>NW_012106463.1:1638459-1644122 GCF_000951045.1 Mandrillus leucophaeus | reverse complement strand
TATTTCTGCCTTCATTTTGTTATGTACCCAGTAGTCATTCAGGAGCAGGTTGTTCAGTTTCCATGTAGTTGAGTGGTTTTGAGTGAGTTTCTTAATCCTGAGTTCTAGTTTGATTGCTCTGTGGTCTGAGAGACACTTTGTTATAATTTCTGGAGAACACTGTATTTTCAATCTATGTCTGGTTTGGTTGAAAAAAGCCCACATATAAGTGGACCTGTGCAGTGCACACCCATGTTGTTCAAGGGTCAACTGTACAGAAGAAATGCCCTTCAGCCCCACTGTGCTCTTTGGCCATCCTGCCTGATAGGTACTCTTGGCAAAACTGCTCTTTGGGATTGCATTGTGGAAAGCGCTGGTTTAGAAGCAGGAAATTCCACTTTCGTTATGAAGACAAACTTGGAGTGAATTGACAACAGGGTGGTTCCCTAACATTTATTTCCCCCTTCTGTTGGGATTTATCCTGATTTTTGTTTGGGTATTAATCTTGCCTAGCCCAAGTACTTTGGTTGAGGCTGATTCCATCCCTGGAGCACTTGGGCCAGGAAGTGTGATTCAGACTAGTGTGACCCTATTTTATAGCCACAGATTTTGGTTATAGGATGGGCATGAAAGTGAAATTGGGTCAAGGAACACAAGGATTTGTTTGCTGGGAGCCTCTGGGCTCTTCTAAGAGTTTTCAGAAACATTCTTTCCTGTCTTCTGGAATATGAAGGATGTCGTGCTGGACCCCTATTTACCCCAGTAGTGATGGCACCATGTCCAAGAGGCTGAAGAAGACACTGGAACTAGTAAACTTGACATAGGGTTTATTGGGGACTTAGATACAGGGCCATCCAAGAGAGGGGAGCTGGAAAGAAAAACCGCTCCCGTTAGTAAGAAGTGTGCAGGTTATATAGCATTTTCACATAGCAACTTCCGCCTAGCAACCCCCAGCTAGCAACCCCCATTTAACCCAAAACAAAGGGCCCAGATTCCCTGAAATCCAAGGAATGGGCCAGTGGCCTTCAGATGTCCTTTAGAGATAAGGAGTGAATTGGATTTCTCAGTTCAGAACCCTGAACACACATTCTTATTAGACCATAAGATTGTTCTCAGGGTATGCTTAAGCTATTGCTGTCAGGTGCATCTGCCCTACAAATGGGAAAGGGTGCAGCACAGAGGTGTGGATAAGGAAGCTGACTATTGCTAATTTTACTCTGCCACAGTGATATGTGGGTCAAAGAAGTCAAAATAAATGAAACGTTTGGTGTTCCCACCCTACCTTATGAGATCATAGATCCCTTTTCTTATTAACTCAGTTTGAACTGGATTTTCTCTTATTTACAACTGAAATAATCTTACAGACAACTTCCAAACTAATTTTTCTGAAAGTTAGCCAGTGAGTAAGGTAATCACATAACTTATTATTCAAATGAAGACCATTTTGAGAGAGTAGTGGGAATTATTAATAACTGTCCTGGACAAACTGAGATATGTGGACACTCAACTCGTGAGGCATAAGCTGGTTGCAGTTCTATCTGTGGACAAGCTTTGAAACTCTGAGCAATTAATTGTAGATCTCTGGATATCCATTTTTCTATGTGTAAGATGAAATATGAAATTCTGTGAGTTTAGGTTATTTCTCTCTAGTCAATACTATTCTGCACTCCCTTCTGCAGTAAGAGTCTGAAGGCCAAAATGTTCTGTGGAGTAGATATAACAACAGCAGCAGCAGCAACAACAACAACAATAATAATAATGAAAGTCAACCATTGCAGCAGTAATGCATCACAAATCACCACAGAAATCTCAGTAGCTTTCAACAACAGTTATTCTTCTTGTTGATAAATCTGCAGATATGTTGTGGTTTGTCTGATCTCAGCTGGGCTGACTTCGCCAGGCTAAGTTCAGAATGCTCCATGTGTTTCCATTCCTGTATCCAGGCTGAAGAAACAATGACCATTTGGGACATACTCTTCTCATGGCAGAGAGAGGAAGCTCCAAGAGGTCAGAAAAAAACCATCCAAGTACACTTAAAACCTTTCTGACATGATATGTGTTATATCCACTCACATTCCATTGACCAAAGCAAGTTGTATGGCCGCGCTCAATGTTAAGCATGAGCATGACCATATGTTACTCCAAGAAAAAGACATTGAAAAGTCACATAGTGAAGGGCTTAGATATATAAATCTATTACAGGGTAGAAGTAAATAATTGATAATAATAATCCAATGTAATATCCTCTGTTACTTACACTGGGTACTCACTAGGTGCCAGACTCTTAAGGTACATGATATCATTTAATCTCCACAGCAAGTATATGGCACAGATACTATTAGTATTTGTTGTATGAATGAGTGTTTGCCTATTGTATACCTACTGGACTATGTGTTATGGCTACTGTATAAAACACTTCTGATATTCACTTGGCTAGATATCAGTCAGGGTACCAGGAGGGCTCTGTTAGGCATGAAGAGGAAGCTGAAATAATTTCCTAAACTAACGTTAGCAGTGATGTACATCTGAACCCAGCGCAACTGATGAACAGGAGAGCCTTGAGTTACATAGAAACAGAACTTCTAGTGTAGATGCCTCTTCTCCCTTCCCCTCCCACTCATCACCTGTGGGCATCACTTTTTAGGGTTACTTCCTACATGGCACAATGGGATACATTCTTTTCCCCTTTTCCAAACATACAAGCTCAGTGGAAGATCCACAGGTTAACATACTGAATGTTTGCTAGTTAGGATTTTGCTCCTCTACCATTTTCATACCAACATTACAGAAGCACCAGTGAACAATAATTACAAACCAGAAAACACATAATAAACAATCAGAAGATGGTACACTTGATGTCTAGAGGTTCTTATGATGGGATTCCTAGCACAAGGAAAAGCATAATTGGGGAAAATCTGGGACAAGGGTGATTTCCAGTCACTGTTCAAATAGTTCTTCCTCCCACTCATTCCCAAGATCATTTTAATGTCATAAGCCTGGAGCCTCAAATCTTGAGTCTTTTGCCAACTCATTATTCTTTAAAGGGATGGGTGAGAAAACCTGTTTTTCTGTTTAATAAATAATGTACTCTAACAATTAATACAAGATGTCAGGGCACATGACTTTATTTCATCCAACATTTACTGAATATTTACTATATGCCAGGCAATGAGCTAGGTACAAGTGACAATTCTGCCATCAGGGTGACACACAGACCAGTGGGGAGAGAGGCACATATGCACAGAATTAACCTTAATAAAGAGTGCTCCATTTGAGATATGAACAAGTGATATGAGACAGAAGAGAGAATAATTTTTTCTTTTTTTGAGGAGAGGAGCAGAAAGAGTAGATGCCATTTTATCTGAGCCTTGAAATCTAAGTCAGAAGAGGTAGAAGAACATTGTAGGAAGAGGTTCAACATGTAAAATGGCACAATGGAATAAAAGCATAACTTGTCTCTTCCAGAGTCCTGGGGCTGTCTAAGGAACTATGGTGGGGTAGAGAGTGTTATGGGTTGAATTTTGTCCCCCTCAAAAAGGTGTGTTGAAGTCTTAAACTCAGAATGTGACTATTTGGAACTAGGGTCCTTATAGAGGTAATCAAGTTAAACTGAGGTCATAAGGGCGAGCCCTAGTCTAGTATGATTGGTGTTGTATAAAAAGGGGAAATTTGGACACAGATAGATATGTACAGAGGGAAAATGATATGAAGAGACACAGGAAGGATACCATGTGGAGACCAAGGATTGGAGTGATACATCTATAAACTGAGGGATGCCAAAGATGGGGGCAAACTAGCAAAATCTAGGAAGAGACAAGGAAGGGTTCCCCTACAGGTGTCAGAGGGAGCATGGTCCAGCAACACTTTGGTCTCTGACTTCTAGCCTACAGAACTGTGACACAATACATTTCCATTGTCTCAAGCTACACAGTTTGTGGTACTTTGTTACAGAAGACCTAGAAACTGATACCGGGAATTAAGAAGGAGCTGTTAGGATTCTACACTGCCCAATCCTATTTCAAACATGGTGTCTGTCATTTTATGCTTCCCCTAAGTGTTTGCTTGAAAAGCAGGCTTTCGTTGGTAAACATGAAAACAACAGGTAGTGAGTTTTGAGAGTGTGTCATTTGGACACTTTCAGTGGATTTAAGTTGCAAATAATCAAAAACCTAAGTCTACTGGCTTAAATAATAAGGTTTATGGTTCACATAATGACAAAAGGCTAGAAGTGATGTGAAATTCCTGTGCAATTAATAGAGGGTTTGATTAAGGCTCTAACTCCATTTCTTTCCAGTTTTCTGTAGAGTTCTCATGTGTTGGTTTCTTTCTCCGGCTGGCTCTTGTTATGGTAGCAAAACAACTATGACAGCTTCAAGCTTCACTTCACAGCACTTTACTCCGAGTAGGGATGAATAACTTTGACTTGGTATTCCCAGCCAAGGCCTTTAGGTTCTCACTGATTGGGCCACTCCTGAACCAATCTCTGAATGCATTGATGAACTGAGGCCTGTGTTATGAACCAAATGTGGCAGGAGGGAAGGATTTGCCCTGCTTGGCTTTCCCACTTTTTCCATTAGCCTTATTTACATAACAGAACGTTTTAAAAATTTAGTGGCTGACAACCACAACAATTTGTTTTCTCATGATTCAGTGGGTCAGGAATTTGGGTGGGGCTCAGCTGGGATGTCTCATTCTCTAGCATGTGGTGTTGCCTGGGCTCACTCATGCACTTAGGGTCACTTGGCAAGCCAGCAAAGGGCCGGCTGGTCCTGGATAGGGATAGCCACATGTCTGCTGGTTGAGCGGGTAGTTTGGTTCTCCTTTCTGAGTTCTTTCCAGCAAGCCAGCTTGGGCTAATTCACTTGAGCATGGCATTCTATGAGAGTGAGAATAGCTGTAAGGCCTCTTGACATGTAAACTTGGGACTTGTGTGACTTGATTTCTGCCACATTATATATTGGTCAAAGCAAGTCCCTACATCTCTTTTAAAAAATAATTTCAAGTTTTATTTTAGATTCAGTGGATACATGTGCAGGTTTGTTACATGGGGATATTGCATGATGCTGAGGTTTGGGGTATGACTGATCCTGTCACTGAGGTAGTGAGCATAGTACCCAATAGTTAGGTTTTCAACCTTGTTTCCCTCTCTCCCTCTCCCTTTCAGTAGTTCTCAGTGTCTATTGTTGCCATCTTTATGTCCATGAGTACCCAATGTTTAGCTCCCACTTACAAGTGAGGACATGTGGTAGTTTTCTCTTCCTGCATTAATTCCCTTAGGATAATGGCCTCCAGCTGCATCCACGTTGCTGCAAGGGCATTATTTCATTCTTTTTTATGGCTGCATAATATTCATGGTATATATGTACCACATTTTCTTTATTCAATCCACTGTTGATGGGCACCTAGGTTGATTCCATGTCTTTGCTATTGTGAGTAATGCTGTGATTAATATACAAACACATGTGACTTTTTGGTAGGATGATTTATTTATTTATTTATTTATTTTTGGATATATGCTAAGTAGTGGGATTGCTGGGTCAAATGGTAGTTCTGTTTTCAATTCTTTAAGAAATCTCCAAACTGCCCTCCACAGTGGCTGAACTAATTTACATGCCCACCAATAGTGAATAAGCATTCTTTTTTCTCCGTAGCCTCACCAACATCTCTTTTTTTTTTTTTTTTTT
>NW_012106463.1:1631481-1632094 GCF_000951045.1 Mandrillus leucophaeus | reverse complement strand
TTTTTTTTTTTTTTCTCTTATAAATTTGTTTAAGTTCTTTGGAGATTCTGGATATTAGCCCTTTGTCAGATGAGTAGATTGCAAAAATTTCCTTCCATTCTGTAGGTTGCCTGTTCACTCTGATGGTAGTTTCTTTTGCTGTGCAGAAGCTCCTTAGTTTAATTAGATCTCATTTGTCGATTTTGGCTTTTGTTGCCATTGCTTTTGGTGTTTTAGATATGAAGTCCTTGCCCATGCCTATGTCCTGAATGGTGTTGCCTAGGTTTTCTTCTAGGGTTTTTATGGTTTTAGGTCTAACATTTAAGTCTTTAATTCATCTTGAATTAATTTTTATATAAGGTGTAAGGAAGGGATCCAGTTTCAGCTTTCTACATATGGCTAGCCAGTTTTCCCAATAAGGTTTATTAGTAAATCCTTTGCCCATTTCTTCTTTTTGTCAAGTTTGTCAAAGATCAGATGGTTGTAGATGTGTGGTATTATTTCTGAGGCTCTGTTCTGTTCCATTGGTCTATATCTCTGTTTTGGAACCAGTACCATGCTGTTTTGGTTACTGTAGACTTGTAGTATAGTTTGAAGTCAGGTAGCGTGATGCCTCCAGCTTTGTTCTTTTGGC
>NW_012106463.1:1631068-1631431 GCF_000951045.1 Mandrillus leucophaeus | reverse complement strand
TGAGCAGTGGTTTGTAGTTCTCCTTGAAGAGGTCCTTCACATCCCTTGTAAGTTGGATTCCTGGGTATTTTATTCTTTTTGAAGCAATTGTGAATGGGAGTTCACTTATGATTTGGCTCTCTGTTTGTCTCTTATTGGTGTATAAGAATGCCTGTGATTTTTGCACATTGATTTTGTATCCTGAGACTTTGCTGAAGTTGCTTATCAGCTTAAGGAGATTTGGGACTGAGGCAATTGGGTTTTCTAAATATACGATCATGTCATCTGCAAAGAGGGACCATTTGACTTCCTCTTTTCCTAATTGAATATGCTTTATTTCTTTCTCCTGCCTGATTGCCCTAGCCAGAACTTCCAACACTATGT
>NW_012106463.1:1579898-1631018 GCF_000951045.1 Mandrillus leucophaeus | reverse complement strand
GCTGTTGGATGAAGGAAATGTAAAATGCACAAAGGTTACAATTTCTCCACATCCTAACACTTACTATTTTATGGTTTTTTTTTTTTTTTTAAGTAATAGCCATTCTGACTGGTGTGAAATGGTATCTTACTGTGGTTTTGATTTGCATTTTTCTGATGATTAGTAATGTTGAAACATTTTTTCATATATTGGTTGCTTGTATGTCTTCTTTTGAGATGTGCCTGTTCATGTCTTTTGCCCACTTTTAAATGGGATTATTGTTTTTTGCTTGTTGAATTGGTTAAGCTTTTTATAGATTCTGTATATTTGAATCTATAAAATTCAAATTTTATAGATTTTGTTGGATGCATAGTTTGCATCTGCTTACTCTGTCGATAGTTTATTTTGCTGTGCAGAAGTTCTTTAGTTTAATTAGTTCCCATTTGTCAATTTTTGTTTTTGTTGTTGTTGCTTCCAAAGCAAGTTCCCACATCTTGATGTAAATAGTTACAAAAATTTGTGATCATTTAAAATCTATCAGACCCACCCTTACAACTGGGGGAGAGGTAACCAATTTCACCCAAACCACATGCTTCTAAGCAGAATGAACATCATGGAGAAAGCTGGGTAGAGGCTGGAGAAGAGGCTGAAATCATGTTGTGGCAACTATACATTAATAAAACTGGCAAAAATTAAAAGAAATTAGGCTGTAGGGGGCTTTGTATGACATGCTAAGCATACTTGATCTTCTAGGTTCCTGATTCTTCATGGTTGATGAATGTGTTGCATTCCCATTAGTAAACATGATTCAAAAGTGATTTACCATGGCTGTGATTCTCATCATGCAAAGTGAGGGTGAGAAATGTTTCCTATGGGGACTGCATCAGACCCTCCATCTATTGGTGGGGACGGTGGTGGACCTATCTTAATTGTTACTCACAGTTCTAGGTGATGGGGAGTCGCTGATGCCTTGATCCTGAGTGCAAGGGAGATTTTCTGCTTTTAGATCCAATCTAAAGTTCCTCCTATAACAGTTCTGGGTTAAATTCACATAAACCTGCCTTCATTTCCCCCAGTGTGCACATATGCTGCTAGTTTGGGACTCTCCTGTTTCTAGCAGTATGCTGTCTCCATAAGCAACATTTCCTTCTGAAGGCCAAGTCCTTGGGGCTCAGTCTTCTCTTGGGTACTCACACACCATTTTCATTGCCATGGCTTTATCCTGCTCTCTAGCCTTGATAAAGGCAGCCCCCATCCATCCAATGTGTTTTTGGACCTCAATTCGGTGAATGACCATAATCCAATTCTTTTATTTCCCTGAAGTCTCCTTCATACACGCTCCACCTAACATGGTCTCCAATACCCAAACAAACATGAACATAAACTTACTGGGCAAGAGGAGGGTGATATCTTTGTGGCATTCGAGCTGTGGTCACAGTGTTCTGCCATGTGTACATATTCATCTCTGCTGTTGGGCTCAATACACCTTGTAAAAGAAACAGGATTTCCCTTGTTTATGGAGAAAATGAATAACTAAATTTATTGAGTAAGTGAATTAATATGGATAAATAAGATAACCCTGTGCAGCATCCCTCTAGGATGAAAAAGCATAGTGACATGGAAAATGTTCTCTGGTGGACAAATTTTTTCCTCTTCACTCAAAGCCCAGGAAGGCACCAGTACAAGTGACTACAAGGCATCTTAATCTTGGATCCTCTCCATACACTGGTGGAGGATACCTGAGCCAAGACGAAGAGTTTAGAACAATGAAAATGTCTCTTAAATTGGGTAGGAATAAGGTTCTGAACAATCCTTTGGCGTACTGGAGCAGAGCAGGGATAAGGGTGGGGTAGATGGATGATAAAGAGAAAGAGTGTTGTAGGTGTGAGCTGGGAAGAACTCCTTCATCACCTCCCCAGGGGCCCTTCCTAATGGAAAATCTTACCATGGAACCCACAGTCTTGTTTCTGCAGGACTTCTGACTGTGCCTCCCCCATGAGGAGTGGCTAGTTTACAAAAAGGACTTGAAGCCTTAAGTGTCTGTGACTTAATTCAGTGGCTGCTGCTTCATTTGGATAGCTCATTTCTGCTCCCACGCCTCATTAGAAGCAGCCCTTGCTCACTTCCATTTGGCTAACAAGCATGAGCACTGGAGGAAATGGAGGCTATTTACAGTAAATTATTCAATTAGAACCAGGAGCAACAGTAACTTCTACCATTGCCTCACAGGCCAATCCCAGGGCAGCTCAAGAACGCTAAGATTGTTTAATCTGCAGAGTCCATTAGAGCTGTCAACAAGGGCCCTGTGGAAAGTGGTTGAAGGGTGCGGCTTGACTTTAGCTTTAGAAGCAGTCCCAGTATGGGGAGGAGGTATCTGGGGGAGAAAGTTAAGCAGGGAGAGGCAGCAAGGCCAACCTGGCTGGTCTTCTTGCCTGCTCCTCAAGGACTTCTAACCCATTGGTTCTCACCACCCTTGGATGCACATTGGAATCTCCTGAGAGGGCTTTACAAAATGCTGATAACTGGGTTCCACTCCCTGCCCAGATTCTAATTGAGTTGGTCTGGGAGTCAGGGTTAGGAAGCCTCCCAGGTGGGGAGGCTAAAAGGGAATAGAGAGATTTTACTATTTCACAGTGGAAAGCTGGAAAGACTCCTACAAAACCCAGCTTCTCAGGTGAAGACACAAGAGGAAAAGGTCTCATACCTGGCTTAGCAACAAAGAGAGGACCAGAAACTCTTGAGTTCTCAGGTCAATTAATTTTCCCATTTAACACTCTTCTTTCACTTACCAGTCATGTGACCTTTGCCAAGTCTCTGTTTTCTCACTTGGAAATGGGTATAGTCGTTTATTCTACCTATTTCTTATTGCCACAGGGTCTGAGTTCATGAAGATGTTCCTGAAGATAGTAGGGGAGAAGAAAGAGCAGAGATACATTTTTTAAGTGAAAGGCTTTAGAAGAGATTATCTAAATCAATGGTCCCCAACCGTTTTGGCACCGGGGACTGGTTTAATGGAAGACAAGTTTTCCACAGACCGGGGTAGTCTGGGGGTCAGGGTTAGGCAGCTCCCCAGCTGGGGAGGCCAAAAGGAAATGGAGAGATTTTATTATTTCACAGTGGAAAGCTGGAAGGACTCCTACAAAACCCAGCTTCTCAGGTGAAGAAACAAGAGGAAAAGGTCTCATACCTGGTTTAGCAGCAAGGATGATTCCAGTGCATTACATTTATTGTGTACTTTCTTTCTGTTATTTTTACACTGCAATATATAATGAAATAATTATACAACTCACCATAATGTAGAACCAGTGAGGCCTGAGCTTGTTTTCCTGCAACTAGATGGTCCTATCTGGGGGTGATGGGAGACAGTGACACCCGAAGTGTGTTTCTTATGTCCATTATTCTCTGTAATCTCATTTTCGTTGCTGTCACTGCAGAAAATCCTGCAAAGGTAGGAGGTTGGA
This sequence comes from Mandrillus leucophaeus, assembly GCF_000951045.1. Taxonomy (NCBI): domain Eukaryota; kingdom Metazoa; phylum Chordata; class Mammalia; order Primates; family Cercopithecidae; genus Mandrillus; species Mandrillus leucophaeus. Next base: position 1,627,578 of record NW_012106463.1, on the reverse strand, counting down.
AATGGAAGCAGGCTTTTCAACGCTTTTGTGGCAATCTCGGGATATTCCACCTTGACCTTAATCCAGAATGTATAGAGATTTTACATTGGCTCAAACATACTTTTAAGGCTACCATCATTTGCGATCTCAGGCAGTTGATCTCCTTCTAGCATGGACAAAACTGATTCACCCGGCTTATTAAAAAATGGGTCACAGATCTATTCCTTCCCAGTTCGGGGGTTTTCGTTATTGAAAAGTAATGCTCAAACTCTTTTGAAAGCTGAGATAGGTGATCATGTGCCAGCTTGGAGAAAGACGACCTGGCTCAGTCTCTTTCAAAATCTCTGCTTATGTTTGAAACATGTCAAAAATCCCAATGTTCACTTGTCACCCCCATAATTCCAGTTTGGCTTTGAATGCAACCACTTTATCTGCCAACTTGAACACAGTTGTTGTTCTCCCCTGGCATGACAGATTGAATTGATTGAGCAGGTTGAATATGTCACACAAGTAAGCAAGTTTTGTGACCCATTCTGTGTCAATGAAATGTGCTGCCAGTGGTGACTGTTTTTCTAAAAGAAATCTCTGGAGTGGCTCTCATAGCTCAAAAACTCTGGCCAGTGATCTACCTTTAGGAAGCCAACTCTTTTCTGTGTATAAGAGAAGACGTGTGTGCTCTGTGTCTGTCTCCTCACAGAGCTCCATGAACAGATATGAATTAAGGGCATGTACTTTATTGTGGTTGATAATTTTAATCATATCCCACAAAACATTGTTAAGTTCAGGTGGTATTTTTCAGCTAGCCAGCATTTCTCTATGGCTGACACAGTGCATAGATTCACATTCAGAAGCAACTTCTTTGAACTGAGTAGTGAAACAAGAAAGCTGTCCAGTCATGGCAGCTGCTCCATCCGTGCACATACTGACACCAAATGACCAACCCACATTCCTGATATGTAATCATTCAAGGACTTGGATAGTTCTGCAGCTGTGGTGTTGGTTGGCAACAAAAGTGCACATAACACGTCCCCATGCACATCCTCCTGAAAATATATTGCACAAAAACGAGTGTTGTTGCCTTGTTGTCAACTTGGTAGACTTGTTAACCTGGATTGCATACCATGGTGACTCACTAATCCTCTCTAAAAATTGTGCCTCAGCATCCTCTGCTATTTCATCAATTCATCCAGTTATGGTGCTGGCTGAAAGAGGAACACATGCCACCTTTTGAACTGCAGCCTCTCCTAAAAGTTCATGAAATGTCCTCAGCAGCAGGCAGAATCAACTCTTCACTATTAGTAAAGGGCTTCTTTGCTTTAGCAATGCAATTAGCCACTAAGAATTACACTCTTGCTGCAAACACTTTTAATGAAGTGGTGGCCTTCAATTGCTTCTGTTTGGTATTATTCCATTTTCACGCTGCTAATGAAGACATACCTGGGACTGGGTAATTTATTAAGAAAAGGTTTAGTGGACTTACAGTTCGATGTGGCTGGGGAGGCCTCACAATCATGGCAGAAGGCAAAACACATGTCTTTGATGGTGGCAGACAAGAGAGAGAATGAGAACCAAGCAAAAGGGGTTTCCCTTTATAAGAGCATCAGTTCTCGTGAGACTTGTTCACTACCATGAGAACAGTATGGGGGAAACCACCCCCATGATCCAATTATCTCCCACAGGGCCTTCCCATAACACGTGGGAATTATGGGAGCTACAATTCAAGATGAGATCTGGGTGGGGACACAGTCAAACCATATCGTGTTCTTTGTGTTCACATTTCTTTCTTTGGAAAATGCCAAGGGCTTGTCTTTTAGCTCAAGGTGCTTGGTCTCCCGGTTGCGAAGGAGTTTTGAAGGTTTTATGGCTTCATTGGATAGCTGGGCACCACACATGATACAAAGCACGCTTAGAGAATGTGAATCACCTGTTGCAATGAACCCATACTTTAAGAAGGACTCTTGGTATTTTCTTTTAAATGCAGCTTTCTTTTTGTTGGCAGTCTTAGAGTCTTCTGCTATCTCATCATTGGGTCTTTCCTTCTTTTCAAAGAAGCGCTCCAGTGATGTTTGTTTTTTACTGATTTTGGCTAGGGTTAACTTGTGGGCTTACCGAAACTGACTGAGATAAGCACACAGCGCAGAAAAGAGGTGCGGATGGAAGTGGTAAATAAAATAATGCGTGGGCCACATGCAGACTAAATAAGTGTTGGATTCTGACTTAAAGCCTGCCACCAGAAGCAGCTGTACAATTGAAGTAAATCAATTCACTTGCCACTATAGAGCTTGCCACTAAATGCAGCTTATTACTTGCCACTCACTGATAGGGGTTTGATATGTCTGCAAGCAGTTGATTTATTATGGTCTCCGTGCAGTCAAACCTCTCTGCTAATGTTTATCTGTATTTGCAGTCACTCACCAGCACTAGCATTGCTACCTTGGCTCCACCTCAGATCATCAGGCATTAGATTCTCATAAGGAGGGTGCAACCTAGATCCCTTGCATGCGCAGTTCACAGTAGGGTTTGCACTCCTATGAAAATCTAATGCCACTGCTGATCTGACAGGAGGTGGAGCTCAGGCCACAGTGTGAGCTATGAGGAGGGGCTGTAAATACAGATGAAGCTTTTCTTGCCCCACCACTCACCTCCTGCTATGAGGCCCAGTTCCTAACAAGCCATGGATTGTACCAGTCTGTGGCCCAGGGATTGGGAACCCCTGATCTAAATGACAAGGGTGGGATAGAAATGCATGAAAAATAGACCTTCAAAGGACTCTACCTTTTAACTTTTTTCGCCAAAGAGCTGCAGTAAAATCTGGTTAGAGTGTTGTGAAGTCTCTGGTCAGGCTGCCTCTCTCCTTGCTGGAGTCAAATCCAGTGTCATTTGTCCGCTGAGGAGCCAATGGCCATTTTGCCTCTTCATGAGTGGTCTGGGGCTAGCACATACCAATTCGTAGTTAACAAGATTGTCAGATGAATGAGTATATGAACTGTTGGCTCCTTACAGACTTGGTCTCTGTCCCACCTTCCTCAAACTCCTAAAATGATGACCATACCCATGAAAAGCTACAATCCCAACCATCATACAACCTTGTACTAACATGTTTCGCTATACTTCACTTTTCTTTCAGCTTTAATGATTCCAAAGTTGATCCAAATGACTAAGTCACTCTTTTATACAGCCTGTAATTCATTCCTTCCTTCCCTCCCTCCTTCTCTCCCTCCCTCCCTCCCTCCCTCCCTCAAATTATTGTTGAATTAAACCACAGGAATCTTAGCTACATACCTTGGAAGTCAATATGTGAAGTCTTGTGTTGTTCTGCCCACTAAACTTTCATGCCCAAGGCACTTTGCCAACAGGCTCAGAAGGGATACTAAAGGGCTTGTGTAGTTGACCTCATTTACCAGGACTGGAACATGTATTGGTTGCCATGCGCCCAAGGGTAGAGCTTCCTCTTCTGACCTCTTTGTCCCTATAATAATGAGATACAAGATGTATGGGAAAATGCAAACTGGGGATGGCTAGAAGTGGAAGCCAGGGAGCCCACTGGTAACTATCCAGACAGTAGCCACAGAGGCAAAGTCTGTGTACAGTTTGCAGCAGAGAGGTTTGAGATTAGGAAACAACTACGGGCATGGGCTCCCCAGGCCAGATAGAAATGAAGAGGGGAGGGCAGGGAAGGGGAGGGGAGGGGAGGGGAGAGGAGGAGAGGGAAGGGAAAGGAAAGGAAGGGAAAAGACTCTTTGTTTTTGTCCTAGGAAAGCTGCTTCTAGACTGGAACTAGCAATTAGGCTAGGACTGGTGCCCAGGGCAGCTCTGAAGGTGACCTTGGCCAGGAAATCAGTGGTCCCAGCTATGAGGGTCAGAAGTCAGAGCTCATGGAGGCCTATGGTACATCCTTTGTACACCAGCCAGGGTTTCAGATTCTAGTCTGCCCTGTCCTACAGAGCAGCACTTAGCCCAGCAGAAGGATAATAAGGAGGTTTCTTAACCTGACCCAGGATAACCGGACCCCTAGTAATGAAACTTCTGCACTTTGGGTCCTCAGGAGAGTACTTGGGCAACAGAGGCAGCATGTTGAATTGCTGGTTCTGTCAAGGCAGCTTTGGGAGAAGCTCTTAAGCTTCTGGACACCTCCTGAAATGACTACTGGGAAATTAGTAGTATCTTGGCTTGATAGGTTGGATGGCATGGAAGGTAGGGCTTTCCTGCAGACTTGACTGGGGCTGTCTGTGAGGCTGCTATCTTTGCTGACAATGCCCAAGGTCTCCACACAGTGTTCTCAGCCTTGACAATACTACAATACTAGCATCTTCTTCTGCATGTCATCCCTTCTATAAATTGCAGGAGCCTCTATTATGAGGGAAAAGTGTTAGAAGCAAAACCCACCTGATTTCAGACATTAAAGCAGTAGCAAGCTAGCAGCCTCAGATCAGAGAAGAGAGGCCAGCTGAATCCAGCTGAGAAGATAGGCCCTGGGTCTCTAGGTACCTACCCAAGTACAGGCTGGTCTCAGGAAAATGTCCTTCTCTGGCTTGTCTTTTGGCAGTAATAAGTCAAATTAGGCACTAATATTGATGACCTTGTGCAGGTCACTCTCTCTCTGGGCCTCTACCTTCTCACATGTCAGATGGAGCATTAAAACTAGATCAGTAGCTGGGTGCAGTGGCTTATGCCTGTAATCGCAGCACTTTGGGAGGCTGAGGTGGATTGCTGAGGTCAGGAGTTCAAGACCAGCCTGTCCAACATGGTGAAACCCCATCTCTACCAAAAATACAAAAGATAGCCAGTAGTGGTGGCATGTGCCAGCCTGTAATCCCAGCTACATAGGAGACTGAGGCAGGAGAATTGCTTGAACCCAGGAGGTAGAGGTTGTATTGAGCTGAGAGCACACCATTGCACTCCAGCCTGGGTGACAGAGTGAGATTCTGTCTCAAAAAACAAAACAAAACAAAACAAAAACAAATAAAACTAGATCAGCTCAAGAACTCTTGCAACCCTAATACTCTCTGAGAGCTCCTCTTTCTGTTCCCTGCTCAGCCTGGACCTGCTTCTGGCCTTCCTGTGTCCTCAGCCATTGCTATTCCTTCTCTCACCTGCCTTACATTCTTGAGCCTGGGTTTCCTTTGCTTATTTTCTCACTGTGACTCAGAGACAGCTCATCTTTGCTATTTCTCTCTTGCTTGCTCATTAACCATCTGTACTTAGCTACTAGCCAAGGTGTTCATTACAGTTTGCATAGCTCTTAAGTGTTTCTGGAGCTCCTTCACAGAAATTCTGTCAGTAATTTTCACAAAGGAAAGGAACTTGACCTGCAAGAACCTCACACAACTCAGTCTCCAGGGGGCCTGTTTTAGTCACTGAACCTTAGGGCCATGTATTCTGGATTAAGGCTTATTTCTTCTTACCTTGACACATCTGTATGAGCTGAACAAGTTTCACATGAAAACTTGCTTCCACAGGGAACTTTAAGAAATTACAATGCTTTTAAAATGAGAGTTTATTAATCTCCTCTTCCAATATTAAAAGCTATTAGCCAAATTATGTCTTGCTGATCTGGGAGCTTTACAGCCTCAGAAATTAGACTGTATTGATGTGACTCTCTCTTAGTTGCTTAAAGGGCAAATTTCCAGGCTGACCCAGGTCGAAGCCTGCAATGCCTTGAGTAATTTTTCTCCAGGGGTCTCTGAGTGGTCACTGTCGAGAGCTCTCCGCCATCTCTACAGTCAGGAGCTTTCAAGGAGACAAGCAAGCTTCTCACAATTTATTAATCAAGTATGGAAAAGGACCATTGAAGAACAAGCCCTCACAGTGTCAGTAGCTAGCCCAAGACATTGATTTTTAGAGCTGCAGAGGAGCAGTTGGCTTCTGGGCAAGGTCTTGAACATGATCTCAATAAGGAAAAGTGAGGCAATGACTTTCTTGAGAGCAGAGGAAACTCAAGGACTTGCTTTCCTCTGGTCATTGAGGGAAAGCGTGGTGGACAGGTACCTGTATTATCTGAGACTGGATAGTTTATAAAGAAAAGAGGTTTAGTTGACCCACAGTTCTGCAGGCTGTACAGGAGTCATGGTTGGAGAGGCCTCAGGAAACTTATAATCATGGCAGAAGGCAAAGGTGAAGCAAGCACATCTTCACATGGCTGACAGGAGAGAGAGAGAAAGAGAGAGCGAGAGAGAGAGAGAGAGAGAGAGAGAGAGAGAAGGGAGAGGTACTACACACTTTCAAGCAACCAGATCTCATGAGAACTGTATCATCAAAACAGCAAGGGGGAAAAGGGGGAAGTCCACCTCCATGATCCATTCACCCCCTACCTGATCCCTTCTCCAACACTGGGAATTACAATTTGACATGAGATTTGGGTGGGGACACAGAGCCAACCATATCATTCTGCCCCTGGCCCATCCAAAATCTCAAGTCCTTCTCATATTTCAAAACACAATCATGCCTTCCCAACAGTACCCTGAAGTCTTAAGTTATTCTTGCATTAACTCAAAAGTCCAAGTCCAAAGTCTCATTTGAGACAGGGCAAGTTTCTTCCACTACCTATGAGCCTGTAAAATCAGAAACAAGTTAGTTACTTCTGAGATACAATGGGGGTATAAGCATTGAGTAAATGTTCCCATTCCAAAAAGAGAAATTGTCCAAAACAAAGGGCTACAGGCCCCATGCAAGTCCAAAACCCAGCAGGGCAGTCATTAAATCTTAAAGCTCCCAAATAACCTCCTTGACTCCATAGCTCATATCCAGGCCACACTGATGCAAGGGGTGAACTCCTAAGGCCTTGAACAGTTCCACCATTGTGACTCTGCAGGGTACAGGCCTTGTGGCTGCTTTCATGAGCTGGTGTTGAGTGCCTGCAGATTTTCCAGGTGCCCGGTGCAAGGTGTCAGTGGATATTCTGGGTTCTGGAGGATGGTGGCCGTCTTTTCACAGCTCCACTAGGCAGTGCCCCAGTTGGGTATCTGTGTGGGGGCTGCAATCCCACATTTTCCTCCTGCACTGCCCTAGCAGAGGTTCTCCATGAGGGCTCTGCCCCTGTAGCAGACTTCTGCCTGGACATCCAGGTGTTTCCATACATCCTCTGAAATCTTGGCAGAGGCTCCCAAGCCTCAACTCTTGATCTCTGTAAATCTGCACACTTAGCACCACGTGGAAGCTGCCAAGGTTTTCTATGCTCTGGAGCAGTGGCTTGAGACGTATCTGTGGCCCTTTTAGCCATGGCTAGAGCTGGAGCAGCTGCAATACAGGGCACCATGTCCAGAGGCTGCACAGAGCAGTGGGGCCCTGGGCCTGGCTCATAAAACCATGTTTTTGTCCTAGGCCTCTGGGCCTGTGATGGGAGGGGCTGCTATAAAGATCTCTGAAGTGTCTTCCAGGTATTTTCCCCATTGTCTTGGCTATTAACTTTTGGCACCTTTTACTTATGCAAATTTCTGCAGCAGGCTTGAATTCCTCCCATGAATTTTTTTTTTCCTATCACATGGCCAGGCTGCAAATTTTCCAAGCTTTTATGCTCTGCTTTCCTTTTAAATATAAGCTCCAATTTCAGGGGTTTTTGTTGTTGTTGTTGTTGTTGTTGTTTTGCTTGTACAAATGAATGTAGGCTTTTGGAAGTAGCCAGGCCAAATCTTGAATGCTTTGCTGCTTGGAAATTTCTTCCACCAGATTCCCTAAATAAATCATCTTTCTCAAGTTCAAAGTTTAACAGATCCCTAGAGCAGGGGCACAAGGCCACCAATCTCTTTGCTAAAGCACAGCAAGAGTGACCTTTACTCCAGTTCCCACTAAGTTTCTCATCTCCATCTAAGACCTCCTCAGTCCAGACTTAATTGTCCATATTACTATCAGCATTTTGTTCACAACAATTTAACAAGTCTCTAGGAAGTTCCAAACTTTCCCTCATCTTCCTGTCTTCTTCTGAGCTCTCCAGATTGTTCCAACCTGTCACTTACCCACTTCCAAAGTTGCTTCCACATTTTAAGGTATTTTGATAGCAATACCCCACTCTCAGTACCAGGTTTTTTTTTTGCATTTTTTTTTTTTTTGAGACAGGGTCTCACTCTGTCACCCAGGCTGGAGTGCAGTGGCACAATCTTGGCTCACTGCAACCTCTGTCTCCTGGGTTCAAATGATTCTCCCACCTCAGCGTCCTGAGTAGCTGGGACTACAGGTGCATGCCACCATGCCCAGCTAATTTTTGTATTTTTTGGGTTTCACTATGTTGGCTAGGCTTGTCTTGAACTCCTGCCCTTAAGTGATCCACCTGCCTCTGCCTCCCAAAGTGCTGGCATTACAGGCATGATCCACCACACCTGGCCCAATTTTCTGTATTAGTCTGTTCTCACATTGCTATAAAAACCTACCTGAGACTGGGTAGTTTATAAAGAAAGAAGTTTATTTGACTCTCAGATCTGCAGACTGTGCAGAAGGCATGGCTGTAGAGGCCTCAGGAAACTTACAATCATGGTGGAAGGTGGAGGGGAACCAAACACATCTTTACATGGCTGGCAGGAGAGAGAAAGGGGGAAGGGGGAGGTGCTACACACTTTCAAATAATCAGATCTCATGAGAACTGTATCATGAGAACAGCAAGAGGAAAGTCTGCCCCTCTGATTCAATCATCTCCCATTAGGCCCCTCCTTCAACACTGGGAATTACAATTCGATGTGGGATTTGGGTGGGGACAAAGAGCCAAACCATATAATGTAGATATATAGAAAGAGATTTATTATGAGGGACTGGAAGGTCTGGAAGCTGGAGGCCCAGGTGGGCCAGTGGTGTAAATCCCAGTCCAAGCCTAAAGTCCCAAGAACTGGAGAGCCAATGGTGTAAGTACCAGTCTGCATCTGAAAGCCAGGGAAACAGAAGTGCTTATGTCCAAGAGCAGAAGAAGATGAATGCACCAGCTCAAACAGACAGAGAATTCACCTTTCCTCTGCCTGTTTGTTCTACGCATGGTCTCTAAAGACTGGATGTTACCCACCCTCTTTGGTGAGGGTGATCTTCTTTGCTCAGTCTACCCATTCAAATGCTAATCTGTTTCAGAAACATCCTCACAAACATGCACAGAAATAATGTTTTACCAGCTACCTGGGCATCCCTTAGTCCAGTCGAGTTGACATAAAATTAACCATCAGAGTGCCCAAGGAGACATGATTTAAATGATGTTAGGAGACCAACTGCCTCTAAATATCTCTCATCTTTCCATGATGCTACCTACCACTGGGGCTTTGCATTCTTTGCTAGAGACCTAAGCTATGCCAAGCACAATCCTGGTGCTGACAATACAAAGTGAAATAAGACCTAGCTCCTGACCTTATGGAGCTTCTGGCTTATTTTGGAGCTCGATAGGACTAGTTGGCTGTAGGGTTAAATGATAATACGTATAGGATGTCCCCCAGCGTTTTGACTTAGGAACTGAGTGGAAGCTCTGAAATACTGATGTTAGTTGCTTTCATATGTGTTAGGAGGGAGTGTCCCAGCATCTTTCAAAAGCCAGCACCTCTAGGCTCTGGGTCTATCCTCCCCCACCCTCTTGTTTTTCACTCTTGCATCAATTTGCTCCTTTACACTGGATCATTCTCATCAGCATGCAAACATATCTGTTTTCTGCTATTTTTAAGCCCTCTCTTTGACTTCTGACCTTACTGCTGCTGTTTCATAAAAAAGTTATCTCTGTCACTTTTTCCTTGCCTTTCATTCTCTCTCCACCTTACATCAGTCAGGCCAGTGAAATGGCTCTTGAAAAGGTCACAAAGGTCCCCTTGTTGCCAAATCCAGGGGTTATATTTCTGGCTTCATCTTACTTGATATCTCTAACATTTTTGACATAACTGGCTATTCCCTCTTTATTCAAATGTATCTTGTTTTTTTATGACTCCACTTCACTGGCCACTTTTTCTTAATTTCCTTTCCTGGCCCTTCTTTTTCTTCTGAACGTGTAAATATTAGAGAGCCCCACTGTAACTGCCCAAGGGGTTCACCTTGCCCACTGCCTAGATAGAGCCAATTTATCAAGACGGGAACTGCAATGCAGAAAGAGTAATTCATGCAGAGCCAGCTGTGCAAGAGACTGTAGTTTTTTTTATTACTCAAATTAGTCTCCTGAAAACTCAGAGATCAGAGTTTTTAGGATAATTTGGTGGGTAGGGGGCCAGTGAATCAGGAGTGATGATTGGTTGGCTCAGGGATGAAATCATAGGGAGTCGAAGCTGTTCTCTTATGCTGAGTCAGTTCCTGGGTGGAGGCCATACAACTGGTTGGCAGGTCCAGTTGGGGTCACCTGGTTGTTAGAAATGTGAAAACGTGAAAAGACACCTCAAAAGGGCGATCTTAGGTTGACAATAGTGATGTTACCTTTAAGAGTAATTGGGGAAGTAGTGAATCTTATGACCTCCGGAATAATGGCTGGTAATATTTAGAATTCCAGCTCTTCTCATTCTGACTTGATGGCTGGTGGCCTTTCATTTGTTCTACAAGAACAGTTTAGCTTTGGGGAAGGGCTGTTATTTAAACTATAAGCTAAATTCCTCCCCAAGGCTAGTTTGACCTATGACCAGGAATGGATAAGGACAGTTTAGAGGTTAGAGGCAAGATGGAGTTGGTTAGGTCTGATGTCTTTCACTGTCATAATTAACTCAGTTATAATTTTTCAAAGGCAGTTTCATTGCCCCAGGCCCTCTATTTCTCTCTGCCCTCTTAATCTGAGTGAGCCTCTCTGCTTCCATGGCTTCAAATACTGCTGATGACCCCTAAATTTAGTTACCCTCTGAGCTCCAGATTTATAATTAAATTACGTATTTGACATCTCTATTTAACACTTGGCATGACAAAAACAAAAATATTGATTTCTGAGGATAGTTAATTATCCACAAAACTGTGCATAGTTATCCTCCTGTGGATAAATAGCAAAACTCTTCCCTTCTGCATAAGAATCTGACTTTCAAACTTTTTAGTTTTCCTAATAACCTGAAGATGGTAAGAATGTCAACTCTGTTACTAGGCAATGTCACTTAGAGTGAAAATGACCCCTGATAGGTAATCTAAACCTGGAGTGGGAGGAAGTATAAATGAACCATAAATGCCTCCTGTGAGAGCACGCTTTGGAGCTTCCCTGTGTGTGGCAGTTCTTGTAATTGTCATAGCTCCTGTAGGCAATGAAGCTATTAAGCTAGGGAAGCTCCTGCACCTGACTGACACAGATGCAGAAAATCATAATGTGGTTCTGGCATGGAGAGCTTTTTTAGCTTTTCTCTGTTGAAAATCTCCATCATTCTTACCTTATCACCGAGAATCCAGTATCCTTCTGGATCTATATACTGCAATTTTCTTCACTGTTTTTGCTTTCCCTATTGTTGAACATTTAGATTGTTTTCCATTTCTGCTATTATAGATAATGCTGCAATGAAGAGCCTCATACATACAGATTTACCCTCCTTTTGAATTATCTCCTCATTCTAAATTACAGTGAATAAAATTACTGGGTGTGAACAATTTTATGATTTTCAATATATACTGCCATGTTCCTGTTTTATGTGCAATGCCAGAAAGTATGTACACATTAATTTTACTGCAAAATCTCTGGCACTAGTGTTATTATTACACATTCCTTGCCAAGTTAATAGACATAAAAACATACATTATTGTTTAACGTAAATTTTGTTGCACCCTCAACCCGTGTTCGCTATCTACATTTTTTCAGTTTATGTCTTTGCCTATTTAGCTATAAGAACATTTATGATATTTATAATATATTAGAATACGTTTTATATATTATACATGATAATCCATTTCTCTAACATTTAAGACAAATACTTCTGCTGTTTTCATTTTCATTATGCTTAGTTTGTTCTTTTACACAAGTTATTATTGATCTTTTCCTTCATGAATTCTTTCAAAGATTCAAAGTTCAGGCACTGTCATCTAAATAAATGTATAAAAACTCTTGGTTCTATTCTGTGAAATTTATTCACATTAAATTATTTAACAAATTCTTAATTTTAAATGTACCTTTTGGATGTAATTTGATTTTTCCCCAAACTGGTAATCCAGTGGTAGCTTCAGAGTCTGTATGTGGGGGACTTACGGAGCAACCTTGCTAAAAGGGTGGGCAGATTCCTGGTCTTGCAACTGCACTTGTACAGCAAACATGTTGTTTAAATTTAGACCTCATGCTATTTGGTAGCTTGGTGATAATAGTAAGAATGATGGAGATTTTGAACAGAGAAAAGCTAAGAAGCTCTCCAAGCCAGAACCACATTATGATTTTCATGAGTCCTAGGAAATTTAATGAGTGCCTTTCTTCATAAAAATATTACAAATTATATTTTACAACTGCTTTGTTATTATACTCCAGGATGGATGATCATATATTCATTATTACCATTGTATTCTTTTTTTCTTATTTTAAAAGATCTTAGAGTGAAAACATTTTTATGGTCACTAAACTACCTTTTGTGTCTAGTGGATAAGTTAACCCTGCCTCAAATCACTCCTTAGCATTAATTAACTCTATCTAAATTATTGAGCCTGCTTCTTGCCTTTTTATTTTGTTCCTCAGATACACATTTGTCTTATATAAGAACCACAGTATTTAACTGTTATTATTTTTAATATGTTCTAATAGTTTTTAGAGCTGACCTATGTCCCCAGATTTCTTCTTTTTAAGTTTCTTGACCACCTATTTTTCCAAGTGAATTTTAGAATTGCTCTGTTTATTTTAATAGAGTCCTCTTGAATTTGCATTGTATTTGTAAGTTATCTCATAGAGAGATGACATCTTTATAAAGTTACAACAGTTTGCTATTCTGTTCTATAAACAAAATACCATTACCACGCTACAGAGAGAGTTCAGTAGGAATTGAGACAGAGGCCAGAAATAGGGTAAAGAAGAACCTGCACTTGGTTAGGGTGAATGACCAACTAGGGGTGCTCAATGAGGCTGGGACAAAAGCTCCCATGAACCAAGATAGCCCCAGAAGTAGGTCTCAAGTCAGTCCTACAGGACAAGTGCTTACTTTATTCTTCAGATGAGGGGAAAGGAGATGCTCTTGGGGAGAGACTAAAGACCATCCTTTTGGTCAAACCCATCTGCTCCCAGTCTGGCATTCTAAAGAGGCTGTAGTTTGGTAATATCAATATTAGGGTTATAGGTAAGTTTAAACAAAACATGTTGTGTTCCCATGCACATATCCTTGAGGCCAATGAGTAGTGGTAGGAATAGAGGAGATGAGATGGTGGAGGCTGACCAATATGGCAGCATATTGGACCATCACTTATAACCATCTTGCTCCTCTCCCTTTTTTCTTTCATGAAAAACATTTTATTTATAGTTATAACTTTATATTTTTTAAATATGAAAGACAGCCATTTAAGGACAGACTGGCAAAATTCAGAGGCCTTCCTCCCTAAGTCCAAGTCTTTAGTGTTGAAAGTGAAAAATCATGATACTTCAAGTGAATGACTTATAAGTATTGTCTGCTATGAATAGACATAACTCTAATATGAAGGCCATTAGAGGAAATTGAGTAACTTTAATGTAGATAGAATTTGGATTGGTATTATGTTTTATAAGTCACATGCTGAGGTTATACTTGGCAAGCTATTTCCTTTTATGAATCATGAATAGGACCTAGGCTGGGAAGATTTTTGTGCCTCCAAGAAAAAGATGAAAGGTGTGATCTGAAACCTTAAACTTTCAAAATTTCAAAGGCAATGTTTTATTTCAATTTTAATGTTATGGGGCACATTGGTGCAACTTACCGGAAAATCTCTCTGTGGGTCTATGCTTGCCTGTTCATCATGCCCAGAAGTATACAGTTATCTTTATACTCAAAGAAGCACCCCTCACTCCAAATAAATCAAATAATGACCTACATGTGTACCAGGATATTAGTTTCCAACACTGATTAATGTTGTTCAGTATCTCTCTAAACAAAATATCATCCTACATTTGAGATATATGAGAAGATTTTTAAAAGGGGACAAGCTAAACAAACAGAAAAAAATTCCCACAATGAAATAAGGAATTTAGCTTAAAGTTATCATGAACTGATCATGTTCTTAAACATCAAATAGAAGTAAAAGTAAATTAATTCTAGAAGATATAAGTTCAGGCTAATAAAAACTCCCAGTTATTAAGTACTAATGAATATGAACTGAAATGTAAAAATCACAAAAATATACATGAAACAAGTCATAATAAGCAAGTGTCATCAGAAATAAGAAGCTAAAGAATCAGACCCACAAATAATGCAGATATAGGACTTACTGGTTTCAAGATAAGTTGTCTAATATTTTTGAGTAAATTAAAAGTGACATTACAAGTTGAATTAATCAGGGCTGCCATAACAAAATACTACAGATGGCGTGGCTTAAACAATGGAAATCTAGTTTCTTACAGTTCTAGAGGCTGGGAAGTTCAAGGCCAAGATGGCAGCTGTTTTCGTTCTTGATGAGGGCTCTCTTCCTGACTTGCAGGTGGCTGCCTTCTCACTGTGTCCTCATATGGAGGAGAGAAAGAGCTCTTGTGTCTTTTCCTCTTCTTATGAGGGCATTAGGCCTCTTAGATTAGGGCCCTGCCCTATGACTTCGTTTAACTTTTATCATCTCCTCACAGACCTTATATCCAAATACAATTACATTGAGGGCTTAGAGCTTCAACATGTGAATTTTGGGGGACATAAACATTTACTTTATAACACAAGTATAACTAAAAATAAAGTGTCTATAAAAATTCTTAGATTGATTTGAAAAACATACCAAATAAAATTTTTAGAAGCCAAATAAAAACTAAAAATTTAAAAATCAACAGGTAGGTTAAATAGAATATTAAAGCTAAGGACAGAATTAGTAATTTGGAAGACAGATTTAAAGAAATTCCTTTGATCCAGTTGTGAAACAAGAAAATAGAGACCAGGTGCAGTGGCTTACGCCTGTAATCCCAGTACTCTGAGAAGCCAAGGCAAGCGGATCACCTGAGGTCAGGAGTTCGAGGCCAGCCTGGCCAACATGGTGCAACCCCATCTCTACTAAAAATACAAAAAATTAGCATGGCATGATGGCATGTATCTGTAATCTCAGCTACTCAGTAGGCCGAGTCATGAAAATCGCTTGAACCCAGGAGGTGGAATTGCAGTGAGCTGAGATCACGCCACTGCACTCCAGCCTGGGTGACAGAGTGAGACCCTGTCTCAAAAAAAAAAAAAAAAAAAAGAGAGAGAGAGTAGAAAATATGATATTAAAATTTAAAACCTTGGTGGATGGTATGAAGTCTAATGTCAACAAATCAAGTACCAGAAGGAGAGGATAGAGAGAATGGAAGAGAGGAAATATTGGAAAGGTAATGGATGTGAGTTTTCCAGAAATAACAGAAGTTGACAATTTTTTAAATTCAACAAGCTCTACAAATCTCAAAGATAATTAATACAAAGAGATTCATAGTTAGACACAAGTATATGAAATGACAGCGATGTCTAAATGACAAAGAAAAGACTTTAAAAGTAACTAGGACAAAAAGACGGATCATCTGCAATAAATACCAATTAAACTGACAACTGATTTCTCAACAGCAACAGTGAAAGCCAGAAGATTGTAGAATAACATCTTTAAAGTACGGAAAGAAAATAAAATATCAACCCACCTATATGTGTGTGTGTTCAGAGAAAAGGGGCAAAATAAAAATATTTCAAAGAAACAGAAATTAAGAGTATTTGCCATAAACAGAACCACTATAAAGAATATTCTAAATCAGAGTTTTTCTGTCTTTTCCTTTTTACTGACAGTATTGAAATGATCCTATATGCTTGCATATTCAATATGACACTGTTCTAGAAGTGGTAATTATTAGATCAACAGATATGCCTCTGCATTTTAAATTTTGGTGGATACTACTAAGCTTTTCTTAAAAACAACAGCACTAGAGCTCATCAATCTTTTAACTTCTTTTCAGACTCAGGCTACACCAAGTGCTGGACTCAGTCAGGACCATATGTGTATGTATTCCATGTTCCCATTCAGATGTGAGGAAACTCTTTTGCGACTGCTTGTCCTGATGCTTTTGTCTTTTGCATTGACTTTAGGTAATGGAGACCCGTAAGTCCCCTACTCCCACCCTTCTGTCCACTGCTCCTCAGTGGGAATCTTCATTACAGCAGCCCCTGTCACCACTCACGTTCATGGCCATGAGCAAAACTTCCATAACTTGTGAGGATGATGGAGGTAATTAGTCACAAACCAAGCCACATAGGGATTCTAAGTTATTCTGTTCCTCAGATATACATTTCTGTCTTATGTAAGAACCCTCCTCAGGCAGCTTTTTCTGATTCTTCTTCTGAGAAGCTCTGAGATCAGCCCAATATCTTACTTACATTGGTCAGGTCAAGAAGGCAGACAGTGTGGCCCTGTGTTCACAGTCAATCAATCAATAAAACATGAAAAGCTTCTGTTGTATAACACACTAGAAAGAGACACACAAATGCAAAATTAAAAGAAAATGTAGTAACTCTTAACATGAATTCAAACAAAATACTGCATCTGATTCTGCATGACCTTGGACAATCATGCTCCTTATCCGGACCTCTAATTTCCCAAGACCTCCAATGGCCCTATTCCAGTAGTATGCTGGTAAATGTTCAATGGTTGACTTTCTGAAAAAATGCATGTCTATAAATTTTACTGATATAAAAGATGTGTAGCATACAATTTACAACAATAAAATGTGCTGTAATATTTATTATAAATTAGGTAGCCAACTGATCCTCACAGAATGCTTTTATTGATTTTTGCTGAACTCTTGTATCATAGACAACCTACACTTGTAACTAATGACAGAGAATAACTCTGGCCTGAGCGTTGGTCAGTACTTTTTGTTTTCATATGTAAGACAAAAATGAAATAATAAATACATATGTTGGAACTTTACTCGTTCATCAGTGACATGACTAGCTTCTTTGTGAAACTGGATAATAGTGATAAAATACTGAAAGGCTGTTTCCTCAATTTTCTGTTAGTCACAATGTACCAGCTATAGACATGGTACACTTTTAAGCTTAATTGCCATTTAAAAAATTTTCTCTATTATTTCTGGAGTCTAGGCAATCAAGAAAACAGCAAATCAAGCTCTGATTGGTAGTATTTGTAATTTCTGGGATGTAAGTATTCCTACCATGATCAAGTTCAAGCTACCAAATATGCATCACTGAATGAAGGTTGGGAAGAGATGTGACTAGCACACCATTATGTAATGTTTCTACCATACATACACAATAGGTGTAAATAACCTTAACAGCACATATAAAAGTGACGTGTAGTACAATAAATAGGAAGCGACAAGTTTGGCACATTTATTACCTTCTTTTTACATTTAATTCAATTGTAAGTTTGTATAATTTAATTTTATTAATGGCTCAATGGTGCTTAGTAAAATGGCTGAACATTTCTAAAAATTTAACAATCAGCTCTCAAAAGCCAGTGTGAGCCAGTTCCATCACACCACTGCCTACTGAGCTTAAGATAATGTTCTATAATCCAGTAACCTCCATAAGCTTCTGGCAGAACATTTCATAACCAGATAGCATGGCAGCTGGCACCAAAATTTTTCTCTTTGGCTATCACTGCCCAGAAGATAATTATTTATAAATGACAGGATCTGGAGGGGTGGGACTAGGTTTAGTTTTTTACTTAGTCCAAAAATTCATGGGATAAAGCACAGTCTTGAAGGAAAACAAAAAGAAAATAAAAGCATCATCTTTGAACATAGTGAAAGGAATGCGATTCTCCATTCACTCCAACACCCTCTGCTGCCCTCACGCATTTATTTATACACAAACACTAACTTTTGTTTATAGCTCTCAAAGCTCACCTTCGGCCCATGGTAATAATGAGCCCCTTGAGTCAATGCCTTCAATTTTTTGCTGGCTAGAGAAGCAAAGTTACTCTCTAGTGGTCTTTCCTACCAGGCCTACCACTCCTACCCGAAGTGGTGAGTCAGTGAGAGAACCAGAACAAGAACTCAGATCTTATGCTGTTTGCCCCACGTTGTGTACATACACACATACATGCATGTACACAAACATGCACAGCCACACACATATATACACTCATTCATACTCACAGAAGCTTGTCTGTTGTCTGGCTTCCAGCAGCTTTGTTTCTCCTTCACAGTTGAGCTGTGGGCCCAACTAAGGCCACTAAGTGAAGATGAAGTTCCTTCAGCTGTAACTGTGGCTCTGCAGGTACCTGGAAGGCTTGTGAGTGGGGAAATGCTGTCTCAGACTGAGGCCTCAGCTCTATGCCTCCCCACTTTGAGGTCGAGAAATATCCAAAGCTTAGACTTCCACTGCCGTTTGTCCTTCTAGTTTCCCAGGGGAGGGTCAATCAACTCTAGGGGATAGGGAGAAGAAGGATCTGTATGGGACCTGGGGAGACTTCCACCTCCCCTAGAAAGTGAGGGAATCACTGAAAAACAAACCACTTAAAGAATGAGAGAAAGACAGAGGTAATTCTCATTCATAACAACTAAGTTTCCAATATAATCCCAGGTTTTGAATGGTCTTCTCTTGAAAGCTCCCTAAGGAAAGAAACCTTGCAATTCCTCTAAGCAGCTTGTTCTTTCTTTGTCTGACCTCATTCTTTTCAGCTTCAGAGTTAGCTCTGCTATCTCTTGATGGACCTTTTGGGGGTCCTGTGATGGCACCCTCTGTTTTGATATACCTCCAAGATTAGGACAGCATCATCTTTTCCATCGGTACCTGCACAGAGAACATTATCAAAGTGACAGGATAGTATAAAAATAGCTGATGACCAGACAAGACCCAGACCTGTGATGGAGATAACACATCAGAAGGTCATGATGATAGTAGCTGACATGTCCAAAAATATGAGAGATGGGCAAATATCCAGATACCACAAGTTTTATTCCATATCCTGCCACCATCCCTACAGAATATGAGCTAGAGAGGAGCTTGACGAACATATGGTTCCAATTTCTCCATTTTATAGAAAAGAATGCTGAGACCTAGTGAGGACTGGCCTAGCTAAGGCCACACAGGGAGGCCAAAGCACAGAGAAAGAATAAAAAGTCAGGGTCCTGGGCTCCTGACTCTCACTCTAGGCCCATTTTCTTTTCCCTGTATTATACTGCTACATATTCTGGTGGTGTTGTCTGCTTGAGAATCAATGGCTGCTCAGCTTAGGGAAGAAAGGCCATCAGTGCTCAGGCATGATCAGTGTGGGCTGTGGCTGGTCACACCTGCCTATCCAACCTCTTCAGTCCCATCTCCTGAGGACCTCAGAAATCTGAGCAAAGACTGGGTATCCTAGCCAAGATGAAAGCACCTGTGACAAGTTCTATTTCCAAAGGCAACATGGTCTCAGCAGAGACACGGGAAGAGGCCAATTGCTTCAGTCTGGTTTTGGTGCCTTATTGAGTTAGTAACTCAGCAGCTAGCACCAGCCTCTTTGCTTGGCTAGCTTGTGGGGGAACAATAGTGCCCAGATTTCAGCTAAAGTGGTTCTCAGGAGTTTGCTCTGGCAAGGATGCCAACATTTCTCCAAAAGGAAACTTCTCGTTCTGGTTCCAGAATTGACTTTGGGGGATCCCAGGATCTCATGTTTCCTCTCTAGGGAGTTAACATCTGCCTGCTGGTTTGGGCCTCTAAGACACTTCTTGATTTTGATTTTTTTTCTGGACCTTCATTCAGCATATTGGCCTAAGACCCCTTTTTCTGTCCCCTGTCACTTTTTGATCCCTGACTTCCTCTCTTTCCAAGCTCAGTACACAATTCCCTAAGTTTTCCTCACTATACAGTCTCAAACAGGCCCACTTAAGTTGACAGGTATAAGGGATATGTGCATTTTTTATGTAAAACACAGCTATTAAGTTATTAGCATCCCCAAGTGCTGAGTACTGTGTGAGGTACCCTGGAGACCACAAGGAGAAAAACCAACAATCCCTGCCTTTAAAATACCTAGAATATATAAGGGGAGACAGAGAGGCTGACCAATTATAATATCATGTATTCAGGGCTGTAATCAAAGTGATCTATAATCAAAGTGCTGTAAACCTTGTTACTCAAAGTTTGGTCTTCAAACCGGTAGCATTGGCATCATGGGGGACTTTGTAGGAGTTGCAGTCTCTGACCTCAACCCAAACCTACTGAATAGAATCAGCATTTTAACATAATTTGTGCATGAATCACCTGGGGGTGCTAATGCTGCTGGTGCCTGGGTCTCACTTTGAGAAATGAGGTTGTAGATCACAAAGGAAGGGACAATTCTGCCTGGCTGAGGGAAGGGCTAAGGGTGACATTGAAAGAACCATAGAAGAGGTGAGATATACACTGGGTAAGGAAGAATGGATAAGACTTTTCTTAGCAAATGCAGGGAGAAGACAAGTGGATGGGCATTCTAGGCAGAGGAAATAACACAAATGAAGGCAGAGGAGCATGAAAAGTATATCTGGGGAATGATAAGTTGTAGTCATATTGGACAAATAGATGAAGATGAAGTTGAAAATATAGACTGGGACCATATTGTGAAAAATCTTTTATGCTATGTCAAAGAGTGTAAGCAATAGGAATTCCAGAAGTTCTTTGAGTAGAGGAGAAGCAAGATTATATCTCTCTCACTTAAATGAAGAGGGCAGACTAAATGAGAGAAAGTCAAACAACATCAAGAAGCCTGGAGGAGTTGATTGCAATAATCTAGGCATGAAATGAATAAGGGTTAGAACTAAGGAAATGGCTGTGGAATGGATGTTATTTTAAGCTGCTATATTTGTGGTAATTTGTTATGCGGCAACAGATAACTAACACAGATTTCAGTACTTGGAAGTGGAGTGATGCTGTAACAAATACCTAAAAATATAGGAGAAGTTGTGTAACCAGAGATTAGGCAGTAGCTGGAAGAATTTTGAAAAGCGTGTATGAGAAAGTTTAAATTACCTTGAACAGATTTTTAGTAAAAATCTGAATGTTAATGGCACAGCTGGGGATTAACATGGAAGGTTTAGGTAAAGGAAATGGATGAGGCTGAATTATTTGATCACTTTTGGGAATCGGATGAGCTCAGCACCACCTAAGCTAAAGCCACACTTGTCCAAACTCCTCAGTCCCACTCTCCTGAGGACCTCATAAATCTGAGCAAAGACTGGGTTGCAAAAGATAAATCCATTTTTTTTTGTTTTTAACAAAAACACTAATATGAAGGCACTACCCCAATAGTCCAATTTTAGTCTTGTCTGTTTCTACTTTATCTTTCATTCTCTGTCCTATGACGTTAGTATATTCTGTTTCTTAAACATGATTTGCAGCTATGTGTGGTAACTATTTAACAACTGATGACTCTCTGGAAAGAAAAGGCCTGATTTGTAGTATTTTCTCATTTCCATTGTGTAAGTACTCCCAACATCACTGATTTCAAGCTACCAATAAGATATCACTGAACACAGAGTTGGGAAGAGATGTTAACAATTGGCTTTCATGAGCTGATATGAGCAAGCTCCGTCGTGCCATTGATACTATGACTGTGTCCCTGGTTGCTAGGTCTGCATGCTCTGCACTTTCCCTGAAGACCCTTCTCTTTGGCCACTTCCCTTCAATGTTCAGATCTCCAATTAAAGATTATTTCCTAACGTGACCTTGGAGTTCATAC
Source organism: Mandrillus leucophaeus (assembly GCF_000951045.1). Taxonomy (NCBI): domain Eukaryota; kingdom Metazoa; phylum Chordata; class Mammalia; order Primates; family Cercopithecidae; genus Mandrillus; species Mandrillus leucophaeus. Next base: position 1,605,948 of record NW_012106463.1, on the reverse strand, counting down.
AAATGGTTAAAGTTCTAAGTTCTAAGTGGAAACAAAGAACAGAATTCTGAGTAACTAGGACTCATGAGGGGGGAACATGAACAGTTATGTGGGCCACAGATTGGGGATTAGCATGGAAGGTTTAGGAAAAGGAAATGGATGGGGCACATTTATTGTTGTAAACTGTGTGCTACACAACTGTCCTACAGGCAAGCTCAGCAGTCTTTAACAGCTCCCAGATCTGGTGTGTGTAACATTGCCTTCTGGTTTCTGTAGGGTTCTGTGGAGTTGCCTTTGCATTCCTGAGTCTTAGCCTGGGCCGAGCCTTCAAGAGACCAAAGGACAAAAAGCCTGAGTAATCCTGCCCTGACTTGGTATTATTGCATCTAGTTTTGAAATCCTCAGCCCTGGCAGCTGCATATTCTACCATCTCCAGAAACCCAGTCATCGGTGATCAAGGAGGCAGCTCTCTAGCAAAGCTGGTCTTCCTCATGAAGCTCTGAGAGGGATCTGGTTATCTCACAGGAACTGTGTGGCATTCAACTGTGACCTTACAAGCTTGTTTCTCATCCAGTTTTAAAGTTCCCCATTCATCATAGGACTTTCAGTAACTTCCTGTTTCAGGATAGAAGGACAAGTAGTTCTCATCTGCAGAGGGGAGAAAATGGAAATGACTTCTATTCAATAACCGATCAACTCATTCAGGCCCTTGTTACCTCTTACTTCCCCGGTTGCTTTGTTCACTAGGCAGAATCCTATGCATTTTTAGATATTCAATATGATATTATTTTCCTAGGAAATCTTTTCTATCTGGGTCAGGTTAGACTTCAACTTCTTGTGCTTACTGCAAGGATAGCATTGATCACATTGGGTTCTAATTGCCTCCTTTTTTCATGCCACAAATACTTCTTGAGCACCTATACTTGATACTACATTAAGTGCTTTGATAGAGAGCGACAGGAATGCAGTCCTGTGTGAATGTCTGAGAATAGACGTTAAAATAATTGCACTAATAAATGCACAAGCTAAAACTGAAACAGTAAGCTGAAAGGGAGATACTTCTGCCATTTGAAATCAAATAAGAAAGGAATAAAACCTAGACTGAGGGGTTGTAATCTGGGAAGACTTCTCTAAGGAAGTAATACTTAGCTGAGATCTGAAAGATAAGAGATACCTGGGAATAGAGAGGATAAGATGACTTCACAGCAGAGAAATGCCACATTGAAAGGCCCTATGGCAGCAAGAACAGGCTGAATGTGACTTATTAAAAGAATGCCAGAGTAATTGGACTTCAGAGTGGGAGGAAGAGCATGGTGAGAATGAGGGTGGAGAGTAGTCAGGTATCATATTATACAGAACTGGGGGACTATCTTAAAGGTTTTATACAGAACCTGGCACATTGTTGGCTACTTTTATGAAGGCAAGGAAGCATTCCTACAAATGTCCAAGATCTACAGATAAGCCAAGCTCTCCAGGAAGCCTCTAAAGCAACTCTCTTTGTGGAAATAATTAATCTTATCATTGTCCTGGCAAGTCTGAATAGGAGAGATGAGGCCCAAATTTATAGTGCTTGGCTCAGGGCCCTACCAGAGACAAGGGCAAGACATTTGTCCATGGTATTCATCACTTACATGCAGCAGTGGCTATAGGAATAGCCAGAAATTTTTGCCAAGAGAAGAACTATCTGAGGATCCAAATAATTAAAGAGACTTATCCCCCAGCATCAGACAAATTATTGAGGATAAGTAACCATCTAGGATGGATTTAGCTAATGAGATGGCTCATACAAACCTCAGTGCAGCTAGGGACTTCATAGTGAAAAAAAAAGTGATTTCCTTTAAATCTCTGGCAATTAATACCAAATCCTTGCTTGAGCTGTCTGGTCTTAGTCATAGTCAATTCTCGATGAAGGGTCTGCCCAAGAGTGAATCTTGGGAACCAAATGGAGCAAGAGAGCAGAGAAAGTGAATTCCACTCATGATTAGAGGACTTTTCTGAGAGTCAGAGTGATCCAAAGATAGAATGAGATATCAGGAGAGTTACCTCAAGATTTCAAAAATAAGCCAGAAGACTACGTGGGAGATAGAGAGAAGATTCAACCATGTGGATGGTATACATGGCCTTAAGGGTTTCTTCCCACCATGAGAATCTCAGAGGCAGAAAGGATGACATGAAATAGTAGATACAGAACAGAGAGAAATGAGACATCAGAGAGGGAAGGAGGGTGCTGTTAAAATGCACTCAATGACAAAGAACAGAAGAACTTAATTTTGTTTGAAGTGGAAGCAGCTTATGCTATTGCACCTAATCTGATCTGGGCCTGGGAACCAGGAGAATGAGATCTGATGACAAAGCCTCCTTTCTGGGAACTGTGGCCTTCAGTGTGATCTCAGGTCAGCACCTCCAGCCAACCCCAAAGGCCGTGCTTTCCAGATTTCAGGGGTTGAGCTGGAGTTATCATAGTTCGATAGGTATTTGATATCTATTACTATGTAGCAAGTTACCTCAAAATTTGGCAGCTCACAACTGCAAATACTTATTATCTCACAGTTTCTGAGAACCAGGAATCTGGAAGAGGCTCAGCAAGATGGTTCTGGCTCAGGGTTTCCCATGAGGCTGCCGTCAAACTTTCAGCTGGGGTTGTGGTGATCTCAAGGCTCGACTGGGCTTGAAGTATCCACTTCTGAGCTCACACACTTGGCTATTAGCAGGCTGTCATTTCTCACTGGCCACTGGCCAGTGACCTCTATCTCTTTGGACACGGGCCTCTCCACAGCCTACTTGAGTGGCCTCATGACATGGCATCTGGCTTCTCACAGAAGAAGTGACCCAAGAGGTAGAGAAAAGTGAGCAAGTGGGTGAAGCAATGCCCAAAGAGGAAGCAGAGTTGGTATAAAGAATATACATAGAGCTCCTACAACTCAATAGTAATAAAAAAAGCTGTCCAATTAAAAGTGGGCAAAATATTTAAACAGAAACTTTGCAAAAGAAGATAAACAAATGGCCATAAGAAGATACTCAATTTTCAGTAGTCATTAGGGAAAGTTTCTTTTTTTCTTTGAGATAGGGTCTCACTTTGTCACCCAGACAGGAGTGCAGTGGTGTGATCATGGTTCACAGCAGCCTCCACCTCCCCAGGCTCAAGCAGTCCTCCCACCTCAGCCTCCCGAGTAGCTGCGACTATGGGCAAATGCCATCATGCTTGGCTAATTTTTATAAAAAAGTTCTTGTGGAGACCAGGTCTCACTATGTTGCCCAGGCTGGTCTCAAACTCCTGGGTTCAAGCGATCCACCTGCCTCAGCCTCCCAGATTGTTGGGATTGCAGGCATGAGCCACCATGCTTATCTGGGAAATAAAAATTAAAACCCACAATCAGATACTGTTACAGAATCAAAACAGTGGCTGAAATTAAAAAGAATTGAAAACGCCAAGCATTTGCAAGGGTGTGTGGAGCAAGATAAATGATCACACAGTTCTGCTGGGAGTGTAAAATGGCATAGCCATTTGAAAACAGTTTAGTTATATGCACATTTACTATACTACTTCTAGATATTTATCCAAGAGAACTCAACTGTTCACAGAAAGACTAGTACATAAATGGTCATAAGAGTATCATTCATGATAAAACCTAGGAACATTTAAGTATTCATGCAATAAATTCATCCAACAAACCTAGGAACATTTTAAGTATTCATCCAACAGTGAAATACTACTTAACCCTCTTCCTCCCCCAAATCCTTGAGAATTAGTACCTGATTAATCCCCCAAGTAATTATATAATGACACATGCAACAATATAAATAAGTCTCTGGAACATTATGTGACTGAAAGAGCTAGATATAAGAGAATGCATTCTATCTGTCTATCTATCTATCTATCTATCTATCTATCTATCTATCTATCTATCTGTCAGTCATCTACCTATCTAATCTATCTTTCTATCTATCTATCTAAAAGTTACTCCACAGTAATAGAAATCAGGTCAGTGATTTCATGGAACAGGGGTTTAGGAGACACTGACTTCACAGTGGCATGAGGAATATTCTTGAACAATGGAAACATTTGATACTTTTCTTGTGATGGCAATTACATGGATTAGATGGTACATATTTGCAAAACTCATTGAAATACAACTTAAAAAATATAATTTTATATATTACGTATTATATAGCCCCAATCCTAAATATAACAAAGGTAGCACAAAATCCTAAATAAATCACAAATTAAATTCAGTAGTATATTTTAACATATCCTCGACCGAGTAGAGTTTATCAAGAAGTACAGTGATTTAAGAGAGAAAACTCTAGATAGAGAGCCTGGGATTAGGTTTACATCTTGAGATGAATCTCAAAGCTGTATGGCTTTGATCAATCTATTTAATCTCTGTGTGTCTTAGTATCTTCATCCACAGAATAGGGCTTATGATAGTATGTACTTTATACAGCTGTTATAAAGATTAAAAGACTTGGTATCTAAAAAGTACTTATTACAGTGCTTAGCATGTAGTCAGAATTTGAAAATCTCAACTGCAATGATTAGTTTCTACGTTTGAAAATATATTATTAATATTACTAAATCAAAGAAGGAAAGCCATAAGATAATCTTGTTAGATACCTTGTTTTGATAAAATTTAATATCCATCTATGATTTAAAAACATTTCTTAGTACTTTCTTAAGATGATAAAAAATCTCCCTCTGAATTCAACAGCTTTCATCTTCAAGGATGGCTGCTATTACCATTTCTACTTCAACATTGTTCAAGAAGCTCTAGTTGATGCACTATGAGCAAAACTATGAAATAAGATTTATTGTTTTTCATAGATAATATAATTATCTACCTGGGAAACCCAATCCCAGTCAAAATACAAATAGTATTTTTAAAAATTGAAAATTATTCTACCTTCCGGAAGAGTAAATGTGTGAAAATTGTCAAGAGCGTTTTGAAAAAGATGGGTATGGGGGTTTTTTCCTTTCCTAGCTACTAAGCTGTGATACTAGTACACAGATATATCAATGCAAGAGAAAAACAAGAAGGCCAGAAGATGATCAGTATATGATACATTTGATATTTCAAATAAATTAAGGACAATTTGATTTATTTAATAAATAATATTAGGACAGAAGACATAATCTGATAATTAATAAAATCTTTCACCTCTTTGTGAGTGTAACCACTGTATGATTTTTGAGATCTGTCATATTGTCAGGGGGTATTTGCCAAGCCAACTTGGAACCACGCATAAGGGAGGTGATTCTAGAATCCTATTGCTTTTTGAGAAGGGTGCATTAATTCTCTATCAATAATTTTTCAGTAATTACATAATTTGAGGCTGTATTGTTGAGTGCATGTTTTCATGATAAATATATCTTCTTGCTCTACTGTTCTTTTTCTATATGGCATATTTCTTATTCTGCAAACCATTTTTTTTGCCTTGAATTCTATTTTGACCATATATTAAGAAGTTGTCACAACTTGTTTTTTATATTTGTCTTATATATCTTTCATTACCTTTTGATTTTAATCCATTTGAATCTTTTTGTTCTAAAAGTTTCCTTTGTGGAATAAACATTGCTGGATCCTTTAAAAGTGCAACCTAATAGCCTTGGTGTTTAAATTGTTGAGTTTAACTAATTTGAAATTATTTTAAAGCCATCTAAGTGTTTATTATTGCCGTCATTTTTCACATGGTGCATCCACTATACATTCCCTGGGGTGTTTTGTTTTTCTACTTTGCATTGAATAGAATAGATTTTCTTTGGCTAATTTAAAAGTTATTTATTATTTAAAATTTTTATGATGGTTGCCTTAACTTAAAAAAGGCCCATACTTGTGTTTGTTTATTCCTATTAACCATGAATTATATATGCCATCCACCTATACCAATTACCCAGCTTAGAAAATAAAACCTTAGGAAAGAAAAACCTTGATAGAAGCTGTCTGTGTACTCCTCTTCATGACATTTCCTTTCCATCCCCACACAGTTAATCACTCTTTTGGATATGATATTTATAATCCATATACATGACTTTGTATTTTTACTGTATGTGTATATATCCTTAACTTATGTATAATATTGTTACATATGCTTTAATCTCAAAATAAATGGCATTACTTGATATGCATCCTTTGCAACTTACCTTATTTTACACTTATCATTGTTTGAAATTTATCCAAAGTTGATACATATATTTATATTCAGTGCTGTGTAATGTATTGTGCATGTCCATTATACAAATAAACCACAATTAGTTCAATTAGTTTATCTAAGGTATATGTTATTCAGTTTCAGCAACAGGAGGCTGGAACAGAGATGAGACAAACATCCTTTAAGATGATTTTGAGAAGACAGAGTGAAAATGGTTAGCAAAATAAATTAGTAAAAAGAGGTTAACAAACCTGCATGTTGTGCACATGTACCCTAGAACTTAAAGTATTATAATAATAATAATAATAATAATAATAATAATAATAATAGAAATAAGTAAATTTGTCAAGTTGGACGATCATCAAATTTACCTAGAACTCAACACGAGGAAAAGCAAACTGTGGCAACAAAAATGATTTTATCCACTAATGCCCCTGAATTAATCTTCTCAGGCTGCCATAAGAGAATGCCACAGACTGACTCGCTTAACAAAAGAAGTTTATTTTCTCATAGTTTTGGAGGCTGGAAGCTCAAAATCAAGGTGCCATTAAGATTGGTGTCTAGGGTGGCCTCTCTTTCTGGCTTGTAGATGGCTGCCTTCTCACTGTGTCTTCACCTGGCCTTCTGCTCTGTGTGCACATGCATGAAGAGAGAGAGAAGGCTCTCTTGTGTCTCTTTCTCCTCTTATAAGGACACCAGTCTTATCAGATTAGGGCCCTACCCTTATGAGCTTTATAATCTTAATTACATCCTTAGAGGCCCTATCTCCAAATGTCATTAGGTCTTGAGTTAGGTCTTCAACGTATAAATTTGGGAGGACATTGGGAGTTAAGTCTTCAACATATAAATTTTGGGAGGACACAACTTAATCCATAACATCCCCAAATACTATGAATCACTTGATTATTGCCACAATACTGCATAAAAGCAAACTTAATTTCAGTGGCTTATAATAACAAATACTTGTTTTTCTTGCTTATGGGTTTGTGGGTTGATTTGGATGAGGTTGATCTCAGCTAGTGGGGTATGGAACCAGACTGTAGGCCAGGTTTAGGTCCACGTGTCTTGTCTTGGAGTCCAGGCTAATAAGGCAAAGAATACTGCTATGATTTGAATATGTCCTTCAAATTTCATATGTTGGAAACTTAATCACCAAATTAATTTGTGGATTGGCAGTGGGGCCTTTGAGGGGAAATTATGATTAGATAAGGTCGTCAGGGTGGAATACACATGATGGGACTGGTGGCTTTATGAGAAGATGAAGAGAGACCTGAGCTGGCACACACTCTTGCCCTCTTACCATGTGATGCCCTCCACCATATTATTACATAGCAAAATGGCCCTCACCAGATGCTTGCAGGCACCATTCTCTTGACTTCCTAGCCTGTAGAACTATGAAAAATAATTTTTTTCTTTATAAATTACCGCCTGTTGTATTTTATAAAGCAATGCGAAATGGACTAAGATAGATATCTAGGGCATGTTCTTTTCATGGTGATGGCAGAAGCACAAAAGCCCAAAAGCCAACCACATAAACATATTTCAAGCCTCTGCTTGCACCATGTCTACTATAGCCCATTTGCCAAAACAAACCACATGGACAAGCCCAGAGTCATGAGGCAGAGAAGTCAACTTCTCTCCCTGTGGCAACTTCTACCCATGGCGAACCAACTATGAGATCATGGCAATAACAAGGGTTTATAATACTACGAAAGTATAGTGAAGAACTGGGAGCAATAATTCAGTCAGTCACAGCATATATACTGAGGCTCTGATTGTTTGGGATGAGCCTTAAGTGGTATTAAAAGACGTTCTTTCTCTGTAGTGTCCTATGGGGTTGTGAGCAGTAAAGACTGATGATGCATCCACACCAAAAGTCATCGTTTCTTCATTTTGTGCTTTGATTGTCTTATGCACTTCTTACATATTTTCTTAGGTTCCTGATCCAGTGACCTCTGTGTTTTATTTGAGGATTAAAATTAACCACCCCCTTTTACTCTATGAACTCTGGGTCATTTGAGAAATAGCCACAAGGTCTTTGTGTGAATTCAATATAGTATTAACTTCATTCTTGGTGAAGGTGTTCTGGACCAAAGACTGAAATAGTATTCTTGCTATTTCTCCTCTTGATTGTGAAGTTACCTATCCACTTGTAGGTATCAAACCTAGAAAGCACCCTCCTGCTTTGTTCACTGCATGGGAAGAAGAAAAGCTGGTCAGAATTAATCACATGGAGGAGGAATATGGGGTTAAAAGTGTGTCCAAACAAAAGAAATAGTCTGTATAAAAGTCTTGAGGCAGGAAACAGAGTTACTGACTAACTGATGGCCACTGCAGTCTTCAGGCTGTTGAACAATTTACTATCCAGACGTGATTGTTAAAGCTTAAGGCCCTTGGAGAGTTTGGTATGAAGAAAAATAGGTCCAAAAAAGAGCTGACCACAAAAGTAAAAGAGAAGAAGACTTTAGTTCATTCATTCACTCTTTCATTCAATAAGTATTTGTAGAGTGCTACCTTGTGCCAGGCACACTGTTCAGCATTTGGGGATATGGTAATTAACAAAATAACCATATCCCTGACCATGTGAATCTTATACTTATGTCTGGAAGGGATATAAATAACAAACAAAATAAATAAACAAAACATATAATATGGTAGAAGGTAATAAACAGTAAGGAGAAAAAAATTAAACAAAGAAGAGGGCTAGGGTATGTTGTTAGTGGGAGTGGGGTGCAATTTCAGAAAGAATGGTCAGGATAGGTGACATCTGAGACATAATTGGAGGAGATGAGGGCCGTGGATGAAGAGTGTTCTTTACAGGGTACGAGTGCTGGTTGAGTGCTGGGAGATAGAAGTTGAGGAATAGTAAGAGGACCAGTGTGTGGGAGAGTAGGAGATGAGGTCAGGCAGGTAATGGGAGTGGTGGTGAGAGGAGAGAAAGGGAAGATCAATTTGGCCTGCAATGCTTCAGGTGTTTGCTCATGAGATGGGGAGTCACTGGGATGCTTTGAGCATAGGAGAGACACGGTGTGGTCTACCTTTTACAGTCACAGTGGGTTACTGTGTTGAGTACAGACTGGAGGAGAGAAGGGGGCATAATTCTATATGGTCCTGAGAGAATAGAGTCAGTGGGTAGAAGAGGCTGACTTTTCTAACCACTAGCTAACTAGCTAACTAACTAACTAATAACTAACCTTAGTTAGCTGACTACCACCAGTGAAACTGGCTGCCAACTCACCTTGGGAGTTACACTCAGCAATTTGTCACTCGTGGTCCCAAAGGATGCTATGGTTGTTGATACTGGGTAATTCCTACCTTGAATAAGGAAGGCATCAGACTCTATGACATTCTGGATTCCTTCCAATACTGAGAGTCCTTGACTCTATAGCATGTACCACCTCAATCTCCCCCGCTAGAATGTAAGCCCATAAGCACAGGGAGTTTTGTCTGTTCTGTTCAGTTCATTGCTCTACTCCCAGTGCCTAGAATAGTGCCTAGCATATAGCAGGCACTCAATAAGTATTTGTGAAGTGTATGAATGTCTCTGTTAAACCTATGGCTGGACCTTGAGCAAGACGTTTCTCTGAACCTCACAGAATAAAAAAGTTGGGTTGAATGGCATTGATGACCTTTCTAGGCTGGCCAGTCTGTGATCCCCATTTTAGGCTCTGAGTCATTGTTTCTAAGGCAAGCTAAGGGGTGCATGAAGAGGTTCTTATATGGAGGAAAGACAGGGATGGATAAAGGCAAACCTGCATGAAGGAGGAGCACATGGGTAACTTCTGAGGCTGGAGACCAGGGCACCCTCTGAAAATAAATATGAATTGTTTTCTTTGACATGCACAGGGCTCTAATTCCAATAGGGGATGCTTCACTAGAAACTGAGGGTACAAGACACTAGGGATCCATCCCGGGCATGTTGTCTTTGTGCTAAGTGAGTCAGCTTGGTCAACAGAGTGCTCATAGGCCCCGAAACTCTCCTGGGAAAAATAGCATAAATAGCAGCAGAGATTCCATTGAAGGGTATAGAAAATACATTTTTAATTTTGATAGAGTTCACAAATTACAGCATTGACATTTCTTTAAACAAATACTTCTGTCAAAGCACAGCATTACCATGTGTCCCCAGATGCCCAAGAGGCAGTGATTTCATGTCCCCCTGAGGTTTAGCAGAGCCACCAATGTCAACAGGATGGCTGACGGGGCCTAGATTTGCTACCAGATAAGCCAGTGAGACATGCTGTCAGATTTATAGTTATATAATCAAGTATTTAAAAAGATGCACAATAGGTAACTGCAATGAGCTTGTTCTGCGTTTAGCAATAGTTCCTTTCAAACAAAGAAGATAGTTTTCAGTATCAAGAAGGATGCCTGTATGTATGTCTTCCACGGAGCCTTTCCTACAGATTGCTTTCATTACACAATAAAAGGAGTTCAGCTTCACTGTGACCTAGGAGGAAGAAAATAACAGCCAGAATTTAGTTACTGGTAAATTGTCAGACTCAACATCTATTATCTCACTTACTCTTTATAGTAATGCTTGGAGGTAGATACTATTGTAGTCCTCAATTTACAGATGGAGAAACTGAGGCTTGGAGAGAATTAAGTAACCAGTTCATGGTCATATAGCTGGTAAAGGGCAGATACAGTTCTTGAACCCAAGTCTGTGCACTTAATTTGGAGGTACATGATATAGTAATGTATACTCTAAAATGATAGTGCCATTATCTTTCAAACTCAAATGCTAGAATTGTCAAAATTATAAGTGTCAAAGAGCAGTGTTTTAAATAAACAGGATCTATATTTCTTGGTCTGATGATCTCAGGGTTACAAGGAGAGACTGAAAAAACAGAGATTAATCAAAATTCTAGGGTTTTAGCTATTGGAACTCAGACACTGGTGTGGGTACCTTCCCTTATGGATTTTTTTAAACCACATGGTCTCAGGGAGGCTCAGAGGGTGAAATACACCCCTGTAAAAGCCAGTCATTCATCTTCCCATCCCATCATACAAGGGCAGTCACCTTCTTGAGTCATTCAGCTGCCCAGTCTTGAAGGTCCCTGCGGCGCCTGCCGAAGGCTTTGGAACCCACATTGGTGGGCACAAAGTTGTTCTTCACCACACCCCCTGATCTGCTCAGCAAGCCTGCCAGCCGATGAGTCACACAGGTGGCAGTGTCACAGGCTCTCTTCTGGGCAGTGATTCTGATTTGCAGGATGGAGAAAGAAGAGAAGATCTGTGAGTGAGAGGCTGGGAGAGAGGTCAGCCTCATGGGACCTTCACGGTAAAGTTCCTGTGCTGAAAGGCACCAATTAACTTTAAGTGTTTCTCCCAAACACAATTATCAGAGCAGAAAATCACAAGGCCATTAGGGAAAATGCCATGATCACGCCCCATAGATATTCCCAGGGGTGTCAGAAAACCCAAAGGTGACTCTGGATGACTGGCTATGGAATATGGAGCAGTAACAACCAATCTTTCCTGTATAAACTAACTAAAAATTAAAGCGGAGGTTTATGACACTGGAGTGAATTATGGCCCTACACCCAGCCCCATTCACAAAGGACTATAAAATCTATACCCCACTCACGGGCACCAAATACCCCTTCTTAGGAAAATAAAAAATTCCTCAGTCTTACCTGGAAGATGAGTGGAGTTTGCAGCATTAAATCCTAGAGGTACTTACCTGCTCCTTAGGACTCCTGTTCTTGCTGCTTGAGCTTGGTCAGAGGGACCAACCACCGTATCCTCTGTCCAACTAGCCTAGGGTTAAGGCTATTTCTAAGCATAGGTCTTAGACACTATGAAGCCTGGGACATAGATCAGAGCAATGACCAGCACAGCTCAGATCTTTGGGGAAAAATAGTTTTATTCCTCAAATGATCAGTACATTCAGAAGCAGGACAGAGGAGCTCTCATGACATCTCTGGGGGACTCAAAGCAGCCCTTACTTTGTGGTATTTTCCCGGGTGATTCTCTTCCAGCCTGTGAGTCCTGCTCTTTTTCCTCCCATCTGAAGCTTGAGACATCCTCTGCCACAAGGAAAGTCACCAATACCAGCCCAAAGAGCCACAACAGAGGAACTAAACCACATGCATCAAGTTATAGGAAGGACGCAAGAAGGGAAATTAGGAAGGAGAGGGAGGAGTTTAGTTGGCATCCTGGGGCATGCTAACATAACGGCGATGGTTTCTCTCCAAGTCGCTGGACATATCCCTTTTCTTTCCAGGTGCTCCAACCCCAATTGCAGTTTGGGGGAACGTGTGAAACTTGTTGAAGTCCTGCGTGTATGTGCCCAGCATGCAAGTACTCAGATTACCGCACCGCTTAGATCTGGGGCTGTCCAGGCTGCAGGGAAAAGACATGCCAGACAGTACCATGCACCAGAATCTGTCCCCATGGGCAGTCACTTAGAAGGTTAGACCAGGCAGGGGACCCTCTGAGTGGGAGCAGGAGGGGCAGGCAGGAGAGCAGCTCACTTATCCTTCCTTAGGACAGCTCAGATGTGCAGTGGGCCAGGGCAGTGCAGGGAAGGGCTGGATGGGGAAGGATGATCTTTTCTGGCATTCCACATGCTGTTCAGTCCTTCATGCTTGACAGAGGGGTTCTCAGGGCAGATGCAGGAGCAATACATGCCTCTGCCTGAGCAGTGCTGGGGCCAGGCCAGGGGATGGTCTCTGCTCAGGCTCAAGGTACACAGGGATGTGTGTACACAGGATCTGGGGAAGGGTGCTCTCCCTGGCTTCCTGATAACATGCACATCTCCACAGATGCCACACATTTAAAGGCTTGACCTACCTCAGACACTGCTCTATCTGTCCCCATCCCCTGCAAGGGCCTTACCTTCACCTTGCAAATGTGAAATGAAGGCTCCTTATAGGTGTGAAAGAATGTTATATGCAGATTAACAAGATGGATCCAAATTTCTAGAATTTCCTGAGATATATTATGTCTATCCCTGACTTCACCCTTACTAGTGTTAACTCAACCAGTGCTGGGAGGTCTCCCAGTACTGCAAGAACAATTACCACAGTGAGCGATTCCACACCTCTCCATTTCATTTCCTAAGAACTTTCAGAAAGGAGCCTTTTATTGTGTCTAACCGCAGTTCAGTTCCTCCAGCCGCACTGGCACCTCTGTCTCCCTTGGAGCCTGAGAACAGCCGGGCCCCAGGTCCCGGTGAACAACACAGCCTGTTGGATTCCTGGCCAGTGTGTTCTCTCCTACCTCCTGGGATCCACCTTCCTGGGTATGCTGCGGGGAGAGGAGGCCCTGTGCTGGACGCTTGGGGAGCCTCACCTGGAGCCCTCGGTCTCCGGCTCCTGCCCCAGCTCACTGGCCTTCATCTGCACATAGTCCTGCACCAGTGCAGCCAGCAGGAGGCGCGCTTCCTCCTCACTGAGTGTGGCTGGGTCTGGGCTGCTCTCTAGGGCAGACCTGTGAAGGGGAAGCTGACTCAGTGCAGGCTGTCAGCCCCTGCCTGCCCCTCCCCAGGATAAGCAGCCAGGCTTCCTGGTCTTTGCTTCTTCCCCTGAGAATGTGGCCAGTGGGAGTATTAGGGGACAGGGCACAAGGCCAGTGTCGTTCCCAGGACCCAGGCACTGGTGTGGCCTCCAAGCAGTGGTGTGCTAGAACCAGTTTGTATAGGCTTGTGAAAGCTGATGGTTAAATTTTCAAGAATTTTGCAAGCTGAGTGCAGCCATTATTAAAAATTAAATGCTAAAACTTACGGTTAGTGTTGAACCTGAAAATAGTTTCAGTTTAATAGATTTATATGTGGGTGAGAAATAGATCAACAGGTAAAATACCAGACTGAACAATAACAAATTTAGTGGCAAACTATTTAACACAATAGGATGCAATTCATTTATCAAATCATGGCGGAATAGGATAAATAGGATGACAAAACATACGAAAGTTTGACTAAAAGCAACAAAAGCATTTTGTGAGACTCAATGGACCATATAAAATGTATAATAGGCTGGGTGCGGTGGCTCATGGCTATAATCCCAGCACTTTGGGAGGCCAAGGCAGGCAGATCACCTGAGGTCAGGAGTTTGAGACCAGCCTGGCCAATATGGTGAAACCCTACCTCTACTAAAAATGTAAAAATTAGGCGGGCAGGGTGGTGGGCGTCTGTAATCCCAACTACTCGGGAGGCTGAGGCAGGAGAATTGCTTGAACACAGGAGATGGAAGTTGCAGTGAGCCGACACGGTGCCATTGCACTCCAGCATGGGTGACAGAGTGAGAATCCATCTCAAAAAAAATTATAATAAAGAATATTGTCTAAATATTTATCACTATTTATAAATTATGTACTACACATCTTTATATCAGAAAAAATTATACATGTGCACGAGTACATACATTACCCCTGCCCCCAGTCAGTTTTTAAGCATTCAGCACACCACACTTTAGAGGCATGGAATTGTCTGATACCTGTGCGGTTCTGGCTTCGGGCTGTCTTACCTGAATGGTGCTGCATGGAGGCTGCCTGCCTGCAACAGGACCAAGATGCTGAGAGCCAGGAAGGGGGAGAACTTCTGGAAGCCCATGACACCTCTCTGCAAGGGAAGAATGAGGTAAACTACCTGTGCCAGTTCAAAGTTCTAGGAGCCCACAAACCTTGGCTCCTATCCTGCTTTCTGTCTTGCTTCTAACGCCCTGACTTTCTGGCTTCAGACTGGTCATTATATTTCTCTTCTTCTTTGTTTCCTCATCAGCACAGTGGACTCTTCCTGGAAGGTTCAGCAGGCCTCTAGCATGCACAGTTTGACAAAGCTGGAGAAGCAATCCTAGCGGGAGAGCTGAGTAGGGGAGGCCTCAGTCCTACCCTTCTCCCCAAAGCTGCACACATGCATATAAACCTGATAGCTAGGTCTCTGCGGAGGACATGCTCCCAGGCCCCTGTCACAGAAGC
This sequence comes from Mandrillus leucophaeus, assembly GCF_000951045.1. Lineage (NCBI taxonomy): Eukaryota > Metazoa > Chordata > Mammalia > Primates > Cercopithecidae > Mandrillus > Mandrillus leucophaeus. The sequence goes on along the minus strand of NW_012106463.1, from coordinate 1,590,900 downwards.
TGCTCCCATAAGGAAACCCAGAGCTGTCCTCCTCTTGTGGGGCTTTTGCATACACCGTGGTGGGGGCGGGGTGGGGGAGGGGAGAGATCTGTCCGGAGGGATTGTCTCTATGATTGGAATCTGAGAAATAAAATAATCAATTTTAGTCCTCAGCCGCTCCAGCGCTGACACCTCAGTCTCCTGCAGGAACGAAATTTTACTCTTAAATTGGGACCCAAGACTTTCTGTCTTTGCTCCCTGAACCTGTGACTGGGGCTTGCAGTTTAGGGCTGCTTGTCCCTCAGTCGTGGGGCCTGTCTGCCACCCATCCACTCTGTTCCAGGTTCTGAACCAATTTCCCTGGGACTGCTAGGCGCAAGACGCCATCCCTGATCGCACCGTCTGCGGAAAGTTACTCTTGCCTCAGTCTCTGTGCGCGGTCCCTGGGGAGCCTGAGTGTCCCGAGACTGGCCCAAGCCTGTGTGCAGAGAGAATAAGACTGGAGTCCGCAGCCGAGCAGGAAGAGCGAGCCTGGGAACTGAGACTGTCTGATCCAACCTAGGGCAGGAGCCGGTATAAATCGCCGACTAACAGAAGCTATCTGATGAAGAGACTAATGGAGAGAGAGGGAGAGGAGGAAAGGGGGAGAGAAACTGACTAATGGAGGGAGAGGGAGAGGGAGAGAGAGACATACCTGAGCCAGAATCTCGGGACTCGCCTGGCAGAAGGTGGCTTGGATCAGAGGCGGTGGCAGCGGCGGCGGCAGCGTACAGCCAGAGCCCTGCGGAAGCGGCGGCGACACTTGGGCTGGGTAGCGTCTCTGATGCCTCCCAGCGCCAGCGACTGCTCTTATTCCCGCCGTTGTGGGTCGGAAAAGTTCAGCCAGTGCACAGCAACCAATGGGCGGAGGGGTCCTTCGCCCCAGCTGGGTTGCGTCACCCTCATGCTTCCAGAACCTGGAGGATCCAGCAGGACGGTCCCACTTGTATTTGCATTGAAGTCATTGATGGAAATGGGCGGGGGGATGGTGGGGCACCAAAAGAAACGCCCTTAAAGTGAGCGGGAATTTGAGGGCAGTTTGACGTCATGGTGAATTTCACCTCTCAGTCCGGCCTGGTTTTGAACCCGCACCCCACTCCACCCCTGGTTTCGGGATTTGGCGGAAAGGGTCCAGGACTGTAGGGACTCTTCCAACTCTGACCCCAGACCCCTGCCCAAGTGAGATTTTAAAGGCTAATGCCCCTAAGGGTGGATTCTGGGCCCAAGAAGGCTGACTCCAGTAGCTAGTATTACCCACAGAGGGCCAGGGCTCGTGGGAAACAAGAGAGGGAGCTGGGAGCAAGAATTTTGTTAGGCAGGAGTTCAATTACAGTTGACCCAGTTCCGAGTTGTGTGATCATGGGCAAGTAACTTCCCAGAGCTTCAATATACTCATCTTTGAAATGGGGACCACAGTCTTATCTTGAAAGAATGTTGTGAGAAATAGCCCAGTGCCTGGGCTCCAGATAGGCAGGGATCTAAAAGAGTTTCCTGGTCCGCATGGGGGATTCCGTCAGATCTCCATGGATACCTTCAGAATCCCCATCTCCCCGGACTGTCCTGGGGTACTCTTCAGATCCATTACATGTGTGAGGAGGGGGCCGATGACCTGCTGGGCCTGAGGGGTGAGTTGCAAGGTACAGATGTGGAAGCCTCCATCCAGGCCTCTGGCCCTCTCCCTTCCTACCCTGCCATCCATCACCTGCCTGAGCCGTTTGCACAGCTGCCCCTTCGTTTCCGGCTGCTGTTTGCCAAGACTTCCCAGACACATTCTCTTCCGGTCCCGCACCCCCACCCCCACACTTCAGTCCTCTCCTAAAGAGCAGGCAGGCCTGACAGTGCTGTGTGGTCCCTGCCTAGACCGAAGCTCACACTCACTTCCGGTCACACTCATTTACACACACACAAACCCATTACTGTCTCCCAACATGTGCCCACTCTGAATCACAGACACTAAAAAACAGATACTGGCGCAGAAGAGTATCCTGAGGGGTTCACTCAAACGTGTCCCAAGCCTGCCTCCGAGTCTCTCTGGCGGTCGCATCCACACGCCCGCACGACGATGACCTGCTTGCATCAAACCTGCACACATCACAAACAGGCCCCCTCCATCACACCCAATTACACGTGACCTCGACAACTCTCACATCCCGCAGAACCGGGTTTCAATTTCACTGTGCCTGAGCATTCAGCTCCAGGCGCGCCCAGAACAGTAGAGGTCGGGACTAAGGTACTTGCCGCCCACAGCGTCCAGAGTGGCGATCAATAAGCTTTTCAGCGTCCCCACCACCTCCCGGTGTGAGCGCGCAGCGCGCGATCTGCAGCAGCCGGTCCGGGCGCTGCCTGTGCGGTGAGCGCAGCAGCAGCATCCCGGGGCTGTTGGGAGAGGCAGGGACTCTGACTTGAGGTTCTTTGAGGCGGAGCAGAAATTAGCCCCAAGGTGTGCCGTCCGTGGCGCGAGTCACGGACCTCCAGGTACTCTGGGGTCGTGTTAGCACCCTTGTCCTCAGTCCCCAGAAGCGTCTACATTTCTTAGGATAACACCCCTGCCCCGCGCTGCATCTCTTCCCCCTCGGGGATTGGTGGACTCCGTGCTCAAGGGGGCAGCGGGAACGCCTGACTTCCGAGATGCCCTTAATTGACTCTCTTCCTTCTTAACTACAGCGAGGGAATAACAACTCGGGGCTGGGGACTAGGTATCTGAGACTAGGTATCGCTCTCCGCAGGGCCCGCCGGTAGGGCGGTCACAGGACCCGGGATTGGAACTGGACCGGGAGGACAACGGCGCGCGTCAGGCGCAGAGAGTGGAACAGGCAAGTTTCGCGCGGAGCCGGACTTGGATGGCGGATCGTGGGCACAATGAGCCGCGGATCCTGAAGGAAGACAACCCCTGCTGAGACCCTGTCCCGAGCCTTGGAGCTTTTCAGCAGTTTAGACTCCGATCGCGGCCTGGGTTTTCGGTGCAGAGCTGCTTAAAGAGTTGCGAAGGCCGCAGTGCGGGCACTAAGTGGAGCGTAGTGTTTGCGCCTCTGCCACCTGGGCAGTAGCAGAAGAGCATTTGCACTCAGCTACCACATACTTCAGCGGAAATGACTTTTTCCAAGACTAGAGGTTTCTAACATAAGAACCTCTTGAAACCGTTTGTAAGTGTGTCTGTGATGTATGTTTTCCTAAAGAGAGAGCTCATAGCTTTCGCCCGTGCCACAGTGACCACAAAATGAAAGACTGTAGAAGCAGATTTTGTGGCCATGTCACTTTGCGGGGTCGGAATTCTACTCCTGACTGTCGGGTGTGTCTTCAGCCTTCAGAATCCACACGCACTCCGCACTATCAAATCTTTGGCGGCTACAAATCAAAGAAAGGTTGGTGCTGTGGAGCGCTAACCAGAGCCTGCGTCCAGAGGGCGCTAGTGTAGCCGCGAGCAGTTTCAAGGCAGACTTTAAAAGTCCGTCTCTTTAGGACAGAAGGGGTGGTCATTAACTCACCTCTCAAACACTCCTTGAGTTTGTAGTAAGTGCCTGGCGCCTTGCTGGGGGCTGAAAGTTTTTTTCGTTTTTGTTTTAAAGTCATTTTCTCCAGCAATTAGCACCATGCCAGGCACCCTAGTAGATGATCCGCCAAAGTTAAATGAATGAAAATTCATTCTGGCAAATTCACCAGTTTCATAAGGTAGCTCGCAGAAAATTCGGACCTGGTTGGAGCGGCATTTCGCTTTGCTTTCCGAAATTCACAAACTTTTCAGCCAGACTCCTCCCATTTTATTTGTCACAGCAAGTCGGTTCCCAGGCAGAAGTTTTAGGAATGAGGCAGGGAAATAAGGATTTCGTCTAGGGTTCTCTCTAAAGACTGAGATCTTCTGGTGCGAAATGCGAAGTCATTCTCTGAGCCCATCCCTGATTTACTGAGCGAGCCGAAGGAAGCTTAGAGCTTCCCGTGCTCGGATCGCATAGATTTCATCACGCTATTCCTGGAACTTCTCTGAGTTTCAGTACTAAACGGAGCATGGTCTAAAGAAAGTTGGTAAGGAAAATGCTGATTTTAAGAAAATAGTCGCTTGACTATTTGACCCTTAATTTTTACTGTCTTATTTCCTAACTTTATAATCTGGAAATCAGGGTCAGTTTTGAAACAATCTGATTTTGGAAAACAGTGTTTTTACAACACCCTAATAAAATCTAACTGCAATGTTTGTTCCCATTCGTTTAGACCGGAATCCTGTACCCTTTGCTCTAGAAATAAAAATAAAGATGCAATCTGGTTGAAAATTCTTATGTGAATTTCCATGTGATTAAAAAAGTCACACCTAAAGGCTTGAGTTCAGAACTCAGGTTAAATTTATTGCTGCTCTACAATTTCTTCATAATATAGACTCAACCACAAAATCTCAGCAGTAGCAACAGCACCACCAGCAACAGTAATACAACAGCCAACAACACACACATTTTCTTCAGCCTGGCAGAAACGTGGAGCTATCAAATTAACTGGAAAATCCCAACTGAAAATCGATTGTACTGTTTAAAGGAGGGCAGACATCAAAGCTTTCCATCATCCTATTTACTGAAGAACATGCCAAGAGAAGTACTTGCTTCTGAATCATTTTCCTAAGACACTTTTAGAGTGCAGTAAAGCTGCTTCTGGGGGAGGGGGTACAGAAATGACTGTCAAAGAGACAGCAAGATTCACAAGAACCAAGATACAGAAACAGCCTAAGTGTCCATTGATGTTTGAATTCTTAAAGAAAATGTGGTGTGTGTTTATCACACACACACACAATGGAATATCAGTTAGCAATATTATTCAGAAGAAGGAAATATTGTCATTTGTGTCAATATGGCTGAACCTGAGGGATATTATGCCACACCAAATAAGTGAGGCACAGAAAGACACATAATACATGATCTCACTTATATGTAGAATCTCAAAAAACAAGTTGAATTCAGTATCAAAGGGTAGAATGGTGATTATTTGGGGCTGCAGTTGGGGGTAAAAGAGAGAAATTAGTTAAAGGATACAACCTTTCAGTTATAAGGTGAGTAAGTCCTGGAGACCTAATATACAGGCTGGTGACTACAGTTAACATATGCTTGAAATTTGCTAAAAGAGTAGATCTCAGGAGCTCTAAGCACACACACACACACACACACATACATGCACACACACAGGAAACTGTGAGGTAATATGTTCATTAACTTGATTGTTGCAATCATTTCATAAAGTATACAAGTATTAAAATATCATATTTTATACCTTAAAAATAAAAACCTTTAATATGGAAATAAAAGTGAAAAAAAAAAGAGAGTGGGAGACAGCTGAAATTCCCCAGTGGGAATTTTGCTGAAGGCTTTACAAGAGGTGCCTCTGTGTAAACACTGGAGAGGATATCAATGTTTTATTAATAACCTAGATATAGAATTATCTCAAAGATGTTGCATGTGCAGTCAGTATGAAAAGTCACATAAATCATATTAAATTGAAACAAAGAAAACATATTATAAATATTGTAACTACCATCAACTAAGTTCCATCCATGTGCCAGGCACTGTGTATATATTATCTTTCTTATTAAACTGTTTAATAAGATAGATATTTTTATCTTCGTTGTATATGCAAGGGAATAGTAAGAGTATTTGGCTTGAATTAATTATATTTTCCAGTCTCCTTTTGAGGACCTGAAACATAGCTTATCTGTCTGCCATGTCAGTTAAGAGGTGTGGTACCCTGGATCCAGAGGGAGATATAGGCATGTCTGCCTGCTTCAGGGCTAATGTGATTTGTAGTGAGAGACTCAACGAGCAGGCATAAATCATTTATAATTCCTGGACCAACATTTGGGAACATTGACAGTTTTGCAGCAGGAAAATAAATGTTGGTGCCACCACTTAAGTAAATTGCCAAAGAATACAACCCAAATCAGATTTATAACAATATTTATAAGATAAAATTGTAAAACACTTGAGTTCACACAAACAAAAATCCAAATGACTTAACTTCTTATATTTAGCATCATGCATTACTTCATCTTGTCTGAAATTGTGGTTGATTTTATAGAGTGTTCTATTTTGCCAATGGATGTGGGGGGTTGAGATGGGATGGGATAGGAGTCAGTGGAAACAGTGCTGGGAGTCAGAAGTTAGGGTTCTAATTCTCACCCCTAAGGGTATGACTTTGAGGACATCATTTGGACCTCTGTTTCCACATCTGATATAGGAACTTTTATGGGATCGAGGGATTCCTAAATTCCTTTTTAATTCTGACATTCTATCAGTATGCTGTGAATTTTATGCTGTTTTTGCAGTACTTTTCTATAAGACCAGGCCACCTACTATTTGGCTTCCTCCACTTGCCCTGACAGTTACCACTGTCTTCTAAAAGAACAGCTGAGGAGTTCACCATGAAGGAGGAAGGATATGTCATTCTTTGCAGTGACACAATCAGAAAAGGTACTGCTCCCCCACCTAAATATGAGGGATAAATGATTTTGAGAAGAGACAGGAGAAGAAGGGAACAAATGTCCTCGTCCTTGTCTCCTTATCAACAAAAGATGTACTGGTATCCTTTAAAAGGTGACAGAGAGGATGCCAGCAGAACTGGGAGCACTAAGTTCTCTGCTTTGTGAAAATGAATCTGCAATGAACTCCTGGTCTGGATGCCCATCTTTCTGCAAGTTGTCAGCAGAAGCTTTGCAATGTGGCTACTTGGTGAGTTCACATACAGCCCAACCCATAGTTCTGATGGAGCCTGAAAATCAGCTCTGAAAAGTTCTCCTCAGAAGATGCCTCTGAAGTGAAAGGCATGAAAAAAGAGACTAACCTTCAGGTAGGTCCAGCCAATATTTTAACAAACATTCAATGAATAATTTGGTTGGAAGGTAAATCAATTGAATATGCATAGAGAAATGTATTATGTTAAGTAGTACATACAATAAATACATAAAATGCATTTGTTTAGAGGGGTTATAAAATTATAATTATATAGCTATACATGTTTGAAAATATTCTATATTAGTAGAAATAGAATGAACCAAGTAAGTACATTTATTAAAATATACGAGGAGCAGGTGAAAGAAAGAAGTGTAGGACTATTTGTATCTTTGTTACCAAAGAGCAAAGAAAAAGTATGGCTAGTTAACTGGAGTTAATGAAGAGACCCCCACCAACTTTTCTAACTAGGCTCTCTTCCAGTGTTAATGACGTTGTGCCCACAAATGCTGTGTGCAAATGAAGCAATCATGTAGAGCCATCCTTGATCTTCAGATCTTCTTGGGTGAGTTTGGAGTGCATTTTGAGTAGAGGACAAAGACTGAGATCATATGGATAAGGACTTATATTGCAAATAAAGGACATATGCTGAGTTTTTGTGTTCAAGACCATCTTGGGCCTACCTGTTGGTCTCCTGCTGGTATCACCTTAGAAATGTGAGTAAATCCAGGTTGCCTCACCTTCTATGTTTGCTGTCATCACTTTATGTAAGGATCCCTGGACTAGGGAATAGTAGAGTTTGTTCTCTTGGTGGCTGTTGAGAGCTAAGTTAGGTTGCTAGTAACTGGGTGGCCTGATGCCTCATTTGTTTCTTCCTGAACCTATTGCTGTCAGAGGGTCAGCATTCTCTAGAGGAGGTGAGATAATGAAGTTAACAGGATTGAGGGTTCACCATATGCAGGAAAAAGTGGAAATGAGTAAGACCAATTTACTAAAAGCACTATGTGGTCTCTCAGGGAGACAAGACCCACACATCTGAAATAATGAAAGAGGAATACAAGATAGTGAACAAGTATACTAGTTTCCCATTGCTGCTGTAACAAATTACCACAAATTTAGTGGTTTAAAACAACACACATTTATTATATTACATTTTTGTAGGTTAGAAGTTCAACATCCAACATGGGTCTCACTGGTCTAAAATGTTTGTAGGACTGTTTTTCTTTCTATAGGTTCTAGGGGAGCATCCATTTCCTTTCAATTTCCAGCTTTTAGAGGCCTCCCAAGTTCCTTGGCTCATGGCCCCCTTCCTCTATCTTCAAACCCAAAGTGAAATACATCTCACATCACATCACTCTGACCTCCTCTTCTGCTTCCCTCTTTTACTTGACAGGATCCTTTTGGTTACCTTAGGTCCAACTCCTGGAGAATCCTGGATAATCTATCTCAGGGTCCTCTATTTAATCACATCTGCAAAGTCCCTTTTGTTCTGTTCTCAGGGATTAGGGTGCAGACATTTTGGGGGAGGTCATTCTTCTGTCTGCCATAATAAGTAAAGGCTGGGTTAATTGGCAAGGAATGTAAATGATGGGGGTTGGAGAAAGAGGCTGCAAGCACTTTTAGGAAGCCTCCCAGAGATAGTGGGGCCAAAACCAGAAAGTGGCTAAATGGGGGAAATTACAGAGTCTCTGTTGAAGAATCCATCTACTGGGTTGGGGAAGAGGATGAGGAGACAAAACAAGCCCTCTTTATATCAGGTGCCATCCTCTACGCCTCTTTTGCTGGGAAGGGAGACCTCCTGAATATGTACTTTACTCTTGTTGGCATTCAATCCTTAGGTGGACTATGTCTAGAAATCATGAAATCTCATGTATCAGAAGTTTCTCTTTTATCAACTTCCAATGTATTATGTGTCCCTTTGATATTCATGTTTAGATATGCTATAAACAAAGGGGAGATATTGAGCCAACTGGTGTCAGGTTTGGTTCAGGCATCTCTGGGGTGAAATTCCAGTGGGGGTGGGAAATGGAACCTTTGCCACCACATTAGTCCGTGTCTTAGCATATTATGATGGTGTTATTAAATCTTAAAGTTGGAGCTTAGCCTTTGAACCCATGGCTCAGATATCTTGCTAGACTCCTGTGACAAATAACCGAAGAGCAGGTTTCTAATAAATTGATCACCAAATTAAAACGCATTTGAAAAAAATCCACTTAAAAAAATGTGTGGCTTCACAGAGGTTGGGCAGGCAATAGGGAATTGCTAAAATGTGTGGGGTGTGTAGGTGAGCCTCAGGACTTTCCAGCACCCAGTGTGGGGAAGATTTCTAATGTCTCCCTACTCCCATGAGAGAAGTTGCTAATTATTCATACTCAGGCATTGGGGCTTGTGAAGATTTTATGTGTAACTCCCCCCTACCATGGGACATATTAACTGCCATTAGAGCTTAGAACAAGGAACACCGAGTCAGTACATTTTAGGTTAGATCAGAAATTAGAAAAACATTCACGGCAGAAAGAAAGAACGGGATTTTATTTCTATGGCGGTTTTCCTGGCCTCTCATTCTTGGAAAATGAGAGGGCTTAACTGGCATTTTTGTGGAGTGGAGCTGACTGTTGCCCAGGGAGCAATTCTTCCCAACCTCAGTGGTACTTTATTTACTGTAGGCACCAGGACCGGTTCCTTCCAAGGTCCAGAAGTTATTTTTAGAGTGACTTCAGCTGCCAGGGAAAGAGCTGAGTATAGTGGACAAGGGCCAGGCTGGTCACTGAGAGGTGGATGGACTTAGTGGGTGACGTCAAGGAATTACTCAGGATGGGTTCCTTTAACATGATTAAAATTCTCCCTTGGCTCAGACTAGCCAGATCCAGAATGGCTCTTCTCTCCCTGGCTAGGAACATTGTTCCGTGGAAAAAGAGAGATAGGGATAGGAACCTTCCCGTGGTACCAGAAAGCTCATTACAGAGATGACTCCTTTATGGGTATTGCCAGGGAATAATACATTACATATAAGGGATTTCTTTTTTTTTTTTTTTAATTATTATTATACTTTAAGTTCTAGGGTGGGATTTCTTATATAAATAGACTTTGACTGAGATTATGAAGAGTGGGGCTTTGAGGTCTTATGCAACTGGATTTGAGTCGTGACTCTACCATTCACTTATTGTTCTTAGGCAGATAATAATCTCCCTAAACTACAGTTTCTCAACATGTAAAATGAGGATAATAAGAACTACCTAGGAGGGTTAAAGCTATTTTATGCTAGAACACCTGACGCATTGCTTGGCATGGAGCAAATTCTTAAGAGTGGTGGCCATTATTATTAAAACAAGAGCTTATTCCTTCAAGTGCCAAATGACATCAGCTTAATACAGTAAATTAAATAAAATCATTACACATTCCTCTGTCTTCTTAAGAGGACAATCTATAAGCCTTTAATTCTCAGAATAAAACTAATTGCCAAGGCCACAACAGAATGGCTCTGGCTTTCTCAACCCTCTCAGATTCATGTCTGGCTGTGTTGCAGCCTCATTGCCCAGCAGGATTAAGTACCTGGCATATTGCCAGCATATGTCGAGTAGGTACTGTAGAGTGATAGCTATTATTGTCTTTATGACAAAAGCTTACCCCTTCAAGTGCCAAACTATATCAATTTAGTTTGAAAACATAGAAAAAGGGATTTCACACACCTCTACCTTCTTATAAAGAATAAACCAAATATAGTTTCAATTCTTTTTTGACAATTCATTGTCATCATCATAAGAATATCACTTAATGTGTTGGCCTGTATGTTGGACCAATAGCCTCAAGCAAGACCATACCACACTGTCTTTCTTTTTGAGGTGTGATATATATGTAATTTTATGATTATTCTGTTTTTTTTTTTTCTTCAGTTTGTCACCTATCGCTTATTACTGGTTTCAAGTAATGTAGCAGTGGTAGAAGATGGCTGAATAGGAACAGCTCCAGTCTCCAACTCCCAGCACGAGCGACACAGAAGACCGGTGATTTCTGCATTTTCAACTGAGGTACTGGGTTCATCTCACTAGGGAGTGCCGGACAATCGGTGCTGGTCACCTGCTGCAGCCCGACCAGCGAGAGCTGAAGCAGGGCGAGGCATCGCCTCACCTGGGAAGCGCAAGGGGAAAGGGAATCCCTTTTCCTAGCCAGGGAAACTGAGACACACAACACCTGAAAAATTGGGTAACTCCCACCCCAATACTGCGCTTTAAGCAAACAGGCACACCAGGAGATTATATCCCACACCTGGCCAGGAGGGTCCCACG
>NW_012106463.1:1547379-1574788 GCF_000951045.1 Mandrillus leucophaeus | reverse complement strand
AATAAAAAATTAAAAAAAAAAAGTAATGTAGCAGTAATTTATCTACTGCCATTTTCATTTGATACACAGCAAAACAAACAACAAAACACCAACAAAAACAAAAATCAAGCTTAGTAGAATAATGTGGGAACAAAGAACTTACAGTCATGGAGTATGGACCTGTAAATACTGGTCAAGAACTATAGAAAGGGGACTTTTTGGACATCTGCTCAACTAATTTGTACTAAAAAGAACAGAAGCAAAGCTTGTCAGAATTATGTTTAGGCACAGAGCAGATACTGAGTGTGCTGTTATGGTCTTTTGGTCAGGAACTTCATGGTCTTTTGCAACAACGGCTTCAACTGACTTGTGCTTAGGGAAATCAAACAGAACAAGCAAACATGATAGAGCTGTGTGTGCATGAAGAGCCTGTAGACCTTGAGTGAGAACTTCATAATGGTCATGATGACAGTAATGCATCACTGTGACACCATTATAATTATTCACATACGGGTTTTTTTGGTCTTTTTTTCTCAACTTTGTCTGGTTTAAGGGAGGTTGCCAGGCCAGTGACACCTGATGAATGGGTGTTTTGCAGTTTCTTTCAGGAGGTAGAATACTGGTGAAGACAAAGTCCATGATGTGGGGAGGTGTCTCAGTCCGCTATCTGTTAGTTTTAACACAATCCTTAAAACTGGGTAATTGATAAAGAAAAGGAATTTATTTCTTATAGTTATGGAGGTTGAGAAGTACAAGGTTGAGGGGCCACATCTTGTGAGGGCCTTATTGCTGGTGGGGTCTCCCTGCAAAATCCTGAGGTGGCACAGGGTAGCACATGGAGAAGGATTTGTGTGTACTTGTTCCTCTCCTTATAAAGCCATTAGTACTATTCCCATGACAACCCATTAATCCATTAACCATTTCATTAATCCATCAGTAGATTAATTCATCCATGAGGGCAGAGCTTTCATAATCCAATCATGTCCTAATGGCCCCCACCTCTCAATACTGCCTCATAGAGGATTAAGTTTCCATATGAGTTTTGGAGGGGACATTAAAACCATAGACAAAGATTCAATGATCCAGGCTGCAGTTTTATGAGGATTATGTCTCTAATTAATAGGGTTCTGAGGATATGAGTAGAAATGGTATCTTTATTTCCAGGCAAATATCTAATTGGTCCTTGGAGCTGAGGAAAGATCAATCAATTTTCAGGTTTTCAGATCTTATATTGATTTCTGTACTGCAAAGTCATTCTTTGGAATCAAAAACCCTAGAGGATCTTAAAAGGCCCTTTCGAAACCCCTTAGACCTGGCACCAGTTGTCTTAGGCATGCTTTTAAGCAGTAGTGAAACATGCTTAAGCAATCGATGCCTAATTTCTCTTCTGCACCAACAAGTATTATTTACAGATAACCTCCAGTTAAATGAGAATGTGGTGAGCAGGCTGCCTGAGGAGTCCAAGGACTGAGCAAAGACCACAGGTTAGCGAATGATTCTTCCTTTTTCCCTCCTTTGCCTTGTGGCAAGCCTGGCAATGACTTGATCCTTTTGTCTTTGTCTCAGAATTTCAAGATTTATTGCCCAAAAGACTGCTCCTTTTTCCTTTCTGTAGGAAGATAGAGATTCCAGATTCCTGCAGGTCATAAAGCAGGATAAGGAGAGGCTGTAGAGAAAGCTTATTTTTACTTCTGTCATGTATATTTAACAGGAAATATCTCCACAAGCCCTCTGGCTTTTATGCTCCTTCTCTGAGGTCCTACCATGTATGGGGTAAAGTTAGATCATATGCAGTTGCTAGATCATATAGAGATCATGTTAGGAAAGTTGTTCTAGTGATTTGACCTCGGTTTATATGTTTTACAAATAATTACATGTAATTAAAATGGCTGTGAGGCCCATTCCAGTCTTATACTTTTAGTTTATTTAAATGCAGAGGGAGTGAGGGAGGTGAATATAGAATAATAGAGAACAAAGGAAGGACATTATGTGACAGCAATTAGATTTACTGGGGGGTTAGTTGAGAAGTACTAGTGATGATTATTTTATTATATTTTGGTGGTGAATGTCTGCTCGAATTCCTGATAAGCACTTTTAGAAGAAGCAGTGTTCAAGAAAGCTTCTTTCAGGGGGTTCTTGTTCAAGATGGCTGACAGAAGCAGCTAGTGGGTGCACTGCTTTCACTGAGAGGAAACAAAATGGTAAGTAAATACTAGCTCTTTAACTAGGTTGTACAGGAGATCACACTAGGATTTACCAAGAAAGCAACTGGACCCACGGAGAACAGCAAATGTGTTCCACCTTGGGTACGTACAGTTGGGTGTTGGCTGCGGTGGTGTCAGCTGGTTGGGTTAACCTGACCTCAGTCCATGGGGGAAGTGGTCAGGTGCCAGCAGAATTTGTAATATACTAGGAAGATATTACTGTTAATATCACTGTGGGTGTACACCCTATGATATTAGAAGAAATATTCTAGAGAGCTATTACTCCTAATGTCACAGTAAGTGTACACCCTGTGATATTATTCATCATATCCTAGGGGAATGTTTTACAACTAATGTCACAGGTGGTATACATCCTGTGATATTATTTGTAATACCCTAGGGAATATTACTCCCAGTGTCACAGGGGGTGGTCACGCTGAAATATTATTGATAATATCCTAGGGGTATGTTACTCCTACTATCACAGGAGGTGTACACCCTGTGATATTATTCATAATATTTTAGGAGGATGTTATTTCTAACGTCACAAGTGGTGTATACCTGTGATATCATTCGTAATATCCTAGGGGGGTATTAATCCTAATGTCACTGGAGGTGTACACCCAGTGGGTGATATTATTCGTAATATTCTAGGAAAATGTTATTCCTAATGTCAAAATGGGTGCACACTCTGTGATATTATTCATGATATCCTAAAGAGATGTTACTCCTAATTTTACAGGGTATGTACACACTGTGATATTATTCTTAATATCCTAGGGAGATTTTACGCACAATGTCACACAGGGAGTACACCCTGTAAAATCCTAGGGAGATGTTACTCCTAATGTCACAGGGGAGGTATAGCCTATGATATTATTCATAATATCCTAGGGGGATGTTACTCCTAATGACACAGGAAATGTACACTCTGTGATATTATTTGTAATATCTTAAAAGGATGTTACTTTTAATGTCATAGATAGTATACACCCTGTGATATTATTGATAATATTCTAGTGGGAAGTTACTCCTAATGTCACAGGTGTGTACATCCTGTGATATTATTCACAATATACTAGCAGGATATCACTACTAATGTCACAATGTGTGTATGCATTGTGATATAATTCATAATATCATGGGGGATGTATTCCTAATGTCACAGGAGGTGCACACCATGTGTTCAAGAAAGCCATGTGTACCATGTGTGTACACTGCCTGTGACATTATTCGTAATATCCTAGGGGGATGTTTCTTTTAATGTCACAAAGGGTGTACAAAATGTCACAGAAGGTGTACGCCTTGTGATGTTATTCATAATATACTAGAAGGATGTTACTCCTAATGTCATGGGATGTACACTCTTTGTTATTATTTGTAATCTCCTAGGGAGATATTGTTTCAAATATCACAGTGAGTGTACACACCTGGTGTGATATTATTCGTAATATCCTAGGGAGATACAATTCCTAATACCACAGTGTGTGTACCCCATGTGTGTACACTCTGTGATAGTATTTTTTTTATATCCTAGGGAGGAGATATTACTCTTAATATCACAGTGTGTGTTAACCCTGTGATATTATTCGTATTTCACCTTGCTGCCTTTTTTAACCCACATTACAAAAGGAATGGAACAGATAACAAGATACTGAGATTAGACTGTTCTGCCTTGTGGCCACCGCAGGACACTTTTAATATCCCTGTTTCTCAGGCTGTAGAAGGGGTTTAGCATGGGGGTGACCACCGTGTATATCACTGAGGCCACTGCACCCTTTCTGGGGGAAGATGACACATCTGAATTGAGGTACCCTCCAATGCCTGTTCCATAAAATAAGCACACAACTGACAGGTGAGACCCACAGGTGGAGAAGGCTTTATAGTTCCCACCTGATGATGAAACCCTCAGAATGGAGGAAACAATTTTATAGTAAGATAAAAGGATCCCCAAGGTGGGAAGAAAACCAAATACAGCAGCAGGGAAATACATGACTATGTTATTAGTGAACGTGTCACAACATGCAAGGTGGGGGAACTGAGAAGGGTCACAGAAGAAATCAGGAATTTCCACATCCTTGAAGCAGGTAATTTGTAAGGCAACCAAATTGTACAGCTGGGAGTCTAAAAGACTGAGAAAAAAAGACAACAGAACTAGGAAGCCACAGAAACACCGGTTCATGATGACTGAATAATATAGAGGGTGACAGATGGCTACAAACCAGTCTTACAGCCATCACACTCAGGAGCATGTCTTTCTTCCATGCCTCCAAAAACGGCAAAAAAAGACATCTGGGTCAGGGAGCCGGCATAGGAGATGACTCTGCTGTGAGGTTGGATGTTCACAAACATCTTGGGGACTGTGGTGGGGGTGAAACTGATGTCAGGCAAGGACAGGTTGGAGAGGAAGAAGTACATGGGGGTGTAGAGGTGGGAGTCAGGGCTGACAGCCAGGATGATGAGCAGGTTCCCCAGCACCGTGATGAGGCACATGGACAGGAACAGCCCAGCGAGGACTGGATGCAGTTCTGGATCCTCTGAGAGTTCTAGGAGGAGGACTACTGAGACATCTGTTAGATTCTGTGGGTCTGTATAGTTTGGACACCTTTTGCGTAGAAAAGAGAGTTGAAAAATCAGAAACAAGTAAACCAACACCCAGCACTGTGTCTGCATTTCGGATATAAGCAATTCACAAGTAATATTTTCAGATTTCAGAGCAATCCACACTCAGCAATATTTTGCAGTTGTGACAAACTCAATTGCCTTATAATGCGTTCATGATTGATTTTTGTGTTATTCACTTCTTGCTGTACACACCTGCCTTAGAAACACTAGATTCAAGAATGTTCCGAGAACCAGATCATCATATACAACAAATTCGTAATTGCTAGAAAATACAGCCTATCTTTTCAGAAGAAAAATATGTAATAAAAACATTCTCTTCACTTTAAGAAAAAGTTTATCCTAATTAAAGGAAATTAAGAACTCAAATATTTTATTTTATTCTAATAGATTGCCACAAATTCCCTTGATTTAGAACATTTATAAACACTGTATAACAGCTAAGACCATGCCATCTGGAAATGAAATTAAAGTTGACAATTCATAATCAGAAAATATTTCCATATGCCAGTTATGTTCTAGAGATTTCAACATTATGTTTTCTGACTTTTCTCCCTCAAGGGAGTAATTGCTTACTCAAATAGGTGTGGCTTGTTTTAAAATTCATGTAAGACTCCTGTCCTTAGCTTAGGTGTCTGGACTTAGACTGCCTGGTTCAAATGGGACTTCACCCTTTTCGACTTCATGATCTGGTACAAGTTATATGAAAATGCATTGCTTCTTTTCTAGTCTGTAAAATAATAATGAAATGTGCACTAATAACTGGGAGAAGACTACAAGGATGAAATGAAAGAAGCTGCATAGACCACAGAGCTCAGAGCCTGGCATTTAGGAAGCCTTCAGTAAGGGTTCGTGATGCCATGGTGTCTGTCATCATCCTCTTTATCCTCATCATCACCTTCATAATCTTTATGTTGTGCTTAGGGAATAGTTTAGAGGGACTCATTTCCTGCTATCATGGGTGAGATGTCCATGAAAGGGACAACCAGTGTGGGAGGAAAGCAAAATTTTGAATAAGATTTCTGAGACCCCCACCACAACCAAGAACAGAAACTCCACAGTCCGCTGAGCTGACAGTTTGCACACTGGTCTCTTCCCATCTGCCCACCGCACTCCCCTGTTTGTCCTGAGGACGAGGAAACAAAACAAGGCTCCCCAGCATCCCTCAGCACTCACTGAACTGCGCTTCCCCTCTGCCGGGCCACGACCACGGAGAACCGGTCCACTGTCTTCCCTGCGTGGTGCACGATGGAGGCTCAGACTCCGTCCTCAAGCCGGGCAAGAAGACAGGGTCAGACATGAGCCTCCTGATGCAGGTGACAGGTGTGGAGCCCACCTGACTGGAACCTCACACTGCAGGGCTGGAGGTGCAGACTGAGTATTTATTATTCCATGGCCTCGGGGGCTCAAGGCACAGAGCTCTTCATTAGCCAAATTCACCGAAGTTCGCCCATCTCTAACGATTTCCTCATAATAATGCAGCAAGAAGAGGAGAAAAATGAGTGTCCATTTTTGGGCTCTTCCTCTAATCAGCAGAAATCCTGTGTGTATTATTCGCTTCTTTCTTTTCTTTTTAAAGATTCAATTGCTTTAATTTTCATATTTTATTATGGTAAAACATACCACATTGAAATATTAAAAATTTTAAATAAATATTATTTCATGTAGAATGGCCAGTATAAACATTTACAATTTCCACTATTTTTAAGTTTACAGTTTAATGACGTTAAGTACATTCACATTGTTTAGCAACCATCACCTCCCTCATCTCCAGAACATTTTTATCTTTCAAAATGGAAATTGTACCCATATTATAAACTCTCCATTCCTCTCTCTCACCCACCCCAGGGGGCCACCATTCTATTTTGCAATTCTATGAGTTTAACTACTCTAGAGTCTTGATGTAAGTGGAATCATACCATGTTTAATTTTTTTTTTTTTTTTTTTTGAGACAAAGCCCAGGTTGGAGTATAGTGGCACGATCTCGGCTCACTGCAACTTCCACATCCTGGGTTCAAATAATTCTTTTTTTTTTTTTTTTTTGAGACAGGGTCTCGCTCTGTCGCCCAGGCTGGAGTGCAGTGGCGCGATCTCGGCTCACTGCAAGCTCCACCTCCTGGGTTTACGCCATTCTCCTGCCTCAGCCTCCCGAGTAGCTGGGACTACAGGCGCCCACCACCTCGCCCAGCTAGGTTTTTGTATTTTTTAGTAGAGACGAGGTTTCACCGTGTTAGCCAGGATGGTCTCGAACTCCTGACCTCGTGATCCGCCCATCTCGGCCTCCCAAAGTGCTGGGATTACAGGCTTGAGCCACCGTGCCCGGCCTGGTTCAAATAATTCTTGTGTCTCAGTCTACTGAGTAGCTGGGATTAGAAGCGTGTGCCACCATGCCCAACTAATTCTATCATTTTTAGTAGAGATGAGCTTTCGCCGTTTTGGCCAGGCTGGTTTCATACTCCTGACCTCAGGTGATCCGCCCACCTTGGCCTCCCAGGATGCTGGGATTACAGGCGTGAGCCACCTCACTGGCCAGAAGTGCCTTCCTTTTTAAGGCTGAATTCCATTGTATGAATGAGCTGCAGTGTGCTTTTTCATTCATCTGTCCATGGACCATTGGGTTGCTTCCACATTTTGGCTGCTGTGAATAACGCTGCTATGAATATGGGTGTACAAATATCTCTTCCACTCCTGGCTTCTAATTCTTTTTGGTAGGTACCCACAAATGCAACTGCAGGATCATCTGATAATTCTGTTTCTAATTTTTCAAGTACACTCCATACTATTTTCCCTGTTCCTGCAGTTTTACATTCCCTCTGATCATGTTGGAGCATTCCTACTTCCCTCTAATTTTCACCATTGCTTGTTTGTTTATCATATTCATCCTAATGTGTGCTATCACATTTTTTATTTGATTTGCACTTCCCTATGATTAGTGATTTTGAATATCATTTTATATGGTTATTTGCCATTGGTATATCTTCCCTAGGGAGATGTCTACTCAAGTCTTCTGATCATTGTTAATGGGATGCCTTGGGTTTCTTGTTGTTTAGTTCTAGCGGTTCTTTGCATATTACAGATATCAGCCTCTTTTCAAATATATGATTTGCAAATATTTTTCCTAATCCATGGGTTATTTTTTCACTCAGTTCATAGCGTTTTTTGATGCACAAAAGTGTTTCTCATTTAGCTGTAATCCAAGGAATCTAATTTTCTTTTGTTGCCTATGCTTTTGGTGTCATATCCCAGACAGCATTGCCCACTCTGATGTCATAAAGGTTTTGCCAGCATTTTCTTTTAGGCATATTATAGTTTTAGCTCTTGGGGTTAGGTCTTTTATTCGGTTTGTGTTAGTTTTTGCATCTGGTGTGACATATGGTCCATCTTCATTTCTCTGCATGTGGAAATCAAGTTTCTCCAACACCATTTGTTGAAAAGGCTGCATTTCCACCAATGAACTTTCTTGGCACTCATGTTAAAAACCATTTGAACATATATGTGAGAAGTAATTTCTGGGATCAAGAACAAACAAACAACAACAGACAACAGGTAAAGATGTAGCATGGGTTGGGTGTGGGTGCTCACGCCTGTAATCCTAACATTTTGGGAGGCTGAGGTGGGTGGGTCACCTGAGGTTGGGAGTTCAAGACCAGCCTGACCAACAGGGAGAAACCCCGTCTCTACTAAAAATAAAAGTTAGGTGGGCATGGTGGTGTGTAATCTCAGCTACTAGGGAGGCTGAGGCAGGAGCATTGCTTGAACCCAGGAGGCGGAGTTTGTGGTGAGCCGAGATCATGCCATTGCACTCCAACCTGGGCAACAAGAATGAAACTCCTTCTCAATAAATAAATTTAAAAAAATACAGGATGATTTCAAGAGCTCCAATCTAGCCTAAAAAAGAAGAGTATAGAAGGGTGTAATTGGAGGAGAAAGAGAATAACTTAAAAACCATCATAATGAGGAAGTTAGGAAGCTTCTTTCCAAGCCATCTGGAAATACACAAGAGGTTTTTGTGAATTAAAATTTCCATACTGTACTATCAAACACTAGAACTTATTTGTTCCATCTTTCTGTTTTGTACCCAATTATCAACTTCTCTTCATTCCCTATCCCACCCTTTTTCTTTCTAGCCTCTGCTAACCACCTTTATAATCTCCACCTTCATGAGACTCCTTTTGTGTGTATGTGGTTGTTGGAGTCTCGTTCTGTTGCCCGGGTTGGAGTATAGAGGCAAGATCTTGACTCACTGCAACCTCTGCCTTTTAGATTCAAGCAATTCTCCAGCCTCAGCCTCCCAAGTAGCTGGGACTACAGGCATGCACAACCATGCCCGGGTAATTTTTGTATTTTTAGTAGAGATGTGGTTTCACCATGTTTGCCAGGCTGGTCTCAAACTTGTGGCCTCAAGTGATCCATCTGACTTGGCTTCCCAAAGTGCTGGGATTACAGGGCATGAGCCACCACACCTGGTCAAGGTTTTCTTTTTTGTTCCTACATATAAGTGAGGACATGTAACATTTGTCATTCTGCTCCTGGCTTATTTCGTTTACTATACTGACCTGCAATCTCATCCATTTTTGTGGCAGTGGAGAGGATTTTATTCCTTTTAGTTTGAACAATGCTTTATTGTGTGTGTATACCATAGTTTCTTAATTGAAACAAACTTATTAAAGACAAATATTTTAAAAATGTTTCAGAATGAGAAACTTTAGGGATACTGTGACCATTTTATTCTTTTCTATTTCCCATTTTAGATATGTACAAGTGTGAAGTAAAGCAGCAATCAATGTGTGTATAAATCTGTAACTTCAACAAATGTAAAATGAAAATGCTAAGTGGTAAGAAAAAACAGCATAATAAAAATTTTTTATAGTGTTGAAGTACAATGCATTTGAAGATAACATTTGAAGAAATTATATTAAAATTAAGTTTTATTCTTACTCATCAGAGCTTGATCCCCCCAGGAACTTCATCATTGGAACCATCTCTTTTGCTTAAAAAAAAAAAAAAAAAATCTGCATACCCACACAGGTGCAAGTAAATCAGAATCTTAAATAATGAGACTCAGGCCTCCTCATTTGTAAGCTACCCAGGTGATTTCAGTCAAAGCCAAGATTGAGGAGCGGTGATATGGATCTCTACACATAACCTGCCTAAATAGATTCCCTAGAAGCAGTTTATAAAGGAATTCCACATGAACTGTGGGAAAGGATGTGAATTTGATGTATACGGTATTCCTTACTTAACATTTTTGATAGGCTCTTGAAAACTGCACGTTTAAGCAAAATTATGTAGAGTGAAGCCAATGTATTCCTCATCAACATTAGAACTAGACAACTTTGAACAAACCAATGGTATTGGAGGACCTGCTGTACATTGTTTCCAGAAAGTCAATTTTCAGGGAATTACAAAATGAAGTGAGGACTTCCTGTATATAAAAAGATGGTTGTTATTCCACCTGGACAACAGGGTTATTGCTCAGAAACTAAAGGAGGCCACCTAGGTATAGAGGATTCAGTCATGAGGTTTATGCTAAACAAAGGATCCCAGAATACTCACCCATTCCAGTTAAAGGCATAACAAAGAAAGCAATATTCACATAGGAAATGTGGAAAGGAATAAAAGCCATCAAGCAACAAAAATAATGTGAGGAAGGGGGCAGGATTTGCAGATGTAGAGACTTAATGTGGTTGCCCTTTCTAACCCACACAAGAAAAAGGACAGAACAGATCATGAGATTAGACTGTTCTGCTCCGCAGCCTCCACAGGGCACTTTGAATGCCCCTGTTTCTCAGTCTGCAGATGAAGGGGTTCAGCATGGGGGTGACCACAGTGTACAACACTGATGCTACCACACCATTCCTGGGGGATAGTGACACAGCTGAAGTCAGGGACACGCCAGTGCCTGTTCCATAAAATAAGCAAACAATTGCCAGGTGAGAGCCACAGGTGGAGAAGGCTTTATACTTCCCGTCTGACGATGGAATTCTTAGAGTGGAGGGGACAATTTCATAGTAAGACAAAAGGATCCCTGAAATGAGAAGAAAACCAAATATAGTACTATCTAAATGTATGAATATGTTATTGATGACACAGTCAGAACAGGCAAGGTTGAGAAGTTCAGATCGGTCACAGAAAAAAATCAGAGATTTCCACATTCTTGAAGCAGGTGAATCGTAACAATCCAACTGTGCAGCTGGGAATCCAACACGCTGATGAAAAAGACACCAAAACTAAGAAGACACAGAAGTGAGGATTCATGATGACTGGGTAGTGCAGGGGATGACAGATGGCCACAAATCAGTTATAGGCCATCACAGTCAGGAGTATGTCATCTATACATGCAAAAAGGACAAAGAAAGACATCTGTGCCAGGCAGTCCGCATGGGAGATGACTCTGCTATGCGATTGCATGTCCACAATCATCTTGGGGACCATGGCCAAGGTGAAACTGATGTCAGGCAAGGACAAGTTGGAGAGGAAGAAGTACATGGGGGTGTGGAGGTGGGAGTCAGGGCTGACGGCCAGGATGATGAACAGGTTCCCCAGCACCGCGACCAGGCACATGGACAGGAACAGCCCAGCGAGGACTGGATGCAATTCTGGATCCTCTGAGAGTCCCAGGAGAAGGAATTCTGAGACACCTGTGAGATTCTGTGGTTCTGTGTGACTTGGACACCTTGAGAAGAAAAAAGGATTGGAAAAACAAAAGATAAAAACCAGCACTTAATGCCGTGTGTATATTTTGGATACAAGCAATTCACGAGGAACATTTTCACACTTGAGGATCATACACCCTCAGCAATATTTCTCAGTTGTGACAAACCCAAAAATCTCAGAATTACATGATTTACTTTTTTGCTATTCAAGTCTTTCTGTGCATACATACTTTAGAGAAAATCCACTGGAGAATGTTAGAAGACCAAAACATAATATGTAACAAATCCAAGATCTCAGTAAAATATGGCCTACTCTTCTCAGAAAAAAAAAAGAAAAATGTTCTTCTCTCTCTAAGAAAACAAACTCAGTCTAATTTAAAAATGAAGAAGCAGTGAAATACACTTGATTTTATTCTGACACTGCTACAAATTCCTTTGATGTAGAATTCCTTTGATGTAGAATATTTATAAGCACTATACAAGAGCTAGGATCACATTATCTAAAAATGAAATCGAACCTTATAGTTCTTAATCAAAAGACCTTTTTACATGCCAGTTACTTTTCATATTTATTATCATCCTTAGGTTTTCTGACATAATTTCTTCATAAAAGTAAATGCATACTGAAATATGGCAACCATGTTTCCAAATTTATTTAATATATAACTCTTTGCCGAGCACATTTGCTCACACCTGTAATCCTAGCACTTTGGAAGGCCGAGGCTGGTGGATCACCTGAGGTCAACAGTTTCAGACCAGCCTGACCAGCACTGTGATATCCCATCTCTACTGAAAATACAAAATTAGCCAGGCGTGGTGGTGGGCACCTGTAATCCCAGCCACTTGGGAGGCGGAAGCAGAGAATCCCTTAGAACCCGTGATGCAGAGGTTGTACACCCTGTGATATTATTTTTGATATCCTAGGGAAATATTGCTTCTAATGTCATAGTGGGCATACACCCTGTGATATTATTTGTAATATCCTACAAAGATATTACTCCTAATATCACAGTGGGTGTACACCCTGTGATATTATTCCTAATACTTTACAGAGATATTACTCCTGATATTACAGTGAGTGTACACCATGTTTGTACACTCTGTGATATCATTCATAATAACCTAAAAAATTTACTGTTAATATCACAGTGGGTGTACACCCTGTGATATTATTTGTAATACCCTAGGTAGATATTACTCCTAATATCACAGTGGACATATACCATGTGTGCACATCCTTTGAAATTATTTGTAATATCCTAGGAAGATATTGCTCCTAATATCACAGTGGGTGTACATCCTGTGATATTATTCATAATAACCAAGGGAATTATTACTCCTAATATCACAGTGGGCGTATACTCCATGATATTATTCGTAATATCCTAGAGAAATATTGCTCCCAATATCACAG
Source organism: Mandrillus leucophaeus (assembly GCF_000951045.1). Classification (NCBI taxonomy): domain Eukaryota; kingdom Metazoa; phylum Chordata; class Mammalia; order Primates; family Cercopithecidae; genus Mandrillus; species Mandrillus leucophaeus. Next base: position 1,561,913 of record NW_012106463.1, on the reverse strand, counting down.
TGAATGTACACCCTTTTATATGAAAAGTAATATTCTAGGAAGATATTACTTCTAATATCATAGTGAGTGTACACCCTGTGATATTATTTGTAATATCCTAGGGAGATATTACTCCTAATATCACAGTGGATGTGCACCATGAATGAACACCTTGTGATGTTATTCGTAATATTCTAGGGAGAAATTACTCCTAATATCACAGTGGTGTACACCATGTGTGTATACCGTTTGGTGTTATTCATAATATCCAAGGGAGATATTGCGTCTAATGTCACGGTGGGTGTAAACCATGAGTGTACATTCTGTGATGTTATGCGTAATGTCTTAGAAAGTTATTGTTCCTAATGCCACAGAGGGTGTATACCATGTGTGTACACTCTGTGATGTTATTCATAATATCCTAGGGAGATATTTCTCCTAATATTACAGTGGGTGTACACCTTGTGTGTATGCCCTGTACTATTATTTGTTATATCCTGTGCAGATATTACTCCTAATATCACAGTGGGTGCACACCATGGATGTAAAATCTGTGATGTTATTTGTAATATCCTAGGGAGATATTACTCCTAATGTCATAGTGGGTGTATAGCCTGTGACATTATTTGTAATATCCTAGGGAGGTATTATTCCTATTATCACAGTGGGTGTACACCTTGTGATATTATTCATAATATCCTAGGGAGATATTACTTCTAATATCAGAGTGGGTGTACACCCTGTGATATTATTTGTAATATTCTGAGATATTACTGTATACCCTGTGATATTTTTGTATTATTTTATGGAGATATTTCTTCTAAAGTCACAGTGGGTGTACACCTGGTGATAGTCTTCCTCATATCACAGTGGGTGTACACCATGTGTATTTGTAATATTCTAGGGAGATATTACTCCTAATATTACTGAGAGTGTACACCCTGCAATATTAGTTGTAACATTTTTGGGAGATATTACTTGTAAAGTCACAATGGGTGTACGATATTCTTCCTAATATTTTAGGGAGATGTTACTTCTAATATCACAGTGGGTGTACACCCTGTGATATTCATCATAATATCATATGGATGTATTACTCCTAATATATCACTTAGTAGTGATATTGTTCATAATGTCCAGGAAGAGAGAGAATGATATTACACCCCAATATTGCAGGGGGTGGGGAAGAATGATATTACACACAATATCACATGGGGTGTATACCTCCCCTGTGATATTGTTTCTCATATCCATGGGGTGAGAGGATGATATTACTCCAAATATCGCGGGTGGTGTATACCCTACCTATGATATAGTTCCTAATATCCAAAGGGGGAGAGGAGAATATTACTTTCAATGACACAGGGATTGTACACACCCCCCCTTATATGGTTCCTAATATCCAGTGGTAGAGAGGATATTACTACTCCCAATATCACAAGGCGTGTACATCCCCCCTATGATATTGTTCTTAATATCCATGGGGAGGAGGATGATATTACTTCCAATATCACAGGAGGTGTACAACCCCCATAATATTGCTCGTAATATCCAGGGGGGAGAGGATGATATTATTCCCAATATCGTGGGAGGTGTCCACCCCCTGTGATATGGTTCTTAATATCCTGTAAGGGAGAAGGGGGTGATATTATTCCCCGCATCTCAGGGGGTGTCCACCCCCCTGTGATATGTCATAATATCCAGGGCGGGAGAGGGGGGTGATATTACTCCCCATATTGCAAAGGGTGTCCACCTCTCTGTGATACCATTTGTAATATCCAGGGCGAGAGAGGGGAGTGATATTACTTCCCATATCGCAAGAAGTTTACACCACCCCCTGTGATATTGCTCCTAATATATAGGGAGGGAGAGGATTATATTACTCCCAATATCGGAGGGTGTATGCACCCCCCTGTGATGTTGTTTATAATATCCAGGCAATGAGAGGATGATGTTACTCCCGAAATCGCAGCAGGTGTACTCTACCCCTGTGATGTTGTTCCTAATATCCTTGGGGAAATGGATGATACTACTTTCAATATTGCAGGGGTTGTACACCCCCCTGGGATATTGTTCGTAATAAAAAGGGAGGGAGAGGATGACATTACATTCAATAGCGAGAGGGGTGTACGCCCCGCCCATGTTATTGTTCCTAATATCCAGGTGGGGAGAGGAAGATATTACTCCCAATACTGCACTGGTGTACATTTCCCCTGTGTTATATTTTCTAAAATACAGGGAGGGAGAGGAGAGTATAACCTCCAATTTGGCAGGTAATTTACACCCCCCTTGTAATATTGTTCCTAATATCGAAGAGGGAGATAATATTATCTTAAATATTGCAGAGGGTCTACACCACCTCTGTGATATTATTCCTAATTTCCAGGGGGAGAGAGTATGATATTACTCCCAATATCGTAAAAGTATCCCCCCGCAGCTGTGATATTGTTCCTAACTTCCGGGGAGTGGGGCAAGTATGATATTATTCCCAATATGGCAGTGGGTGTACATTCCCCCTGTGTTATTGTTTCTAATATACGAGAGAGAGAGGATAGTATTTTTCCCAATTTGGCAGGTACTTTACACTGCCCTTGTAATATTGTTCCTAATATTGAGGGGAGGAGACGATAATATTTTCCTAAATATCTCAGGGGATGTACACCACCCCTGTGATATTGTTCCTAATTTCCAGGGGGAGAAAGGATGATATTACTCCCAATATTGTAAAAGTGTACAACCCCCTATGATATTGTTTCAAATATCTAGGGAGGGCAAGTATGATCTTCCTTCCAATCTTGAAGGGGGAATACATCCCCCTGTAATATGGTTCCTAATACCCAGTGGGGGAGAGGATGACATTACTGCCAATATCGCAGAAGGTGTACACCCCTCTGTCATATTGTTCATAATGTTCAAAGGGAAAGATAATATTACTCAAAATATCGTTAATGCCTTGTGTCTGCATCCCCCTGTTATATGGTTTGTAATATCCAGCAGGGGAAAGTGGGGTGATATTGCTCCCCATATTGTGGGGGGTGTCCACCCTTCATGATATGGTTGGTAATATTGGGAGTGGGAGAGGGGGGTAATATTACTCCCTACATCACATCATGGGGGGTGTCCACCCCCCTGTGACATGGTTCCTAACATTTGGGGGGGGTGAAATTACTCCCCCTATCATGGGGGCTGTTTCCCCCCTGTGACACAGCTTGTAATATCCAGGGGGTGGGAGAGTGGGGTGATATTACTCCCCCTATTGTGGGAGATGTTCACCCCCCTGTGACATGGTTCATAACATCCAGGGGGTGAGAGTGGGGTGACATTACTCTCCATATCATAGGGGATTTTTCCCCCACTGTGACATGGTTCATAATATCCAGTTAGGGGAGAGGGGGGTAATATTACTCCCCATATGGCAAAGGGTGTCCACCCCCCATGACATGGTTCATAATATCCAGGGGGGGAGAGGGGTGTGATATTACTCCCCATATCATGGGGGTGTTTACCCCCCTGTGACATGGTTCATAATATCCAGTGGGGGTAAAGGAGGGTGATGTTACTCCCCATATCACGGGGGGTGTCCAACCCCCATGATATGTTTTGTAATATCTAGGGTGGGGAGAGGGGTGTGATATTACTCCCCACATCGTGGGGGGCGTCCACCTCCCTATGACATGGTTTGTAATATCCAGGGGGAGATAGCTGAATTGATCAAGCAGAAGCAAGGATATCAGAGATTGAAGATCAACTTAATGAAATAAAGCAAGAAGACAAGATTAGAGAAAAAAGAATAAAAAGGAACAATCAAAACCTCCAAGAAATATGGGACTATGTGACAAGACCATATCTACGTTTGATTACTTGAAAGTGGCAGGGAGAATGGAACCAAGCTGAAAAACACTCTTCAGGATATTATCCAGGAGAACTTCCCCAACCTAGCAAGACAGGCCAACATTCAAATTCAGGAAATACAGAGAACACCACAAAGATACTCCTCGAGAAGAGCAACCCCAAGACACATAATCGTCAGATTCACCAAGGTTGAAATGAAGGAAAAAATGTTAAGGGCAGCCAGAGAGAAAGGTCAGGTTATCCACAAAGGGAAGCCCATAAGACTAACAGCGAGTCTCTCAGCAGAAAACCTACAAGCCAGAAGACAGCAGGGGCCAATATTCAACATTCTCAAAGAAAAGAATTTCCAATTACAAATTTCATATCCAGCCAAACTAAGCTTCATAAGTGAAGGAGAAATAAAATCTTTTACAGATAAGCAAATGCTGAAAGATTTTGTCACCAACGGGCCTGCCTTACAAGAGCTCCTGAAGGAAGCACAAAATACGGAAAGGAACAACCAGTACCAGCCACTAGAAAAACATACCAAATTGTAAAGTCCATCGACAATTTAAAGAAACTGCATCAACTAATGCGCAAAATAACCTGCTAGCATCATAATGACAGGATCAAATTCACACATAACAATATTAATCTTAAATGTAAATGGATTAAATGCCCCAATTAAAAGACACAGACTGGCAAATTGGATAAAGAGTTAAGACCAATCAGTGTGCTGTATTCAGGAGACCCATCTCACCTGCAAAGGCACACTTGGGTTCAAAATAAAGGGATGAAGGAATATTTACCAAGCAAATGGAAAACCAAAAAAAAAAAAAAAAAAAAAGCAGGAGTTGCCATCCTAATCTCTGATAAAACAGACTTTAAACCAACAGAAATCAAAAGAGACAAAGAAGGGCATTACATAATGGTAAAGGGATCAATGCATCAAGAACTAACTATCCTAAATATATATGCGCCCAATACAGGAGCACTCAGACTCAAAAAGCAAGTACTTAGAGTCCTATAAAGAGACTTAGACTCCCACACAATAATAGTGGGAGACTTTAACATCCCACTGTCAATATTAGACAGATCAATGAGGCAGAAAATTAACAAGGATATTGAGGACTTGAACTCAGCTCTGGACCAAGCAGATCTAATAGACATCTACAGAACTCTCCACCCCAAATCAACAGAGTATACATTCTTCTCAGCACCTCATTGCACTTATTCCGAACTTGACCACATAATTGGAATCAAAACACTCCTCAGCAAATGCAAAAGAACAGAAATCATAACCAACAGTCTCTCAGACCACAGTGCAATCAAATTAGAACTCAGGATTAAGAAACTCACTCAGAACCACACAACTATACAGAAACTGAACAACCTGCTCCTGAACGACTACTGGGTAAATAATGAAATGAAGGAAGAAATAAAGATGTTTTTGGAACCAATGAGAACAAAGACACAATGTACCAGAATCTCTGGGATACATTTAAAGCAGTGTGTAGAGGGAAATTTATAGTACTAAATGCCCACAGGAGAAAGCAGGAGATATCTAAAATCAACACCCTAACATCAAAATTAAAAGAACTAGAGAAGAAAGAGCAAACAAACCCAAAAGCTAGCAGAAAACAAGAGATAACTAAGATCAGAGCAGAACTGAAGGAGATAGAGCCACGAAAAACCCTTCAAAAAATCAGTGAATCCGGGAGCTGGTTTTTTCAAAAGATCCGCAAAATAGATAGACCACTAGCCAAACTAGTAAAGAAGAAAAGAGAGAAGAATCAAATAGACGCGATAAAAAAATCATAAAGGGGATATCACCACCGATCCCACAGAAATACAAACTACCATCGGAGAATACTATAAACACCTCTCTGCAAATAAACTAGAAAATCTAGAAGAAATGGATAAATTCCCGGACACATACACCCTCCCAAGTCTAAACCAGGAAGAAGTCAAATCCCTGAATAGGTCCATAACAAAGTCTGAAATTGACGCAGTAATTAATAGCCTACCAACCAAAAAAAGTCCAGGACCAGACGGATTCACAGCCAAATTCTACCAGAGGCACAAAGAGGAGCTGGTACCATTCCTTCTGAAATTATTCCAAACGATAGAAAAAGAGGGAATCCTCCCAAACTCATTTTGTGAGGCCAGCATCATCCTGACACCAAAATCTTGCAGAGACACAACATAAAAAGAAAATTTCAGGCCAATATCCCTGATGAACATCGATGCAAAAATCCTCAATAAAATACTGGCAAACCGAATTGAACCCCACATCAAAAAGCTTATCCACCACAATCAAGTTGGCTTCATCCCTGGGATGCAAGGTTGGTTTAACATATGCAAATAAATAAATGTAATCCATTACATAAACAGAATCAGTGACAAAAACCACATGATTATCTCAATAGATGCAGAAAAGGCCTTCGACAAAATTCAACACCCCTTCATGCTAAAACCTCTCAATAAGCTAGGTATCAGTGGAATGAATCTCAAAATAATTAGAGCTATTTATGATAAACCCACAGCCAATATACTGAATGGGCAAAAACTAGAAGCATTCTCTTTGAAAACTAAACTGGTACAAGACAAGGATGCCCTCTCTCACCACTCCTATTCAACATAGTATTGGAAGTTCTGGCTAGGGCAATCAGGCAAGAGAAAGAAATGAAGAGTATTTAAATAGGAAAAGAGGAAGTCAAATTGTCTCTGTCTGCAGATGACTTGATTGTATATTTAGAAAACCCCATCGTCTCAGCCCAAAACCTCCTTAAGCTGACAAATAACTTCAGCAAAATCTCAGGATACAAAAATCAATGTGCAAAAATCACAAGCATTCCTATACATCAATAACAGATAGAGAGCCAAATCATGAGTAAACTCCCATTCACAACTGCTACTAAGAGAATAAAATACCTATGAATACAACTTACAAGGGATGTGAAGGACCTCTTCGAGGAGAACTACAAACCACTGCTCAAGGAAGTAAGAGAGGACACAAACAAATGGAAAAATCTTCCATGCTCCTGGATAGGAAGAATCAATATCGTGAAAATGGCCATACTGCCCAAAGAAATTTATTGATTCAATGTTATCCCCATTAAGCTCCCACTGACTTTCTTCACAAAATTGGAAAAAACTACTTTAAACTTCACATGAAACCAGAAAAGAGCCTGCATAGCCAAGACAATCCTAAGCAAAATGAACAAAGCTGGAGGCATTGCGCTACCTGACTTCAAACTATACTACAAAGCTACAGTAACCAAAACAGCATGGTACTGGTACCAACACAGATATATAGACCAATGGAACAGAATAGAGACCTCAGAAATAACACCACACACCTACAGCCATCTGATCTTTGACAAACCTCACACAAACAAGCAATAGGGAAAGCATTCTCTATTTAATAAATGGTGTTGGAAAAACTGGCTAGCCATATGCAGAAAATTGAAACTGGACTCCTTCCTTACACTTTATACAAAAATTAACTGAAAATGGATTAAAGACTTAAACGTAAGACCTAAAACCATAAAAATCCTAGAAGAAAACCTAGGCAATACCATTCAGCACATAAGCATGAGCAAAGACTTCATGTCTAAAATACCAAAAGCAATAGCAACAAAAGCCAAAATTGACAAATGGGATCTAATTAAACTAAAGAGCTTCTGTGCAGCTAAAGAAACTATCACCAGAGTGAACATGCAACCTACAGAATGGGAGAAAATTTTTGTACTCTATCCATCTGACAAAGGGCTAATATCCAGAATCTACAAAAAATTTAAACAAATTTACAAGAAAAATAACCAAACAACCCCATCAAAAAGTGGACAAAGGATATTAATATACACTTCTCAAAAGAAGACATTTATGCAGCCAACAAACATATGAAAAAAGACTCATCATCACTGGTCATTAGAGAAATGCAAATCAAAACCACAATGAGATACCATCTCATGCCAGTTAGAATGGTGATCATTAAAAAGTCAGGAAACAACAGATGCTGGAGAGGATGTGGAGAAATAGGAACACTTTTACACCGTTAGTGGGAGTGTAAATTAGTCCAACCACTGTGGAAGACAGTGTGGCAATTCCTCAAGAATTTAGAAGTAGAAATACCATTTGACCCAGCAATCCCATTACTGGGTATACACCCAAAGGATTATAAATCATTCTACTATAAAGATACATGCACATGTATGTTTATCATGGCACTATTCACAATAGCAAATACTTGGATCCAACACAAATGTCCATCAATGATAGACTGGATAAAGAAAATGTGGCACATATACACCATGGAATACTATGCAGCCATAAAAAAGGATGGGTTCATGTCCTTTGTAGGGATATGGATGAAGCTGGAAACTCATTCTCAGCAAACCAAAACAAGAACAGAAACCACACTGCATGTTCTCACTCATAAGTGGGAGTTGAACAATGAGAACACATGGACACAGGGAGGGGAGCACCACACACCAGGGCTTGTTGGCGGGTGAAGGGCTAGGGGAAGGATAGCATTGGGAGAAATACCTAATGTAGTTGACGGGTTGATGGGTGTGGCAAACCACCATGTCATGTGTATACCTGTGTAACAAAACTGTACGTTCTGCACGTGTACCCCAGAACTTAAAGTGTAATAAAAAAAAAGAAAGATTCCAAACATACATTTATGTGTACAAAATCAGACAAAAAACTCTGATACATAGGTGGTAGGCAAGTAGATAAATAAGAATAGTTTTATAATTAAGTTTCATATTATACATGCCTTTTAAATGTACTTCATTAATTATATTTGAATTCACTAGAATAAAATAGGCTTAAGGAACTGCTGAATTGTAGGTAAATATTTAATAACAGGATCATACAATTTATCATGAATTGAAGTTGTACTTTGCATTTTTAGTGCATATGTCCTCTTTAGACAATAAGAGTATACTCCCTGCTATAAAAACACTTTCTCATACCTTCTCATTTTTTTAGTCATAAAATTATTTTATTTTGTCAGAGCAAATACTATTTTTTACAGTAGGAAAACAGGAATGAATTAACATAAAATTTGAATGAAACTTAAAACAAAGCCTTGCATAAAATGTACCACATTATTTCAGGAGTATGATTCTGGGAATCAGATATTATATGTCACCTTGCAAATTTTTCTAAGTTATAATTTATATACTATCAGATACACCCATTTTAAGAGCACTCACAGTTTGATTAATTTTGACAAAAGTATACACACATGTAATCACCACCATATTTAAGATGTAGGATATTTCTATCACCCCAAAAGTTTTCCTTCTTCCTCTTCCCAGCCAATTACCCTTTCTTCACCCATACTTCCACTGATCTGCTATGACTGTAGATTAGATTAGTTTTCTAGAGTTTCCAATAATCGTAACTATACATTATATACTCTTTTATCTGCGTTCTTTTTGGAACCTATCCATGTTGTGTACATCAATAGTTTGTTTCTTTTTACTTCTGAGTAATAGTTCGTTGTATGAATGTGTTTATAATTGTGTTTATTCACTTAATGGACATTTTGGCTGTTTGCAGTTTTTGTCTTTCATAAAAAAAAATCTGTGAATAACCTTGTACATATCATTTTGTGCAAATATGTTTTCATTTTTCTTGGGTAAATACCTAGAAGTGTCATTGCTGTATTACATGATTAGTATATGTTTAATTTTGTAAGAAGCTTCCAAACCATTTCTCAAAATGATTGTAACAATTTACATTCCCGTCAATTATTTATGACAATTCCACTTGTTCCACATTCTCCTCAACACCTGGCATTGTCAGCTTTTAAAATTTTTGGCCATTCTACTAGTGGTGTGTTTGTATCTCACTGTGGTTTTGATTTGCTGTTTCCTGAGACTAATAATCTTAGCATCTTTTGATGTATTGACCATTTGTATATCTTCTTTTGTGAAATGTGTTTGTTGAAACCTTCTGCCTGTTTTTTTAACTGAGTGGATGTCTTCTAACATTGAGTCATAAGAGTTCTTATAAATTGTAAGATTTATATACATCTGATATATACTTAGATATCAGTTTTTGTCAGATATATGTATTATGAATATTTTCTCCCAGCCTGTGGCATTTCTTTAAAAAGCAGGAGGTTTTAGTTTTATGAAGTCCAATGTTTCATGCTTTTTGTTTCCTGTCTAAAGAAATCCTTACCAACTCCAAGGTCACAAGGATTTTCTCCTGCACTTTCTTCTGTAAGTTTTATAGTTTTAGCTTTTATGTTTAGGTCTATGGTCCTTTTCAAGTTAATGTTTTGGTACGGTGTGGGATCAAGATTTCTTTTTTTTTTTAATTCTACATGAATATTCAGTTGTTCCAGTACCATCTGTTAAAAAGATTATCCCCTTCTCACTGAATTGGCTTGGAACTTTTGTCAAAATCAGTTGACCACATGCATATGTTTCTATTTTTGAACTATTCTGTTGCACTGATCTGTATGCTTATCCTTATTCCACTGCCACACTGTCTTAATTACTGTAGTTTACATTAAATCTTGAAAACTAGTAGTGTGAGTTCTCCTAATTTATTCTTTTTCAAAATGATTTTGGCTATTCTAGGTCCTTTACATTTTGATTTAAATTGTAAAAAAAACTTGTCAATTTTGAAAAATGTCCCCTGATGTTTTGATTGGCGTTGCATTGAATTTATATATCTACTTAGAGATAATCGGAATTTTAGTGATACTGACTATTCCAATCCATGAACTTGGTAACTTTCTCCATTTATTTGGGTCTTCTGTAGGCCTTTCAGAAGTGTGTGGTAGCTTTCACTATAAATTTCTTCCTTTTTATTTTATGTTTGTTAATGTTTTTGTAAACGATTTCTATTTGTTAATTATTTGAACATAGAAACAACTGCTTTACTTATTGAACTTGTATCCTGTGACCTTGTTTAACTCACTATTTCTCACAGTTTTTTTTGGTAGATTTCTCCAAATTTGGTACTTACATTGTATCATCATCTGTGAATGAAAGCAATTTTATATCTTTCTCTCCAATATGTATAACTTGTGTTTATTTTTCTTATCTTATTGCATTGACTTTGACATCCAATACAATGTTGAATAAACATGATGGTTGTAAACATTTTTACTTTGTTTACAATCTTTGGGGGAAAGCCTTCATTTATTCACAAGTAAATGTGATGTTAACTTCAGGGTATTTATAGATGGCTTTGATCAAATTCCTTCTATTCTATAAAAACTGAGAATTTTTACCATATATTTGACTTTGTCAAATGCATTTTCTGCACCTATTAAGACGTTCTATTTTTATTTTTTTAATGTTATTTTGTCGAATTGCGTTGATTGATTTGAAATATTAAACAAACTTTGCATTTCTGGGACAAATTCCACTTGTTCAAGATACATAATACTTTGCACATATTATTTGATGCAATTTGTTACTATCATAGTGTTAAGGATTTATTTTGTCTGTGTAGATGATGGATATTAAATTAATCTGTAGTTTCTTTTTCCTAAAATGTTTTCATCTTTTTTTTTTTTTTTTTTAAATCAGGGTAATGCTAGCTTCAGAAAATGAGTCGGGATGGGTATCTCATTCTTAATCTTCTAATGGAATTTGTATAATTTTCACTTCAGATACTTCATTTTTCTTCTCTTGCAATTTCACTCAGTTTCATTCTTTAAATCTTCCATTTTTCTCCTCATTACATTCAATTTTTTCTTTAAATTCTTAAGCATATTAAACACATTTTTAAAGTGATTATTTTATCATTCTTGCTACTAATTCCACCTTATCATTTCTGTATCTGTTTCTATGGAATTATTTTTTTCTTTGGATACGTTTTCTTCTATTTTTGCATGTCTATCAATTTTTGATTGAATGTTAAACATCATAAACATTTTATTGTTAAGGGCTGGATTTTGTTGTATTTCTTTACAGGAAATTAATTTCGTTCTGGCAAGAAATTAAACTATTTGTAATTCAGTTTGATATTTTCTAGGCTTGTTTTAAAACTTTTTATGCTTTTTGAGGGTGTGTTTAAAGTCACTGTTCCTGTAGTACCAGTTTAGCTCCAGATAGGCTTCCTCTGGTGTCTCTAGTAAATTTCATATGCATTTAATAAAATCATTCTGCCCTGGCTGGAAGGAACTTGAATAATTCTGGTTCTGAATAAGCTATAGATATTGTTCGGCTTCTATTTCGTGGTAATTTTTCTTTTTCTACATGTTGTTATTTGTATAGTCTTGTTAAATTTTATCCTATGCATGGGCAGGTTATTATTGAGTCAAAGACTCAAAGCGACTCCTATTCAATTACCCAGAACCCTTTTCTCTGAATAGTCATCCTCTCTGCGATATTCTACCTTCTAAAATCTAGTTGCCTGGGCCGCCCTGAACTCTGATCTCTGTCTCCTCAGCTCAGGGAAAACTCCTCATACTTTGATCAGCTTCCCTATATCTGCACTGATGGGCCATAAATTGTCTATAGGCTAAAAGTGGAAGCTATTGTAGGATTCACCTATTTCCCTTCTGTCAGGGATCACAACCCTTTACTGAATTTGTCCAATGTCCAAACACTTTTATTTTATGTGTATTTGGCCAGATTTCTAACTGTTCCTGGTTAGAGAGTACATCCACGTTCTTTTACTCCCTCATGACTGTAGGTAAAAACTACAGTATTAAATAATAATCAGGATCTGTCATTGATGTTTCTCTGTACATTTTTTGGGGGGCATGTGGTGTACCATTTTAATCTGATGATTTTGATTTACAGATTTTATTATTTCAAGGAGTTTTTTTCTGGGTTCTATTTCTAAACAATTTTGGGGGGCATTCTATTCGTTGGCTTCACTATTTTTGGGACATCAAATATCCTCAATGTGAGATTTTCTTTCTCTGATTTCTATGTCTATTTTTACACCATTTGTTTTACTCTTTTTTTCTATTAATTTATTATTATTGGATTAAACCTTCCAACTGTTTTTATTTGAGTATTAGCTTTGTATATCCTGTTCAGGTAATTTTTAGTTTATAGATAATGTTATTTTGACTTGTTTTTATTTCCTCAACTTTACAATTTCTGTTTTTCTTTCCATTGTTACTTTGTTTTCCATTTAGACTTTAAGCTCTTGATTTACTGATTTCATATTTACTAAGTAGATCTATAAAGCTCAGCACTTGAAGGCAATTTGTTTTCATATTCCATGTTACGTTATTATTCAGACTGGGTTATTTGACAGTTCTTGCTGACTTTCTGGATTATTTGCTTCCTGGGAATGAATTCTGTTTGATATCTTTCTCACTTTGAGAACTGTTTTTCTTTTCTGATTGGAGGTCTAGATATTTATTTCCATTCACTTTTCTGAAGCCGGTTTATACCTTGGGTCTTGACCTAAATAGTTACTTAGAGAGGCTTTCTCTTATTCTCTTATCTAAATTAGGATTCCACTGTTATTCTCCATCTCTGAACCCTGATCTTTTCCTTTATAGCATTTATTACAATGTGTGATTTTGATCACAATTTGAGAAAGAAAATTCCTCCTATCTTTGATGTAATTTTTACTCACACCCCAAAAGGTCTACCAGTGCCATCAAGGGGTTTCTTTTTTTTTTAATTTTTAGCATTAGAAACTTCAACATTGTAACTTGCTATCTGGTGAATAAAAAACAATTACTGTGAAACTTTCAGAGAATTTTAAAGAAAAATAACTCGTTTATAAACAGCACAGATAATATAGCTTGCTTGGGGCATGAATAAAAGTCTAAATGTCATTGGAAGATATTGATTTTCACAGCTAGTTTGTTTGATCCTTTCTATTAAAGTCCTTACCCAGTGCTAAGTGATCAATACCACTTAAGAGTGTTCTCAGACCATCACAAAAAAAAGATGATCAAAAGGACAAAAATGTATGGATAAAACAAAAATCTGATGCTCTCTTTTGGCCCTGTCTGAAAATGATATTTTACTCTATGCCCCAAATCTACCCCATGCACATTCTGAAAATTTCTGACTTCATCTTTTCAGACTTTTTATTCTCTCTCTTGTGTATAGACAGCTATGTAACTACTTATTTTTTTGCGCAGACTGTCATTAGCATAACTTAAGAATTGTGGCCAGACAAAACATGAGAGGAATTTACATACTTGAAACCAAAACATTGTGTGATATATCTAGAGCCAACTGAAAAGAATTTGAAAAAAACACCACAAAATTTAATTGGGCAGAAAAGTGGTTAAATCCAACGTGGGTGTTTCAAAATACCATTTGTCCCAATGAACTCGCTATAAAAGAGCCCAGCATGTTCTATTCCAAAGTAGAATCGTTTTGGAAGCAAAGAATGTCTTTTGTTAACAATGGTGCATTCCTCTTAGAGTATAAAAGCCTCTGGGATGCCAAAATGGTTTATTTGGAACTTTTGTTGCTGGTATTGAGAAAGTAAATCCTAAAGATTTTGTTAAAATCTTTGGCAAGTCAAACGGTTTCTAACTATTTGTTTTCAACAAAACTGAAAAAGATTCAAATCAAGATATCTTGTACATCGTTAAAAATTATTTTTAAAGTAGATCAGCAGGTGCTTTCTGGCATTTAACTCAGAAGTAGTTCAAAGATTTGTGATACTGCAGTGACAAAACTTCTTCCATTTCCATTCTCACGGTTTTTGTTTTGTTTTGTTTTGTTTTTTTTGTTTTGTTTTTTTTTTTTTGAGAT
>NW_012106463.1:1507770-1546223 GCF_000951045.1 Mandrillus leucophaeus | reverse complement strand
AAAAAAAAAAAAAAAGAAATACAAAAATTAACCAGATGTGGTGGTGTGCTCCTGTAATCCCAGCTACTTGGGAGGCTGAGGCAGGAGAATCACTTGAACCTGGGAAGCAGAGGTTGCAGTGAACTTAGATCGTACCACTACACTCCAGCCCGGGCAACAGACTGAAGTGCAGACTCCATCTGGAAAAAGAAAAAAAAGAGCAATGCAATAGCTTAAAATGTCAATATTTATAATATATTGGAAAATTTACATTTATAACTATTTAAATTTATGAAAAACATTTTAAGTGTCACTTAAAAAAAGTGAGCGAAATTGTTTGAAGATCACTGTACTAAGCTATGCAGACTTGTAATAATCTCAATTACCTTAACTTTTGTAATCTGAAAAAGTAGATATAATTATATCAAATTTACAGAGTACTGTGAGAGTTAAATGAAATAATAAGTGCAAACATCCTAGCAATAAAAAAGGTCTCAATGAATGTTAAGTTCATTTTCAAGTGAAGTCTCCAAGTTGAACTGACCTTTCTAAGAAAGATGGTGTGAGGCCTGCCCCAGCTCCAGTAAGAGAGGTTATGGAAGCCACACCTTTGGTTAGCAGCCCTGGGTAAGGTGTAGGGACAGGCCAAAAATTCCAGAGAAATGAAGAGACATATCTGGGTACTACTTAATCAGGGCAGGACCAGAACAGGAAACCAATTACCCGCTTCTCCACATGCAAAACATTTCTTATGTGTCTGGTGCAGTGTGTCAAACTTATTTCAATCATAAGATAATTTAATCCCATGAACAAACTAAAACAAAGGTTTTCCAATGAGATTTTCTCTGACCCACTACAAGTTCATCCCCATTTCCTGCTTAATTTTTCCATAATACACAACATCTGGCATTTCATGTATTTTGTTTTGTATTTGTCTGTCCCCCACTAGAATGTAGTAGGGTAGAAATCATGAGTTTTGTTTACCATACTATATCCACCACCTGGAATACTGCTGGGCATGTAGTAAATGTTTACTGAATTCAATGTATCAATAAATATAAAAAAACTTAAAGGAACAATATTTAAGGGGACAATGTTTATGAACCAAGTGAAAACTTGTGGGATGAATGCAAGAACAAAAATGTGGACAAATAAGTGTTGAAGGGGCCTGTCTGAAGGTTACTAATTAATAAACCAATTTCATTCTGGAAAAATCTTTCCAGTGCTTTCAAAACTCTGCTTGGTGCTTTGTTCAGGTAGAGTTAATTAGTGCTCCATGAATAAAGGTTCTGCAGTAAAATAAGCTTGAGAAATCTTTTTGGAAATTCATGACATTAAAAGACTGAAAGAAAAAACATAAATGAAAATGTAATCTTAAATTTTGTTTAAGGGAAAATGAATTTATTTGTACAGAATACATTTTTCTTCACTTACTTTTAAACATTTTCCATCGAATATTAGCTTATGAATTTCTGCTCTTTAGGCATACCTCCGTTCTATGTTCTTAGTGACATCTTGCTGAAAACACTGCTCTTAATACATGACATGAGGCTAGAGAAAGTCATAACCGAAGGGATAGACTAAGTGAATGGCAGTTTGGAGCACCAACCTATAAAGAGGCCAAGACATCTCTAGACAACTGGAAATACGCCGCCAGTTCTGTTTCCCATTACCAGATGTAAAATGGCGACATGCACATGGTTCTTACTTCTACTGAAGGAGATAGTGCCCTCTAGTGGAAATCAAAACAAAAAGACCCACCTTGCTGGCGTCAGTTGCTATAGCTGTGCTCCTCACTAACCGCTACACGTGGCTATTTAAAATTTTAATTTCCCATGTTTTAAATTAAAATTTCTGTTTCTCAGCTCAGTTGTATTAGCCACACTTCAAGAGCTCAACATCCACATGTGGCTAGCAGTTACTGTACTGGATAGCACAGAAATAGAACATTCTCACCTTTGGACAAATTTTGTACAGGGTGTACCACTAACCCCAAGCCAACCAGCTGACATGCCTTAAGTCTATTGTCCTAGTCAACTAAAATTCCTAAACTATTAAAATGCCTGGTATTGTGCTTTTTACTAGGAATAAGTGATTCACTTTGTTGTTGAATTTTTCATTTCTTAAAATTACCTCTCAAGAAGTAATTTCAAAAAAAAACACCACAATTTCAAATATTTTAACTTTAAATAAACAAAAATGTTACATTAAACATAGTTTTTATAGCATAAAAGGGCATACTGTTTTTTATTTATGGAAAATTAGTTTTATTGTATCCCTACTAAATAATATTGAACAACTTTACAAAGAATTTTGGCTTAAAGCAGTGTCATATTTTTAGCTTACTTGTATTCTCTATCCTACCCTTTTCTTGGTGGGCTCTATCTTCCTCAACTTCAGTAAGGAATAATAAGAGTTACTAAAGTTTCAGGCTTTCATTGTTTCTGGAAATCCGAAATATTCACGAAAGTTATTTGGAGAGCAAGTTTTGTCATAAACAATCCATGGCATTTATCCTACATGAAAGCTGGGTAGTAGCACAAGAAAACCAGTAAAGACTCACAAACATTTGGCTTATTTATTCTGGTCATGTCCATATGTGTAAAAGAGGCAACTGGCAGGCATCATGCCCAAGAAATTCTCATCAATTAAAATCTACTTTGGGAGGCTGAGGTGGGCAGATTATGAAGTCAGGAGTTTGAGACCAGCCTGGCCAACATAGATGGTGAAACCCCCCTCTACTAAAAATACAAAAATAAGCCAGGCATGGGGGCGCACGCCTGTAATCCCAGCTCCTTGGGAGACTGAGGCAGGAGAATTGCTTGAATCCAGTTGGCAGAGGTTGCAGGGAGCCAAAATCACACCACTGTACTCCAGCCTGGGTGACAGAGCAAGACTTTGTCTCAAAAAAAAAAAAAAAAAATCTCTTTTGTTTATTACTGTAACCATTCTCTTAAAAATCTCAGTCAGTATCCTCTGTACACACTTCCTTCAAAATCTATCTCATATGTAACATTCTTAGTGCTAGAAAAATATTGAAAGTGTCTCTTTCTTTTTGTTATGCCATTGACTTGAATTATCTTGCTGGCTGAGACATATTTTTGATGCTTATTAAGTTAAATTACCTCGTTCTACTGAGTCAATTCATTCTATCATAAAACATAGCATGCAAAATATTCCTGACAATGTATGATCTCATAATTATGTATTTTACTTAGAATCTTTTACAAAATGCTTTTCTCTATATATTCCTTAGCTTGACAATTTGTTGTTATTTTAATGTAATATATTTCCTCTTATCAGCACATTGGGAACTGGGGTTTCTTGATCAGGCCTTGGGAAAAGTGCACATGAATAGAAGCTTGAGAGATTAGTTGTCACTAATAAATTAAACATAAGATGAGTAAGTGTAGCGTCTTGCAATTATGTCCCCAAAAGCTAACTATACATATATACAGAAAGTTTGGGGGAGACATGGCTAAGCAGATACATTTGTGAAAAATATTTGGTGGTTTTAGTGATTCTTGATTTTGAGATATGTTGGCAAAAATGACAGTGTAGTGGATACTAATTGGGACAACTGTCTGACTATCCCCTCTTCTCTCTGAGAACAACAACACACAGGGTTAGGTCTCCATTGGTCATGTCTGATCTAAATTACCTGCAGTGAACTTGCCCAGGTGGAGCGATAAAGACTGGACAGCCAACCTCTGTTCCCAAGGTTTGTCACTCAGAACTAAGGAGAGAGAGTTTGTTAATGACATGTGAGATATGGCACCTCGCAGTACTATATTTCCCAGCATGAGTGTGCTGGAAGAATTTACGCCTTTCAAGTTCTAGTCAACTAACTGTCAGATAAGTTTCCCCATTCTGTGCAGTAAAGTAAGATATATCTATGTATGCCTAGTGTTCCACTATTGGAACGCTAAGCTAGTGGGAGTTATTTATATCCTACTGCTCAAGGTCATCACCAAGGTCTGATTTTTCACCAAAAAAATTGCAACTTCCAGCATAAATGGGTTAAAATCTCAGTTATCATCCTCTGTACAAACTTCTTCCAAAATTCTTTTCTTTACTCTTTATCCTTCAAAATCTCCTGTCTTTTCAGTGACTTTTTTTTGCCTAAGCTCATTTGAGTTGGCTTTCTATCACTTGCAGTCAAAGTTGAGAATACATATTGTTGTCAAAGTAGCTAATGTAATCTTAGTCTACAATACTGTAAGTAGTTAAGACAAGATGAGTGATACTCATATTTTATTTTAAACTGTTGCAATATAGTGACTCTGGATGTCAAATTTGATGGTGAAGAGATTCAAAGTTACATCATATAAAAGGAGTTTGAAGGAATTAGGAATTTAATTTAGAAAAGAGACTCCATTTGAATGGAGTCACACTGCTATGTGACTCTTAGATTTGTTTTATACTGATGTAAAGGTCTTTAAAAATTATCTGAAGTCCAACATGCTTTCAATGCCTAAATCTCTTCTATTTACTGTCTAGTAGATAGCTAACTTATTCTTGATAAATACAGTGATTTAAAAATAATTCCGCTTATAGCTATTGAGTACCCACTGTGTGCTATTGTACTAGAATGTGTTTCGGCAGTGAGGAGAGATATTGTCTCTGTCCTTGTGGCAACTATGGGCTTGATAAGGAATTAACTACCACTTGACACATCCCATCTTTAGATAATTCAGAAAATTCTTCCTGGAACCAGTGGAAAAACGTTATAGAAATACATGATCTATTTGAATAGTTTGAAAATGGCTAAATCTAAATGAGACCAGATATTTAGACAGATTTGGATAACATCCAGTCTTAGATTGTATGAAAATAAGGACACCTTTTATACAAGTGGTTTCTAATTTTGGGACTGCAGAACACAAGGAATCCAAGGAGTTACTTAAAAAGGTTTAGGAATCCACATGTACTTTAGTAATAATTTCAGATTAGTAAGTAATATTGCTAACACTATTATGTAAGTGGCCATTGAAATTTTCATCCATTCATGCATTCATCATCCAATATATAGAAGACTTATCAGATTCTAGACGTTGTTCTAAAAGCTGGAGGAAAAATCCAGAACAAAAACATTTGGAAACACTGGGAGTCACCACTTTGTGCTTCTTGCAATACTCATCATATTTACAGAAATGCTTTTATCAGAATGTCAGATGGCAAATCTATGATTCTGTTGGCTTTTGGGGAGAGGGGCAGACTGGGCTTTTCACATGCAAAGTTGATATACAAGTTGTTAGGATATAAATAGTACTCTGTAAGCCATGGGATCCAGGATGACTCAAACATTTTAGGACTTTTATTTTGACCTGTGGTTGTGGATAAAATATAACTTGACCAAAACTTCATTATTTTTCTATGTTCACACAAAAGAGAGTTTCTTCTTTTCTTATGGCAGTTAATTTAATGTGAAACAGTCCTGTTCAAAAATAATGAGATGTCTGTTTCCATGGTAGCTTTACAAGAACTGTCCACATAGCAGAAGATTTCAAAAGCTCCAGTAACCCGTCCTCAGAATTCTGTGGTTGTTAATCCTGGGAGAACCTGCAATCCTAGGGCATATCGTATCAGAAGTAAGAAAAGAAAATAACCAAGCTCTGTTCTTTGCCCCTTTCTTTGCACAGGGCTAAAAGGTGAGGGCAAGACTACAGAGACCCATTAGTCAAGATAAAATCTTAAAAAGAATCAGTTAAAACCAGTGAATGGTGCACTATCCCAGTGCTATATAGTGTTCATAAGAGCAGTGCCTTCTTCCAATATTACTGATAAAATCAATACTATCTATGCATAGTCACATTAAAATACAGAAAATCTCTAGGTTATAAGCAGGTAAAAAAGGACTCTACAGTATTAATATACTTAAAAGAAAGATATGTCAAAGGAATAGAATGTTGGCATGAAATATGGCAAACATGGTGTCAAAGACGAAGATTTTGGCAGCATTTATACAGTGTTGTCTAGAAAATGAAGAGAAAC
This sequence comes from Mandrillus leucophaeus, assembly GCF_000951045.1. Taxonomy (NCBI): domain Eukaryota; kingdom Metazoa; phylum Chordata; class Mammalia; order Primates; family Cercopithecidae; genus Mandrillus; species Mandrillus leucophaeus. Next base: position 1,540,250 of record NW_012106463.1, on the reverse strand, counting down.
CAAATTGTTACTTATACCTCTGTTGTAGGACCGAGATTTTTTAAAAATCAGGTTTTATTATGGCTTGAATGAAATCTCTCTGTGGTTTATACATTTCTGTGCTTGCCAAGTAATTATTAACAATTCTTAAATTGCGTCTTGATTAACTAGCTGCCAGGAAGCAGACACAGTATACTATTTATTTTGGAGGTATGTGTTCCATTGTATATTAACATGTTTTCATGGAAGATCTGATCAATGAATTTGGGTATAGAGTGTGACTGATAGTCTAAATTAGTAAATTTGACCTTCTAGCTTATGTATGTATCATTTATTGAGAATCTGAGATCTACCAGCTCATGTTTATGGATAAAATGAAGACTGGAAAAAGGCACTATAACCTTGGACAATGATACCATCTCATGAGACTCTGTCTAAGCAGTTAGTTCTCTACCCTAGGTGAATTATTTTCCTCCCACCTTCTGGTCCTCTGACCTAGAAATCAGTCAGACATTGGAAATGTGGAAGATTAGTCTCATTTGTTAGGTGCTTTACAAAAAACAAACAAACAAACAAACAAAACTGGAAAAAATCCCTCTGTCCAGATATATTATTTTATTTCCAACCCACCTATGAACATCCAATTCCCAAATTGATATGTGTATAGGCATAGATGATTTAATACAGTACACACTTTATGTTAAAAATTGCATTTATACATTATAGATGCCAATTAAAAATTCCCAGATTTCAAACACTTAAGTTGAATGATTCTTACGAATTTTGCTGTTGTTAATATTTTAAGTGGTTTGATAAGGGGAGTTAGGAACAGTGAGGACAAATATTTTGAAGATCTTTTTCAGGCTTAACTCAGGTACAAATTTGGTTTAAGTTGTATTGATCATCACAGATTAGCTATAAACTAAACTCTGGCTATGACTAAATATGTTGGATTGAATGACTTATAAGTACCTTTTAATTTTCAAAAGTTGATAAACAGGATGAGGAGTGTAACTGCCCAGTAGGTTCACCTTGCTTGTTGCCTAGATGGAGCCCATTTATCAAGAAAGGGTAATTGCAATAGAGAAAGACTTACTTACACAGAGCCAGCTATGCAGGATACAGGTGTTTTATTATTAATCAAATCAGTCTCCTGGAAAACTCAGGGACTGAAGTTTTTGAGGATAATTTGGTGGGTAGGGGCTCATGAAGTGGGGAGTGCTGATTGGTCAAGTTGGAGTGAGTTTTTCTTGCTGTCTTCTGTTCCTGGGTGGGGTTGCAGAACTGTTCGAGACAGATTACAGGTCTGGGTGGTGTCAGCTGGTGCATCAGAATGCAGGGTCTACAAAATATCACAAGCACTGATCTGAGGTTTTACAATAGTGATGTTATTGCCAGGAGCAATTTGGCAGGCTTAGAATCTTTCAGCCTCCAGTTGCATAAGTCCTAAACCATAATTTCTAATCTTGTGGTGAATTTGATAGTCCTGGAAAGACAGTCTAGTTCCCAGGCAGGAAGGGGTTTGTTTTGGGAAAGGGCTGTTATCATCTTTGTTTCAAAGCTAACTTATAATCCAAGTTCCTCCCAAAGTTAGTTTGGCATATTCCTAGGACAGCTTGGAAATTAAAGCAAGATGGAGTTGGGTAGGTCAGATCTCTTTCATTGTAATAATTTTCTGTTATAATTTTTGCAAAGGTGATTTCAATCCCTCCCTTTGGATTTTATAACACCTTATTCTTCAAGTGTGGGCTACAAAGTTGGAAACAATGAAAACTGCTCTAAGCTTTTCCTGCTGACAGGGGGATAGATGTTGACCCCAAGGCAAGAGGAGTGGAACTGCTTTGCAGCTGTCTGCACGTACTCATGGGTGCCTCATTAAGCTTTCAAAGCTTGCATGACAAGGGCATTAGTATTTTCATCTATAGTTTTAGCAAAGAACAGTGAACTATAAGGTAAATAATGAGTCCCAGGATAAACATTGAAAGTCTTAGCTTCAGAAGCTTTTGTAGAATTGATCTTAAACTCTGGGGGATCCAGGTGAACAGCTCGGAGAACAAATTCGACATGGGGTTACTAACAGAGAGAGATTTGGGTCAGAGGCTGTTAAACAGATTGGGATAGACAGGAAAGAGCAAATTTAAACATACCGTCCCATATCTTTTTTTGTCAGTTTCCTAGTCCTGAGACTAGATTAGTTCAGCTAAACAGCTATCTTATGTATCAGGAGGTTCATTGCAAATGGGCTAAGCCTCTTAAGTTATAGAGGAGGAAGGAGGTGGCAGTCTGACACGTTTTTATTGCCTGTATTACAAAGAATACGCTTCAGTTTTCAGGGCCTCAGGTAAAAGGCAGTAGCCATTTCACTAAGTTCAAGTCAGAAAAAGTGAAACAAAAATCTGAGAGTGTTAGTTTGGGGACTTGCAACCCACAAAGAATTCAGGATTTAGTTCAAACTACAGAAAATAATAAAAATTCAAGAACAACTAGCAACAGATATACTACAGTTTGTTGCAACACATTTTTTCTCTCTCCAGTCCCCATTTTTATTAAAGAAAAATCATAGTAGGGCAAGTTTACTTGCAATATAAATCTTAGCTTTATTATGCTTGGCCTGATTATTTGCATAAAGTGCATTAGGAGTAATTATTTTCCGTACAAATTGTAGAATTAATCTTAAACTTTTAAAAATCAGCTTTGCTGAATGTTTGTTCCAAAAGGAATATCAGGTTACACTCTTTTTTTTCTTTTTTTGAGATGGAGTCTTGCTCTGTTGCCCAGGCTGGAGTGCAGTGGTGCGATCTCTGCTAACTGCAAGCTCCGCATCCGGGGTTCATGCCATTCTCCTGCTCAGCCTCCCAAGTGGCTGGGACTACAGGTGCTCGCCATCACGCCTGGCTAAGTTAGGTAAAGCCTTGAGCCTAGTTACAAATTTGTGACATCAAATACCTAGATTAGTTGGGTAAATTCTTCTTGTCTTGAGATCTCAGGATAACTTAGGGGTTCCTGAGTCTGTCAGAAAGTGACATTCTTTACTTACCACGGGCCAGGAACCCTGTACAGGGACTGCGTAGACAAGGTATGAGGTCAGTTATCCCAATGGCTTTTTTTTTTTGATAGAGTCTTGCTCTGTCATCCAGGCTGGAGTGGTAGAGTGGCGTGATCTGGAGTCACTGCAACCTCTGCCTCCTGGGTTAAAGGGATTCCCCTGCCTCAGCCTTCCAAGTAGCTGGGACTACAGGTGCCCACCACCAAGCCCAGCTAATTTTTTTGTATTTTAGTAGAGATGGGGTTTCACTGTATTGGCCAGGATGGTCTTGATCTCCTGACCTCGTGTTATGCCCACCTTGGCCTCCCAAAGTGCTGGAATTACAGGTGTGAGCCACCATGCCTGGCACCCAAAAGGGTTTTACTGGCTCTACAAGTCAAGTTTGATTCCTAAAAAAAATAAAAATAAAAAACCCACCATTCCAGTCAAATCTTTGGTAACATAACCAGCATCTCCAATTGTGTTCTGTTACAAACGAAAACAGATTCTTATTACACTTGTGAAAATAACTATACTGCCATAAGTTGAGTATACTCACAAATAGTTTCTAAATTCTGGAGAAATCAGGTAGGAGAGAAAACAATATGCTGTGAATTTTGTTTACAAGAGTATACTTTATCACTAAAAGTTGTAAATAGCTCAAAAGGAAAAATGTTATCTTAATTCTGAAAAATAAAAGGATTAGCAATGTTTAACATGTCAGCTCTCCATGAGAGTCTTAGAAGTTTTTCTTCTCGATTCCAATAGCACAATTTCTAAAGTTATCAGAGACCTGCATTCAAGAGTACCCATCAGAGTTTTCTATCAGATTATAAACCACCTTTTGAAAAGAATCAAAACAAGACAACAATTATCTGTGGGTGACAAAATTCTCAGGACAACCATCATTAAAAATGCAATTAAAAAAGAAATCTGGTCATCTCTGTGACATACAACTGTTTAACATAAGAATTATAATTGGGGGAGGGGCTATCAAAATCCCCCCATTAGGGGGAGAGGTGGCTGTGGTATCCACAAATCACCAGTCTTAGTCTTTTCTGCCTGTGGGCTCTGGAGAGTTAGGACAGTCTGGAAGAGGGGAATCCCCACCAAGCACAGCACACCTGCTTTGCCAAGACTACCTATTTAAGCAGGTCCCTGATCCCATTTCTCCTGACTGGGTGAGAACTCCCAACAGGGGTCTCCAGACACCTCATACAAAAGCCTCTAGCTGGCATCAGGTGAGTGCCCCTCTGGGACAGAGCTCCCAGAAGAAGGAGCAGGCAAGCATCTTTGCAGTGTTGCAGCCGCCACTGGTGATACCACCAGGTACAGGAGGGACTCAGGCAAATAAAGTCTGGAGTGGAATCCCAGGAAACCACAACAGTCCTACAGAAGAGGGGCCTAACTGCTAAAAGAAAAATAAATAGAAAGCAGCAACAACAACAACATCAATGAAAAAGGCCCCACATAAACCCCAGCCAAGTCTCAGAAGCTTCAAAGATTGAAGGTAGATAAACCCATAAAGTTGAGAAAGAATCAACACAAAAGCACTGAAAACTCAAAATGCCAGAGTGCTTCTTCTCCTCCCAGTTACCTCAACACCTCTTCAGCAAGGGCACAGAACTGGGCTGAGGTTGAAATGGAGGAATTGACAGAAGTAGGCTTCAGAAGATGGGCAAAAATGAACTTTGCTGAGCTAAAGGAGTATGTTCTAACTAATTTCAAAGAATATAAGAACCAAGATAAAACATTACAGGAGTTGTTCACCAGGATAACTAGTTCAGAGAGAAACATAAATAACCTGATGGAGCTGGAAAACACAAGATGAGAACTTCACAGTACAAACACAAGTATCAATAGCTGAATAGACCAAGCAAAAGAAAGAGTATCAGAACTTGAAGATCATCCTGCTGAAATAAGGCAGGCAGACAAGATTAGAGAAAAAAGAGAAGGAGGAACAAAACACCTGAGAACTATGAGATTAGGTAAAAAGATCAAACCTATGACTGGTTGGGGTATCTGAAAGAGATGGGGTGAATGTAACTAAGTTGGAAAACACACTTCCGTATGCCAGAAGGATATCATTTAGGATATGCCAACAGGGTATCATCCAGCAGAACTTTCCCAACCTATCAAGACAGGCCAACATTCAAATTCAGGAAAACCAGAGAACCCCAGTAGGATACATTATGAGAAGATCAACCCCAAGACACATAATCATCAGATTCTCCAAGGTCAAAATGAGGGAAAAATATTAAGGGTAGCCAGAGAGACAGGCCAGGTCACCTATAAAGGGAAGCCCATCAGACTAACAGTGACATTTCAGCAGAAACTCTATAACCCAAAATAGATTGGGAGCCAATATTCAACATTATTAAAAAAGGAATTTCCTACCCATAATTTCATATCTGGCCAAACTAAGCTTCATAAATGAAGGAGAAATAAGATCTTCTTCAGACAAGCAAATGCTGAGGGAATTCATCACCACCAGTCCTGTCTTGCATAAGCTCCTGAAGGAAGCACTAAATATGGAAAGGAAAACCTGTTTCCAGCTAGTACAAAAACACACTGAAGTACACAGACCAATGACGCTATGAAGCAATTACTGAAACAAGTTTGCAAAATAACCGGCTAGCATCATGACAGGATGAAATTACTCATAACAATATTAACCTTAAATGTACATAAGCTAAATGCCCCAATTACAAGGCACAGAATGGCAAGCTGGATAAAGGGTCAAGACCCATTGGTGTGCTGTATTCAAGAGACCCATCTCACATGCAAAGACACATATAGACTGAAAATAAAGGAATGGAGGAAAATTTACCAAGCAAATGAAAAGCAGAAAAAAGCAGGGGTTGCAATTCTAGTGATATGGCTTGGCTGTGTCTCCCCACCCAAATTTCACCTTCAATTGTAATAATCCTTATGTGTCAATGGCAGGACCAAGTGGAGGTAATTGAATCATGGGGGCAGTTTCTGCCATGTTGTTCTCATGATTGTGAGGGAATTCTCACAAGATCTGATGGTTTTGTAAGGGGCTTCCCCCTTTGCTTGGCACTCATACTCTCTCCTGCTTCCCTGTAAAGAGGTGCCTTCCACCATGATTGTAAATTTCCTGAGGCCTCTCCAGCCATGCTGAACTGTGAGTCAATTAAACCTCTTTCCTTTATAAGTTACCCAGTCTTGGGTATGTCTTTATTAGTGGTGTGAGATGGTCTGATACAGCAAATTGCTACCAGGAGCGGGCACTGCTGTAAAGATATGCAAAAATGTGAAAGTGACTTTGGAAGTGGGTAACAGGCAGAGGCTCAGAAGAAGACAGGAAAATGTGGGAATATTTGGAACTTCTTAGAGACTTGTTGAATGGTTTTGACCAAAATGCTGATAGTAATATGGATGGACAATGAATTCCAGCCTCAGCTGGTCTCAGATGGAGATGAGGAACTTCTTGGGAACTGGAGCAAAGGTGACTCTTGCTATGCTTTAGCAAAGAAACTGGTTACTTTTTGCCCCTGCCCTACAGAACTGTGATACTTTGGACTTGAGAGATATAATTTAGGGTATCTGGTGGAAGAAATGTCTATGCAGCAAAGCTTTCATGAGGTGACAGAGCATAAAAGTTTGGAAAATTTGCAACCTGATGGTGCAGTGGAAAAGAAAAACCTATTTTCTGAGAAGATATTCAAGCAGGGTGCAGAAATTGGTGTAAGTAATGAGAAGCCAAATGCTAATTGCCAAAACAATGGAGGAAATGCCTCCAGGACATGTCAGACACCTTTATGGCAGCCCCTCCCATCACAGGCCGGGAGGCCTAGGAGAGAAACATGGTTCTCTGGGCTGGGTCAAGGGCCCCCCCTGCTGTGTGCAACCTTAGTACTTGGTGTCCTGTTTTCCAGCTGCTCCAGCCGTAGCCAAAATGGGCTAAAGTACAGCTCAGGGGTGTTGGTCCTGTGGGGACACAGAAAACAAGAATTGAAGTTTGAAAGCCGCCACTTAGATTTCAAAGGATATATGGAAATGCATGGATGTCTAGGCCTGGAAAAGCCACACTCAATGCCAGCCCATGAAAGCAGCCAGGAGGTGGGTTATACTCTGCAAAGCCACAGAGGTGGAGATGCCCAAGGCTGTGGGAGCCCACTCTTGCATCAGTGTGACCTGGATGTGAGACATGGAGTCAAAGGAGATCATTTTGAAACTTTAAAGTTTAACGATTGCCCTATTGGATTTTGGACTTGCATGGGGCCTGTAGCCCCTTTGTTTTGGCCAATTCCTTGCATTTGGAAGGGGTGTATTTACCCAATGCCTGTATGCTCATTTTATCTAGGAAGTAACTAATTTGCTTTTGATTTTACAGGCTCATAGGCAGAAACGGCTTGCCTTGTCTCAGATGAAACTTTGGACTTAGACTTTTGGGTGAATGCTGGGATGAGTTAAGGCTTTGGGGGACTGTTGGAAGGGCATGATTGTGTTTCAAAATGTGAGAACATGAGATTTGGGAGGGCTGAGGGGCAGAATGATATGGTTTGTTTCTCTGTCCCCACCCAAATCTCACCTTGAATTGTAATAATCCCCATATGTCAAGGGCACGATCAAGTGGAGATAATTGAAACATGAGGGCTGTTTCTGCTATGCTGTTCTCATAACAGTGAGGGAGTTCTCATGAGATCTGATGGTTTTATAAGGGGCTTCTCTGTTCACTTGGTGCTCATTCTCTCTCCTGCTGCCCTGTGAAGAGGTACCTTCTTCCATAATTGTAAGTTTCCTGAGGCCTCTCCAGCCATGTTGTGTTGTGACTGAATTAAACCTCTTTCCTTTACAAATTACTCAGTTTTGGGTATGTCTTTATTAGCAGTGTAAGAATGGACAAATACAACCAGTTTCTGATTTAAAAAAAAAAAAACTTTACAGCAACAATTGTCAAAAAAGACAAAGAAATGCATTATATTACGGTAAAGGGTTCAATTCAACAAGAAGAGCTAATTCTCCTAAATATATATGCACCCAATACAGGAACACTCAGATTCTAAGACAGAAAGTTAACAAAGATATTCAGGACTTGAACTCAGCTGTAGATCAAATGGACCTGATAGATATCCACAGAGCTCTTCATTCAAAAACAGCAGAATACACATTCTTGTCAGTGCCATATGGCATGGAACTTACTCTAAAATTGATCACAAAATTGGAAGTAAAACCCTTCTCAGCAAATACAAAAGAACTGAAATCACAATAGTCTCTCAGACCACAGTGCAATCAAGTTAGAATTCAAGATTAAGAAACTCACTGAAAACCACACAAGTACAAGAAAATTGAACAACTTGCTCCTAAATGACTCTTGGGTAAATAATGAAATTAATATACAAATCAAGAAGTTCTTTGAAACTAATGAGAACAAAGAGACAACATACCAGAATCTCTGGAATGTAGCTAAAGCAGTGTTAAGAGGGAAATTTATAGCACTAAATGCCCACATTAAAAAGCTAGAAAGATCTCAAACTGACATTCTAGTATTACAACTAAATGAACTAGAAAACCAAGAGCAAACAAACCCTGGAGATAGCAGAAGACAAGAAATAACCAAGCTCAGAGCAGAACTAAAGGAGATAGAGACACAAAAAACCCTTCAAAAAATCAATGAATCTAAGAGCCATTTTTTTTTGAAAAAAATAATAAAATAAATAGACCACTAGCCAGACTAATAAATAAGAAAAGAGAGAAGAATCAAATAGGCACAACAAAATATGATGAAGGGGATATGACTGTTGATCCCAAAGAAATACAAACAACCAACAAAGAATGTTATAAACACCTCTAGCCAGATAAACTAGAAAATCTAAAATAAATGGATAAATTCCTAAACACATACACCCTCCCAAGACTCAACCAGGAAGAAGTTGAATCCCTGAATAGACCAATAATAAGTTATGAAATTGAGGCAGTAATAAATAACCTACCAACCAAAAAAAGCCCATGACCAGATGAATTTACAGCTGAATTCTACCAGACTTAGAATTCTACCAGAGGTTAAAAGAGTAGCTGGTACCATTTCTTCTGAAACTATTCCAAACAATTGAAAAGGAAGAACTGCTACCTAACTCATTTTGTGAGTCCAGCATCATGCTAATACCAAAACCTGGCAGAGATACAACAAAAAAGAACACTTCAGGCCAGTATCCCTGATGAACCTCAATGCAAAAATCCTCAATAAAATACTTGCAAACTGAATCCAGCAGCACATTAAAAAGTTTATCCACCACAATCAAGTTGGCTTCATCATTGGGATGCAAGGCTGGTTCAACATATGCAAATTAACACATGAAATTCATCACATAATTGTAATTAAAGACAAAAACTACATGGTTATTTCACTAGATGCAGAAAAGGCCTTCAATAAAATTCAATATCCTTTTATGTTAAAAACTCTCAATAAACAAGGTATTGAAGGAATATACCTCAAAATGATTAGAGCCATTTATGAACAAACCCACAGTTGGTATCACACTGAATGGTCAAAAGTTGGAAGCATTCCCCTCGAAAACTGGTCCAAGACAAGTATATCTTCTCTCATCACTCCTATTCAACATAGTATTGGAAGTTCTGGCCTGGACAATCAGGCAAGAGAAAGAAATAAAGCATATTCAAATAGGAAGAGACAAAGTAAATCGTCTTTGTTTGCAGATGACATAATTCTATATCTAGAAAACCCCGTATTCTCAGCCCAAACCTTCTTAAACTGATAAGCACTTCAGCAAAGTCTCAGGATACAAAATCAATGTGCAAATATCACAAGCATCCATATGCACCAACAAGAGATAAGCAGAGAGACAAATCATGAATGAACTCCTATTTACAACTGTTACAAAGAGAATAAAACAAATACCTAGGAATACAGGTAACAAAGGAAGTGAAGGACCTCTTCAATGAGAACTGTAACAACTCCCCAAGGAAATCAGACAGGACACAAACAGATGCTCTGGGTAGGAAGAATCAATTTCTTGAAAATGGTCATACCATCCAAAGCAATTTACAGATTCAATGCTATTCCCATCAAGCTACCACTGACATTCTTCACATAATTAGAAAAAACAATTTCAAAACTCATATGAAACCCAAAAAGAGCTCATATAGCCAAGACAATCCTAAGCAAAAAGAACAAAACTGGAGGTATCATGCTACCCAACTTCAAGCTATGCTACAAGGCTACAGTAACCAAAATAGCATGGTACTTATATAAAAACAGAGACATAGACTAATGTAACAAAATTGAGAACTCAGAAATACGATCACACATCTGTAACCATCTGTTCTTCAACAAACCTGACAAAAACAAGCAATGGTGAAAGTATTCCCAATTTAATAAATGGTGCTGGGAGAACTGGCTAGTCATATGCAGAAAATTGAAAGTGAAACTGGACCCTTTCCTTACCCCTTAAACAAAAATTAACTCAAGATGGATTGGATGTAAAACCCAAAGCTATTAAAAACTCCAGAAGAAAATCTAGGTTAATGTCATTCAGGACACAGGCACAGGCAAAAGTTTCATCCAATTGACAAAAACAATTGCAACAAAAGCAAAACTTGACAAATGGGATCTAATTAAACTAAATAGCTTCTGCACAGCAATATAAATGATCATCTGAGTAAACATACAACCTACAGAGAGGGAGAAAATTTTTGCAATCTATCCATCTGATAAAGGTCTAATATACGGAATCTATAAGAAACTTAAATTTACAAGAAAAAAGCAATCCCATTAAAAAGTGGGCAAATGACATGAACAGACACTTCTCAAAAGAATGTCTTCTTAAGGAGACAACAAACATATGACATATGACAAGGAGGGCAACATCCCTGATCATTAGAGAAATGCAAATTGAAACCACAATGAGGTACCATCTCATACCAGTCAGAGTGGCAATTATTGAAAAGTCAAAAAACAACAGATGCTGTAGGGGTTGCAGAGAAATAGAAATGCTTTTACACTGTTGGTGGGAATGTAAATTAGTTCAACCATTATGGAAGACAGAGTGGCAATTCCTCAAAGATCTAGAACCAGAAATATCATTTGGCCCAGCAATCCCATTACTAAGTATATACCCAAAAGAATATACATCATTCTATTATAAAGATAATATGCATGTGTTTGTTCATTGCAGCACTATTCATAATAGCAAAGACATAGAGTCAACCCAAATGCCCATCAATTATAGACTGGATAAAGAAAAGGTGGTACATATATACCATGGAGTACTATGCAGCCATATAAAGAAATGAGATTACGTCCTTTGCAGGGACATGGGTGGAGCTGGAAGCCATTATTCTCAGCAAATTAACACAGGAACAGAAAACCAAACACTGCATGTTCTCCCTTGCAAGTGGGAGCTGAAGAGTGAGAACACATGGCTACAGGGAGGAGAACAACACACTCTGGGGCCTGTTTTGGGGAGGTGAAGGGAGGGAGAGTATTAGGAAAAATAGCTAATGCATGCTGGGCTTAACAGTGAGATGATGGGTTGACAGGTGCAGCAAACCATGATGACACATGTTTACCTATGTAACAAACCTGCACACCATGCACATGTACCCCAGAACTATTAAAAAATTATAATTGTGAGTAATAACATTTACTGAGACATGTCAGCATTTTAGGAATCTTATTATTAATTTTGTAACACATATTAACGTATTTATATGAATATAATTCAAAGAAAGTTAAACACCATTTTAAATTTGACAATGCTTCCTGCATGATTTTAATACATCAAGTAAGCTGAATATGTCTCTTTGGACTTTTAGGGACCTTTTTTTTAAAATTTAGAATATGATCTTGGAAGGCTTGGCAAATATTAAAGGTTTAAAAAAACTGGATATCACAAAATATGTTCACAGGTTATTCACTTAGCTGAAATGGTAACTCCAAAAAAATTTTAAAAGGCAAAAATCCATACTCATTGATAGAGGAGAGAATCAGTTTTCTAAACAAGACCCAATAAAGACAGCATGAAGCCCATGAAATCTATCTCTTCTCCCTCCCCGTTCCTGTTTTTGTAGTTTACTCAAAAGGCAAACAAAAATCTTTGATTGTCTCTCAATATTCCAAAAAATTTTTTTAAAAGAGAAAACCAAATTTTATTTTCGTATTAGTGCATCTTTAATGCTAAAGCTTGTTTTTAATTAAATTTTATAAATCTATTCAGTTTTAACTAGTTTGATCATAAAGTAAGATTTTCATAAACTTTCTATAACTTTATAATATTTTTGTCAAAGAACTAATCAATGTTCAAAAAAATCCCGTTACTTTGACATAATGGGCCAAGATTCTGGCCCTATGTCAGTGTGCATTTGTTTTAATATTTAATTTATGGAAGAACTAAATAATAAATACACTTTTAATTTTAGTCCACTTGCCCACTGACAGAATTCTTTACAAAGTTAATTTTTCATAAACCTTCTATAACTTGCTTAAACTTTCAATTTTATTTTCTTACAAGAAAATATAATTCTTAATTTTTCTAAATTAGACAAAATTAGTTTTTTGAAAAAAAGATATTCCCATGACTTTGTATCAAAAACACATAATTTTTCTTTTTAGTGTAAGCAATTTTTATTACAAAGGCTCAGAGTCTAGGATGCACAACAGAACTGCAGATAAAGTCTGACTATTTCCAGCATAGCTAGGAGACATGGCTAGCTACACATGTCCCCAGGCCTTAATTAAAATCTATTGACTCTAAAGCATGTAAGTTGCACAGTTTTCAAAAGTCAAAGAAGCAGTTTATGACATTAAAGTATTTAGCAAATCTAATCTCTGACTTAATTTGTATCAAATGTCTAAATTTTGAAGACATTTTTATTTTACCAATAATCTTTAAAACTGTTTTTATTTCCCAAAGATTACTAAAGTCACATGAACCAGAAGGCATTAGAGTTTCTATTTTTCTGACAAAATATTTGATTCAAGTGCTTTCATTTTCTTTAAGCCAATTAATTAGAGCTCCTTTATATAAAGATCAAACACACAACACTTATAAGTACACAGACAGAAGAAGATGTAGCAGTTGTAAATTTTTTGTTTTCATTTTATGAACCTTATCACAACTCACACAGTCCATCCATGACATACCTGGACTTTCTGATTTGTCCTATATTTCCCTCTTTCTTCAATAATTCATCATTCTACTTTAGGACAGGAGTTTACTGTACAAGATCCTTTCTCATGTTAAATTTCTTTTCTTTATAACCTTCCTTACCATAAATACATCTTCAAATCCATAAATTTCTTTACATATCTCTCCTCTACTAAAGTAAGTTCTGATGCCTCCAAAAGTCAAAAATGTCGGGTAATGTGATGCAAAACAGAGCAGAACCTTAGATTTTGAAAGGAACCTGTCTGCTTACACTTCTTGGGGTTCCATAAGGAAAACAGAGATTTCTCCCAAAATATGCTATGTGTCACCTTCTCTGTTTTTCCCAAGGAGTCCCAGGCTCTCAGAAATTACCTTAGGTCCTCTCATGTGGGCATCAGCAAGAGTGGCAAGAAGACGTACTGGGGAAATAAATCAGTAGACTGAGAAGAAAAACAAACAAAAACTTTTTCTTCTCAAAGAAAGGAAGAAAAAAAAAAAGATCCAAGAAGAGAAAAGGCATAAAAGCCTTTTAAATATATATATATATATATACACACACACACACACACACACACACACATACACACACACACACATACACACACATATAAATATATACCTTGAATATTCATTTTTAATTAAGCTGATTTTAACCATGGAGCTCTTTAAATAATTTGTTTATGTTTTATCTCTTATTATGTGACTCTAGCCAGGACAGACAATCAATATTTCTGGCTTTTGAATTCTACTACAGGTAACCTCCCATGCAAAATTAGTAAGTCTTAACTAAGGTTATGACTTAACCATGGATGCATAAGCTATCTCAGAGATGATAAGCAGTTTCTTTTTTTTTTCTCTTTTTTTTTTTTCCTTTTTCTCTTTCTTTCTTCTCTTTCTTTCTTTCTTTTGTTCGTTCGTTCATTCATTCTTTTTTTCAAGATTTACAATCTCCCTAAAGGTAGTTCAGAAAAGGAAAAATCAAGACAGAAAATCAGAAGCAGTCCACGGCTGGAAATGAATCAATACATGACAAAAAAAGAACACAAATAACAAACCAGAATGGACTCATTCCTTAAGCCAAGAATTGAACTTGTGCTACCATTGTCAAAAGACAAAGCCTTAGCTATTGAGCTACAGCACTGAGCAATTTCTATTGCTTTTTCCAGAAGGAGGCTACAGCAGCCAATCTCAAGCTTGCAAAGGCTTTTAACTGCTGCTTTTAGAGCCAACTATGATATGAACCCCAAAATTCATCCCCTCTAGATGGCAGAGTCCAAGAGAAAGTATCCCCACATGGTCACAAAGTTAAGCTCCCAAGGACATAAAACAAGAGAGAGAAACTTCATCCAGTACTGGTTTCAGGGACCTGTAGCAAAGTTTGTAACCGACCAGCCTGCTAGGCTGGTTTGAAAAGCAGGTGTATAGGGTTCCTAAGCCCACATTCTATCCTGTGATACTCATCTCTCAATGACAGAATGACACAGAAAGACAAATTCCTAGCACAAAGTACACCAGATTTACCACAGTCTGAGAGTAGTCTCACAAATTCTTTTTTTCTATTAATCAAACCCTAGCAGAGGAGACAAACAGTGGTGACATTTACTGTACACACACACACACACACACACACACACATACACACAACACACACACACATACACACAACACACACATACACACACACACACACACACACACACACAGAGCCCAGAAGCCTGGCTGGTAAGAAATTCTTACTCTTTTTGCTGGCACACTAGGTTTCTGGGTTCCCTTTCTCTGCAGCTTCCAGAAGAATGGAGTCGCTTTTGATGACCCTGCTTCCTCTGCTGTAGCTGTGGGGTCAGGCCATGTTACAAAAGAAAATTATCCATTTTGTGTTATGGAATCATAGGCAAAAGCTTTTCAGTTTTGCAAGATACTGCCCAACAGGTTGCATGAGTAACTGAATTAACATTTTCCATCAGAGGAAAATATACATAACAAATGGACACTAATCACCTTGGTCAACACCTAATATCAACCTGGCAAGACTCAAACTTTCTCTCCTTGGTCCTTGTCACCTTTGATCCACTCAAGGTGGGGAGAGATGACCTCTGACTGGGAATTTTAGAGGTATTCTCTGGACAAGATGAAGAGCAGACAGTAACCCCAAGTCAGGCCTGTCGAGCTTTATTTGGGACTCACCAAATGTGACCAAAACTTGGGTTCTCCAAGTTAGGCCTGCTGGACTTCTGTCAGCAAGTCCTTCAGAGATCCCCTCCACATATACAAACACACACACAAAAATACAAGACAGACAAAAGGTCTTCCAAACCAAGATCCCTAACCAAGAATTCCAAGAGTATTCCTTCCAAACTAGCCTCCTATTCTCCATCTGAGAAATCTCCCCCAAATCTTTCTGACTGAGGAGAAATCTCCTGAATCAAGACTCTTCCTACTAATTAGAAAGAGCCAACAGAGATCCCCGAAGGAGCTCAACTGATTTGGATAAGAAAGGAGGTGTTGGCAGATCCTAGAATACTCACCAAATTGGACACCCTGTATTGGGGCTACAGTTACAGATACTCCATGATGGGCACCCTGTGATAGGACTACAGTTACAGACACCCTGTGGTGGAACTACAGACAGACACTGTGCAATGGGGATACAGACAGACCCACCACCATGTGGCTACAGACAGACACTCCATCCTGGGGCTACAGTTATGGGATGGGACGTGTCCCCAGGACTATTTCTCTATTGCAATTAAATCCATGCACATTAGATCAGCCATGCCCTGCCGGTAGAGATAGTACCAGAGTCAGCCCCTAGTTCAGGAGAACTGGGTGGTCACTTGGCTAGCCTCTGGATCGGTTGCCAGAGGGGGCCACTGAACCATGAACAGGTAGCCACAAAGGAAATCCCAGACGATCCCTCAAATGTGTGACTGCCCAATAGGTTCACCTTGCCCACTGCCTAGATACAGCTGATTTATCAAGACAGGGGAATTGCGATAAAGAAAAACTTATTCACACAGAGCTTGCTGTGTGGGAGACTGAAGTTTTATTGTTATTCAAATCAGTCTCCTGGAAAACTCGGGGACTGAAATTTTTAAGGATAATTTGGTGGGTAGGGGCTCATGAAGTGAGGAGTGCTAATTGGTCAGGTTGGAGATGAAATCATAGGGGGTCAGAATGAGTTTTTCTTGCTGTCTTCTTCTCCTGGATGGGATTGCAGAACTGGTTGTGCCAGATTACAGGTCTGGGTGGTGTCAGCTGGTGCATCATAATGCAGGGTTTGCAAAACATCACAAGCACCTATCTGAGGTTTTACAATAGTGATGTTATTGCCAGGAGCAGTTTGGGAGGCTTAGAATCTTGCAGCCTCCAGCTGCATGACTACTAAACTATAATTTCTAATCTTCTGGCTAATTTGTTAGTCCTGCAAAGGTGGTCTAGTTCCCAAACAGGAAGGGGTTTGTTTTGGGAAAGGGCTATTATCATCTTTGTTTCAAAGCTAACTTATAATGTAAGTTCCTCCCAAAATTATTTTGGCATATTCCTAGGAATGAACAAGGACAGCTTGGGGGTTAGAAGCAAGATGGAGTTGGTTAGGTCAGATCTCTTTCACTGTAATAATTTTCTGAGTTATGATATTTGCACAGGTGGTTTCAGGAGTCTAGTACAGAGTAAAATGCATGGACCAGGAAACTTAAGGGTGTTCTTCGTATTGAATGCTTGGCGTGAGCTGTGAGGGATGTTTAAAGGCAGAAAAAAATTGCTATTGGTAAGAAGATTCAGGCATCTCTTTTTATTTAGATGGGAGAAAAATAATAAATCGATTACATATTCAGAAGAAAACCAGATTGTTCAGTAGAAAAATTCATTTCCTGGAATTGAAATCGCCATCAAATATCATTTTTAAATGGATTTTATTTTCAAAATGAAAAAGGCTTTTTGTTTGTTTCTGATTATAAAAGTAATGGGATTAATGGGAAAGATAATGGTATAAGTGCACATTTATACCTCATATTTACTGAAAAGAAGTAAAACAATGAACTAAGAGAAAGTAAACTTCATTAATGCTGGAGCTAGAGCAGGCTTCATCTTTATAACACAATCTCGGGATAAAGGATGCCAAGGGTAGGTTCATGATCTTCCTGTTCATGTGCACAGTGGGCTGGGCTGTGGGAAGTGGGTGGAGCTGGGTCACAGGAACCTCAGTGGCACGTCTCAATCAGAAGAGCAGATACTGTTGGCATGATTGGGCTGGAGGAAGGATCGAAAACATCTTACTTGGAATGAAGTGGGGTCTAGAAGAGAAATTGTATGACTAAATAATGCCGTTATGTTTCTATGACTTCCCAAGCAGTAGGGATCTACAGGTGAACTTTTACCGCAGCTGCAAACCAGGAATAATAGTATTGATTTGCAAAATTAAATGTGCACTAAGCTTTTAAGACCACTCAATATTGAAAATAGATTGTATATCAGAAGTAGTAAAGTAAATCCAAATTTAAGGTATGCCTCCCATGGAATATGGGATAGCACAGAATGAATAATAAAAGTTTTAAAATAAATACAGTAAGAAAATGCAGTCAAATTTCCCAAACCGCAGTTGTAGATAGACACAGCTCCATATCCACTGATCCACCCACCCATTATAGACAGCTTATACCAGCGAAGAGAGAATATTTCCCGTAAAAATCCCTCCCTTTAGCATTAGTGCTAATGGCAAGATCAAAATAATGCTTGAGTGAATAGGAAGGAGACTCAAGGAGTTTCTACCAATACTAATCAGGGACAAATTTTTGACTTACATTAAGATTAAATATGCAGGAAAATATTCAGCACACAAACCAAATAAACATTGTATAGTGAAAAGGATTAAAAGAACATTTTATGCAAAAGATGGATGAAAGTAACATTTTGGAACATTTACTCTAGGAAACAGAAACATTTTAACTATAACCACATTGTGTTTTCAAGGAAATTAAAGAAAACAAGGATTCAAGCAGTAAATTTTATGATAGGGTGAAATGGAAAGCTACTGGAAACACTAAGGTAAAAAGAAAAGGAAGAAAAGGATCACTTTCCAGACATAAATAATATTATACTAATGTTAGTTTCCTGTTTTAATAATTATACTATATTTATGTAGGTTGTTTGTATATGTTTATACGTGTGTATGTATATATATGTGTGTGTGTGTGTATATATATCCAGTTATATCTATATAGATCTCACTGTTGCACTGTTGAACAATGAGATCTATATCTCGGCATCTAGAGTGCTGGGATATAGTAGGTACTCAATAAATATCTTTTGAATGAATGAATCAATTTCACTCATAGTGGTGTGCCATAGCGGTAAAGAGTAATCATCAGAATTATTCAGGGAGTTATTTAAAAATACAGGAATCTAGATTTCATTCCATATCTATTTAATTAGAATTGCTGAGGATAGAACAGAAATTGATAAGAACAGAAAAGTAGTGAGAGACTTTGACATATGCCTCTCATGATCACACCTAGTGACTCACTTGGAGAATTTGAGCTTCTTGTCTCAACCATTTGAGGCTCATCATGTCTGTAAGTCCTGATTCCTGGGGTTGGGGGATGGCTATTATTTTACCTGAACATAGTCAGGATTCTATCAAGCCTCAAGTTATGGCTGCTGCCTGGTACTTTTTGTCTCTCCCTGCTAGTAAAACAATAGAGAAAGAAAAAACTTACTATACTATAGGGTAGTTAACCCTGATCACTGTAAGGAGGTATGGTTGATGCTAAATAATGGAAGCAGGGAGGAGTATATCTGGAACACAGGGGACCTGCTGGGGTATTGCTTTGTGTTTCCAACCCAGTTTTAACTGAGAGTAAGCAATTACAACAAAGATGACCCAACAAAGACGTGATTACTAGAGGCTTTGGCTCCTTAGGGATGAAAATTTGGGTCACGACACCAGGAAAGCAATTCAGACCAGCAGAAGTACTAGACAATGGTGGAAAGAAATCTGAAGTGGATATTAAAGGTGGAACATAATAAATAGCAGTGATGATCTTGAGATCAACAACTGCAGCAGGGATTCTATGGCATGAATCTATGTGTCCTCTCAAAATTCGGATCTTGTAACTTAAATCCTAAGGTGATGATATTGAAAGGTGAGGTCTTTTGGCATGAGGGCTCTACCTTCACAAATGGCAATAATGAAGTTTATTATGAAAAAGGTTTCAGAGAGTTGTCTGGCCCTTCCATCTCTTCTGTACATGAGGACACAGTGTTAGTTTCCTTTTGCCCTTCTACCATGTGAGAATGCAATGAGAAGGTGCCATCTTGGAAGCAGAAAGCAGCCCTTACCAGACACTGAATCTGTTGGTACCTTGAGCTTGGACTCCCTGCCTCCAGAACTGTGAAAAAAAGAAATTTCTGTTCTTTATACATTACACAATCTCAGGTATTTTATAGCAGCAGAAACAGGCTAAGACAGCTTATTCCATTAACTCTTCTCACACAAAGTCTCATTTTTCCCTAGAATTGTGGCCAGCCACTATTCTGAAGAATTAGTGGAGTAAACTTAGTGTGAGGAATAGTGGATCTGAACAGCACAAGACTTGGGCTGTAGCAGATATTGTTAGTGCTCTGCCTACATCTCCTTGGATCCCTTTTACAACTATCATGCTCATCAGCTTCTGCATCTTTTTGTCAGGGATCTCTGGAGACCCTTTATCTCTTCACGTAGAGAGCCAGTTGTTCTTGGGAATTCACAAACCCGAAGGTTAGCTTTTAACCAATGACTGATGAGTGTGCAGAATATAAATATTCTAGCTCCTCAGCTCCTGAGTGGGACTAATATTATAATCTACACTGTATCCAAAGTTCCCCTGTGGGACCGAGTCAAAATTACCTTACTGGGGACTTTTCTTAATATTGTACTCTTCCTAGAGTGCTTTTCCATCTCATTTTTCCTTTATTACTAGTTTTTCTTGGAGATTTTATTTTCTGTAGACATGAGGTCTCATGTCTCTCGAACTCCTGGGCTCAGGCAATCCTCCTGCCTTAGCCTCCCAAGGTCTGGGATTATAGGCATGAGCCACTATGCCTGGCCCAGTAATATTTCTTATTAAATCTCATTCACAGGTTCTGATTCTGGGGAATCTGATTTCAGAAACTGATAATGTGGTTGTGGTTTAAGGAGCGTAAATGATTAAGGTAGAATTTCACCAGTTTGACATGAGGGTAATCTGAATCGTTACTAAGATGATTTGTAGTTTTTAAGACATGCCTATTTCTAGCTCTCTGCATTTTTGGACTGAAATGCTTATGCAACACACACATATACCCAGCATTAAATATTTAGATTGTGTCTAGACACTGAGAATTCCCAGTTAACTAAGACTATGGTTATAATTTGAATGTGTCCCCTCCAAAATTCAGCTATTATGAATATGACAATATTAAGAGGTGGAGCCTTTAAGAGGTGATTAAGCCATTAGGATCCTTCCTTGTAAGTGGGATTGGGTTTATATAAAAGAGGCTTCAACATAATAAAAAAGTCGTTGTCTTCAAGTCAAAGAGAGAGGTCTCAGAAGAAACCAAACCTGCTGACACTCTGATCTTGAACTCCCAGACTCCAGAACCGTGAGAAAATAAATTTCTGTTGTTTAAGCCACCCAGTCTGTGTACTTGATTATAGCAGTCCTAGCAGACTAATATACAGTTGATCCTTGAACAACTGAATATTAGTTTGAACTAATATGGGTCCACTTGGGTTTAAACTACTAGGGTTCACTTGTGGATTTTTTTCGATAAATGTTACACCAAGTGTGCCTGCATATCCTGTTTCCCCTTCCACCTACTCCACTTCTTCCACCTCTGCCATCTCTGAGACAGTAAGGACAAACTCTTCTCCTTCCTTCTCCTCCTCAGCCTCCTCTAGGTAAAGACAACGGGAACGAAGACCTTCATGGTAATCCACCTCCACTAATGAATAGTACATGTATTTTCTCTGTCTTATGATTTTCTTAATAACATTTTATTTTGTCTAGCTTACTTTATTGTAAGAATTCAGTATATAAAACATATAACATTTAGAAAAAGAGGCTTCATGCAGTGTTCGTCTCGCTTACCCTTCAGCCTTTGGCCGTGTGAGGATACTGCATTCCTCCCCTCAGTAGGATGCAGCAGCTGGGCGCCATCTTGTAGACGGAGAGCAGCCCTCAACAGACAATGAATCTTTTGGTGCTTTGTTTTTGGACTTCCCAGCCTCCATAAGTGTGAAAAAATAAATTTCTGTTTTTTATAAATTACCCAGTCTGTGGTATTTTGTTATAGCAGCATAAATAGACTAAGAGAAAAGCCAAATCTATTGTTTTGTTTTACAAATGAAACTAGAAGATGTGTGCTGCTTCATGATTCAAGTCCCAGTTTTGTTGCTATTCTGGAGCACCAAAGAAAGATTCACCATTGATGTGTGTTCTATGCAAGAGTGGAACCCTTCAAAAAGGAACAATTATGCACCATTACCAAAGAAAGAATATTCCGCCAGCTTCTGCTCGTTTTCCACACTGTTCCATCTGTCTGAAACTCTTAGCACTATGATGCACCCCAGTCCTTTGAGAGTTTTATAGTGTAATCAACAATGGCACCAATGATTACTCTGAGAAAAACATGGCACATGAGAGAGTCCAAAAGCCTTCATAAAGATAACACACCTGTGCCCTAGTGACTATGAGCAAAGAAAAATCTCTCAAGGCCAATTCTGGCTTTCCATTCTTATAAAGTATTCCTTAAATAATAAAGGGATCTGGTATTTGGCCAATGGCAGTGCTCAGAAGAGAAATAGCATTATACTGGAGTGTGAATCAATGCAAGCATTCATTAAAGATGGGGAAACTGAGTCTCAGAAAAAGGAAGAGAAATAGTGAGCTAGTGGTAGAGTTAGAACTAGGACTTCTATCAGAAACTTCTATTGGGATGGGGTTACATTTTGGATTGTTTATTGTTGGTAAATAAGAAAACTATTAATTTTTTTCATTCTCTTCTGGGCAGATGAGCATATCACAAATAATGATTTATATCCTGCTTTCTAATATTTATCCCTTTTAATTTTCTTACCTTAATATATTATTTATGATATGGAATAGTTGCAATGACGTGAGTTTTTCTTGTCTTGTTCCTGATATGAGTAGGAAGGCTTCTAATATTCTATCATTAGGAATAACATTTTTTATAGGTAGGAATCCTTTATCAAGTCACAGAAGTTTTCTTTTATTCTTAACTTGGTAAGGGTTTTCCTTTTTCCTTTTTTTTCTTTCATTTGCTTGCTTGCTTGATTTGAGGAAGGAGTGTTGATTTTTTAAATATGGCAAGTTTAGCATAATAACTAAGCAGCCTGGTTCTGGAGACCAACAGCCTAGATTTCAATCCTCGCTTCACTGTATACTGGTGGTGCATCCTTGAACAAGTTACTTAACTGCCCTATCACTCAGGGAAATGTAAATGTTACCTAACTAACAAAGTTGTGAGAATTAAATAAGATGATAGACGTGAAGCTTATGGCACAGAAGTGCCCAGTATGTGTAACCTGACTACTGGTCTGCCTTGATTCTTATATTGGTATCCATGTCAAAGAGCTGCATAGAATCATGTGATCTGTTTTCATCTAGGCCAGCTGGTTCTCAGACTTTTAGATTATATACATTGTAACACAAATTATTTTAAAATCTGTGGTGAAGATATTGTTATCAGCTTTTTATTTACCATATAAGGTTACTAATAAAAGAAACAAAACAACAATGTTAAATGTGGAAAAGTTTCATTTAATGCCTTAAAACGAGGAAGAGTGCAATCTCAAAATAAAAGAGGGCCTTCTAAAGTGAATAAATATGACGTTTTGAGGAATTTACTATATTGTTCTCCTTTTTTCTCATTCACCACAGAGCAGTGAACATGACGTGGATGGGTAAGTTTGGGAGCCTCTGACCCAGGCCCATCTCTCATCTAATGCAAGAATCATTCTTCCTCCAACATCCCTCTCAGCCTCTGATGGACTCTTCCAGAAGTGGGGTGCTTCATTTCTGAACAATCTGGTTAAAAATTATTCTCTGAACTAGCTTCCTTATAACTTCAATTCACTGTTGCTTGGATTGCTGTTTGGAAACAACACTGAGTAAATTTGTTCTCGTTCAACAAATGCCTGTCAACCGTTAAGACAATATTTTTCACCCTCACCTCACAATCATCCTTACTTGAGAGTCAATATCCATGATACTTTCAACCTCTTCTTAACTGCATGGCCTTTAAGATCTCTTCACCTTGTATTTCCCTTCTCTGAACACAGTCAAGTTTCTCAAACTCTTTCTTAATTTGTAGAATCACCTCATTTATGACAATAGGATCTGGCCTGCTGCTGGTTTAGTCAGGAACATTTGGTTGGGAGTGTGAATGTAACATGTAGCCTGCTCAGGTAGAAAAAATTCCTGGTTATGAGGGACTTCCATAGGAGGTAGTGTTATGGAGTCTTTAGGATAACAATTTTTCCAGCTAGAAACCTCTGTGGCTGGTGCCTTTGTCCGAGTTCTTGTCCCGCATCCTGGAAGAATGAGGTATACAGACAAATGGAGGGTGAACAAGGTGAAGAGGAGCTTTACTGAGCTCAGACGAGACCTACAGTGGGTAGCTTCTCTTTGTAGGCAGGTGGGTAGCTCCTCTCTGTAGGTGGGTCATCTTGTGGAGTGTTCAGCTCTCAGCACAGAAGAGGTTCTGGAGAGGGTGGCTCCTCTCTGCCTATGGGTCTTCTTGTCCTCTCTGCACCTCTCACTGGAGAGGGTAGCTCCTTTCTGTCTGTCACGTCCAGCTATCACCAGAGGCACTAGTTCCTCTCTGCAGCTGGTCCTTCTTTGTCTCTCTGTGTCCCTCCATCCTCTGCCCTGCTCTGGCTGAGCCCAGGGCTTTTATGGACATAAGAGGGGAGGAAGTGCATGCTGATTGGTCCATGGGTGGCCATGGGCAGGCCGGAAGAAGCACCACAAGTCCCCACTCTGGTGTGCAGGGCTGGCAGTCTGTCCCCCAGTCTTCAGGCCCTCCCTGGCCCAAAGGTAGGGGCTTACCAGAAGCTGCCCCTTCCACCCAGGAATCTGTCTGCCTCCTACTGGCATCCATGGCCCCAGGACTCTGCCCCACTGTGCTCCCAGATCAGAGGGGGCACTGACAGCAGGAGATGCCAGGCATTGGGGGCAGGCACTTCTGAGCCTATCAGGGGATGGGGGCCTTCGTGGGCCCCCAAGAGTGTAGGGATGCCTGAGTCTGTAGCCAGGTTTGGGTGGTGTCAGCTGGGAGCGATGTGGGGCTCCTGCCCACTCAGTGGCCTGCATCAGTAGCAGCAGTTTGGGTGGCTGCGGCTGTGCCCAGCAGGGCAGGGATCATGCCTGCTTCCAGCTTTCCAAGAGCACAGGAGGCTTGGATTCACTGTCACAATTTGGGCAGCTGCAGCCCCGCCCAGGAGGGCGGGGCTCCTGCCTGCTCCATGGAGTAGTAGGTCTGCGTCTGCAGCCGCGATTTGGGCACCTGCGGAGCTCCCGCCCGCCCCAACTCAGAACCGGTAGGGCTCCCACCGGCTCCATGAAATCTGCAGTCCCAGCTGTGCCGCCCTGCTGCAGCTGGCATGATGGCAACGGCAAGCCATCTGGAGCGGTAGCTGCCATCAGTAGCTCACCTTGTTTTGAGGTTAAGAAGCAGTTTGAAGGAGTTAGTGATTAAAAATATAGACTTTGGCATCAGACAGAATTGGCTTGAGTTCATCCTTCATGATTTACTAGCTGTGCAACTTTGAATAAGTTTTTTAACCTCTCTAAGTCCAAGTAAGGTTTAAATGATTCTATTTATGAAGATCTTAAAATGGTGCCTGGCATATAGCAAATACTAAATTAATGTTACATAATCTTTTTATTCTTATTCATTTTAAGGATCAGCATCTTAACTGTAATCGTTATTTGGGTCCAGCCAGTCCAGAAATGTATTTATAATAATATCTGGGAACATTATTTAGCTCAACATTATACAATAATAATTAAAAAAAGGCTAAACTGAGAGTATCTGAGCCCACATTATGGAATGGGAAACCAGAGTGTGTTTAATTATATGTGTGACTTCAGGATAACTATTTTTATTATTTGTTATTATTTTTAATTTTGTTATTACCTGTGTGTTACCTGTGTATCTTCTCAGGGAGGGCTGGAGACAGAGCCTGGACCTTTCTCTCTCTCCTCCTTTTTACTTGCTCCTTCCCACAGTAGGAGGAACGAATTATTTGATGGATGTAACTTGCAAGAATGTAACAGCAGTCACAACTTTAGTAGGGGCAGGCAGGATAACTGCAATAAAGAGTGGGCTTTTCTCTCTTCCTTTTTTGGGCGTCTTGATGATGAGGAGTCAGCATGTGGATAGGACACAGAGCCCTGGCTCAGGAACATCAGCTGAGTTCCCGTTCTCTGAGTTTTGGCTTCTTTATCACACTTGGACAACTAAGGTCAATCCTTTACCTCCAATTCAAGAGGAAGCTCCATGCTGGCCTCTCGTCTAAACCACTTTCTCCAATCTTTGAAAAAAAGCTAATTGACATTTTGATTTAACTCTAATGTTAATCTATAATCATGATAACTATAACATGAGATTCTGATATCCATGTCCATTTCTTTAGCCATTGAACGGTGAGTTATTAATTCATTCACCCACTCACTCATTCATACATTAATTCTGGAGATTTACTGTTCAATATTTGTTGAGTGCCTACCGTGTACCAGGGACTCTCTTAGGCACTGCAGCTACAACAGTGTACAAAACAGACTAAAATATCTACCCCAATGAGACTTACATTTTAGTAGGGAAGTCAGACCATAAATGATAGAAATAAATAAAATATAAAAGTATAAAAAATTATAAAATGTGATGTACACTGCTGAGGAAAAGCAAAGCAGAGAATCAGGTTAGGAAGTGTTGTAACTGGAATGGGGTCATATTTTGGATTGGGTGATCAGTAAAGGCATTATAGAAATGGGAAAGGACTGAAGGAAGAGAAGAAGCAAGATCTGAGCTACCTAGGGTACGGGTCCTGGTAGAATGAACAGGATGTGCACAGGCCAGAGGTGGAGGCGGCCAGTGTGGCTGAATAGGATTTTGACACTTCGAATACAAGAGAAGCCTCTGGAGGATTTTAAGCACAGGGGTGATATGATATGCCCTATATTTTAACAGTGCACAGAAAAGACACAATTTCTGCCCTTATGAAATTTATATTCCAATAGAGGATGCAGATGATAAACAAAATTACTAAGTGAAATTTACAGATGGAAGGTGATGCTACTAAAGGAGAATAAGTGTGGGAGAGAGGGCATTTCGGCCACCATGTTGAGAACAGATTGTTGTGGAACCCTAGAGAGAGTGTGAGTGTGGATGGAAGAGGGACAAGTTAAAGGTCATTGCAGCAACTGAGGCAAGAGATAGTGAGAGTGACTGACAGCAGGATGGTAGGAGTGGAGGTGGTGGGACATGGCCAATTTGGGACACATTTAGAAGGTAGAGCCAACTGGTCTCTGCTGTTAGATTGAATGTATGGTGTGAGAGAAAGAGAATTCAGTGATGATTCCAAGGTTTTTAGGCTAAGCGACTGGAAAGATGGCATATCCATTAACTAAGAGGTGAAAGGAGCAGGTTTTGGAGAAACTAGGAGTTCGTTTTGAACCCGTTGTTTGCAAGGCCTAATATATATTCAAGTAGATGTGTTGAGGGGGGTGAACTGGAGTTAAGATAGAAGATTTGGCATGGGTTTTTCCTTTTCAGATCATGCTTATCTTGAGCCATCAACTTGGCTTGCTCTTCACAGCCAAGAAGCAGTGAAGAGCATTGGTTCTACAGTTTGATTCCCTGGGCTCACGTGTGGCTTTGAAAGCTTTATGCTGTTAGGCAATTATTGAACCTCTCGCTGCCTCAGTTTTGCCATCTGTAAAATAGAAAATAATTGTATGACTCAGGATTGTTGTGTGAATGAAATGAGTTCATCCCTTTCACAATCTTGGCATTGAGCAAGGAATGAAATATTATTCAAAAATTTTGAAAAATTATAATAGCAGTAGCTAACATTAATATAGCCTTTATTTTATGCCCAACCCTATTCTAGAAACTTTGTAATATATTAACTGATTTATCACTCAAAAAACCCTAGGAGGCAGATACTATTACTTCCTAATGGCATGGAGATGGCATGGATGGTTAAGTTACACAGGTAGCAGGTGGTAGAGCTGGAGTTCAATCCCAGGCAGTCTGGCTTCAAAGGGCATGAACTTTAATACCACACAGCACTATCTCTCAGACCATGTTAGCTATGGGTATTATTTTCCTGGGTTTTTCCTTCCTTTTATGAGAGCATCCATTCTTAATCTACTTATGAAGCTGCTCAAAGTTCACTTAGAGTCCAGTATTTATCAATTGTACTTCTAAGGCATATGGTTACCTTCAATATACTTTGCAAAATAAAATATCGAATTGCCCTAGGAATGACCCAACTCCCCATTTGCCAGGTCCTGTTGCTTCCTGTCCTTCTCTAATTTGGGCACTCCATCTTCTGCATCGGGTGATAAGCATTCTGTCTCTGCAATAGCAATGCAGAGATTCAGGTCTGCCTACTTTAATGAGAAGAGATTCTTGGTTGAGATTCCATCTCCCATGGCTGCTGCCACTTGGGGGCATTCTTGTTTTACCATTTTATGTCCACTGGTATGTGCACAATAGCTGCATAGCTAGGTGGTAACTCATAAACACTTGGGTTCACTCTTGCCATACCATATCATAAATAGAATATTTTTTTTCTAACAGATATTTTAAATCTCTATCCAGCATCTTGTTAGGTAAAATATAATATTTTAAAAATCAAGTAGATGTTTTTTAGTCATGTAAATATTCCAAGTATTTAGTTATAATCATAGTATATGTACAATAAATAACAAAGCAATGACTTTGGCATGTGCTTGTGAAAATAACAGGACTAGATATTTTAAGGAAAAATCCTAATTATATAATTGGAGTAAAAATGGACCTTTTGAACTCTCTGCACAAATAATGATATAAACCAGTGGTTGTCAAATCCGAGCATGGGCCAAATCCATCTGGGGCCTGTGAGCTGAGAAACCTTTTTATATTTTTAAATGGTTGAAAAAAAAGATGAATGATATTTTGTGACACATGAAATTATATGCAGTGCAAATTGAGGCATCTATAAATAAAGTTTTATTGGAACATAGTCATACTTATTCACACAATATCGATGGCTGCCTTCACACCACAGTGACAGAGTTGAGTAGTTGTGATACAGATCATATGCCTGCAAAGTCTAAAGCATTTACTATCTGCTCTTTGCAGAAAAAGTCTGTTGATCTCTGATGTAAACAAATAAGCAAATAATGCCCCAAGTATCCTTGCTAAGGCCAGAGTCCTACAACAGGGTTTGTGTGCCCCTCTGTTCAGAATAGGCAGAGCCTTCATTTGGCAACAGATGCTGATTGCAATCAGAGGAGACAGTCAGGGGAAAAACATTCTGCCTAATTCCATAAAACACTCCATTTTTATCTTAATATGCATTTCCTTTGAAAAGAAGATGGTTCTTAAAAATTGTTGATTTGTTTTCCAGAAACAAAGCAGTCATGGATGTAGAAATATATCTTGAAAGTCTCAGTAAAAGAGGACTTTTGTTTTTCAGAATGAAAGTTATCTTATTACTTTCTCATTATAAAACCATATGTTTAGTGCAAAACAGTAGAAAAGCCACAGAGAAGCTAAACATGAAAGCAAAAACTACCTAAAATCTCACCTCTCAGAAATAATCAGTGTGACATAAGTTTATCCTGTGGCTTAACAGAATTATTACAGAAAATTTTATTAACAGAAAATATTGGCAAAGGCAATCTGATGTTGGTGTGTATGCAGCTGAGGAGCCCTTTCCAAGGTGAGGGTGGTCGGGTGGCCCACCTTCCTACTCCACAGGGAAGTCCAATGTCTCTTTGCAGGAAACTAGTAGGTTTGATCACTGTCTAAACTTCAGGTAGCTCAGTTTACCTTGGGAATAAAAGCAGGAAAATGTTCTACAGAAAGCATTGCATATGCATCCATTTATATAACTTCTCAACCAACCAATCGGTGAATAGTAAGCATATTAGTTTTCCACTGCTGCTGTAACAAATGAACACAAATTTAATTACTTTAAAACAGCACAAACTTTTTTTTCTTAGATTTCTGGTGGTCAGAAGTCTCAGGTCAAGGTGTTGGCAGAACTATCTTCCTTCTGGAGGTTTTCGGGAAAAATACATTTCTTTACTTTTTCTAGATTCTAGAGCCCAGTGCATTTTTTGACTTGTGGCATCTTCCTCCATTTTCAAAATACATCACTCCAATATCTGGTTTTATGATCATATCTCCCTTTTTCTCAATATCTTGCCTCCCTTTTTTAAGGATCCTTGTAATTACACTGGATCACTGGCTAATCCCGGATAATCTCCCCATTTCAAGATCTGTGATTGAATCATATCTGCAAAATCCCTTTTGCCAGGTGAGTTCACATAGTCACACGGTATAGGGATTAGGACATGGACATCTTTGGGAGGCCATTTTTCTGTCTACCACAGGAAGTGAGCACCAACTTTGTTCCAGACACTAAACTAGGCTCTGGGAACTAGAGATGAAAAGTTGAATTCCAGGCCAGAGGTAACAGATATGGGGCAATGTGCAAATTCCACAGAGAAGGTGGCCTTTGCTGGGAATCAATATTTGTTTTCCTCATCAACATTATAACAAAATGATGTTAAATAAAATGCTGTTATTCAGGAATCTGCTATATTTAGGAGAAGTGAGTCTCTTTCTGTAAGATCCCATTGGATTTCCCTGATGAGAATTTTAACCAAAGGTTTCAATGGGATTAATTGTAAGAGAGTTTATGGGTAAAATTTGTCCTCTGCTTTCAATCTCAGGGAATGTGATAGAAGGACAGAGCACCTTTTCTACTGTGCTGTAGAAATGACTCAGAAATTTGCTTATAGGTTTGACTGTAGGCTTCACCCTTCTCACTTAATGTTATATATCCCCAACATGAAGGAGAGATCCAACTTAGGGTTCAAGATGGCCTGAGTAATTGACATTTTCTACCACAAGGCAGTGTGCTGAATGCTAAGAAAGTGATACCAAAGGATTGCTAGACCCTATGGTTAATATGAAGTAAAAAGACATGTGAAAGCCTCTGCCCTGTGTTTTTCTCCTACTTTCCTGAGATTTCCATCTCAAAGAAATTTAACAAATCAAAGTGCATTCAGGCCCAGAAAGATCATTCCTGATTTGGGGCAGATTATCATTGGGTAAATGAGACATTTTAGGAAGTTATTTTAACTTGGAAAATAATAAATTCCATTACTAACAGAGCTATAGGTATTAGGCAGGTTAATGTTTTGCATTAGATAGCAGCCTTTACAAACCAAAAGTAGATGCAAGTATTTAAGTGCATTAGTCAGAAATCTTTTGGTTTTAAATTACAAGAGGCCCATCTCAGAGTAGTTTAAAGTCCAAAAAAAGATTCATTGACTAACATGAGTGGGGGATTAAAGACATAATTCTGTATTCAGTCATGGCTGAATCTACAATTGAAGTAATGCCATTAGATTGTCTCTATTTCTGTACATCTTGACTCTGCATTCCTCTGTATTTGTTCTTTCTCAGTGTGGTGGCAAAGATGCATGCTGGTACCCTTAGGCATACATTTTCCTTTCAGCGAATGATTTCGCAACAAAAGGAGCACCATTTTCCCAGTAACTCCAGGAAAAGTCCCAGGAGTGATTCTAGTTGGATTGGCTTAAGTCACATTCCCCTCCCTGAAGCTTTCAATTTTAAGAGGGATGTGGACTTTTATAAGTCAGGCCTAGGTCGTGTGCCTATTTCATAACCTAGAAGTAAGTTCAGTTCTCCAACAACACGTGGACAAAAAATGGAGCAGGGATGTTTCCCCAAAGAGATGCTGACTAGATAGAAGGTGATGATTCCTATTGGATGGACTCATCTATGAGGGTTGGCAGCAGCAGTAGACATCACCCAGGGGTACCATAGGAAAGTGGTGGTGGATGCCCTGTGGTGACTAATATATCTTACTTGCGAACATTCATGAGAAACCCCCATCCCAGAAGTCCCCACAATATCCTGCTCAGGGGCAAATTTGTTGGAAGAAAGGGAGGTTTTTCATCAGCAGATAAATAACCTATGGAAGCATGAGTTACATGGGTAAAGCCATAAATGAAAATCAAAGTGAGAATTTAAAGTTAGATACTGTATAGCAGGGCTTACAAGGGAATCAATTTGTGTTAAAAGGCTCCATTTTTAATGCTCGCCTATTTTGTGATGTTTCTTTCTTTTTTTCTTTGTTTTTTTTTTTTTTTTTTTTTGAAATGGAGTATCACTCTGTCGCCCAGGCTGGAGTGCAGTGGTGCGATCTCAGCTCACTGCAAGCTCTGCCCTTCAGGTTCGCGCCATTCTCCTGCCGCAGCCTCCGGAGTAGCTGGGACTACAGGCGCCCGCCACCACGCCCAGCTAATTTTTTGTATTTTTAGGAGAGACGGGGTTTCACCGTGTTAGCCAGGATGGTCTTGATCTCCTCACCTCGTGATCCACCCGCCTCAGCCTCCCAAAGTGCTGGGATTACAGGTGTGAGCCACCGCCCCCGGCCGTGATGTTTCTTTTATACTGTATATGCTGCTGCTTGGAAAGATGGAAGCTGATTTATGGCGGTAGAAAGGGGAAGTTAGTGAAGGATGAGAAGGAGCAAGTGTGGAGGGGAGCTGAAGATGGGAAGAGCAGAGAACTGGTATGCATTTAGATTGAATTTAAAGGTCATATTCAGAAATTTCTATAAATATATATATTACACAGCAATAAGAAGTTTAAAAATGTTAGTCTTTGATTTATTGGTGCAGTTCTTGGGCACTGAAATAGAGCCACTTCTCCACCAAAATGTCTTCTACTCTTTTTATAGGGGTCTTTTCAAACAGTTACAGAAGCAGCAAGCTATTTTCTGGATATGTTTTCTGTTAATTAATAGTGCTGGAGTAACTCTTGAATTTAATGGATACTTTGTAGTACATACTCAGTTGGTTACTTCTGTAATATTTTAAAGTTTTTTAGACTGATTTAAGATGGACTGAATTTGGTGAAAAGGGTATGGAAATTGGATGTAAGGATAAGAGTTTCCTTTTCTTTTTTCCTTCCTTCCTTCCTTCCTTCCTTCCTTCCTTCCTTCCTTCCTTCCTTCCTTCCTTCCTTCCTGTCTCTCTCCCTCCCTCCCT
>NW_012106463.1:1465763-1507555 GCF_000951045.1 Mandrillus leucophaeus | reverse complement strand
GAGATGGAGTCTCACTCTGTTGCCCAGGCTGGAGTGCAGTGGCACGATCTCGGCTCATTGCAACCTTTGCCTCCTAGTTTCAAGCGATTCTCCTGCCTCAGCGTCCCAAGAAGCTGGGATTACAGGTGCGTGCCACCATGCCCATCTAATTTTTGTATTTTTAGTAGAGATGGGGTTTTGCCATGTTGGCCAGGCTGGTCTCAAAACTCCTGACTTCAGGTGATCCATGCCCCCCAGCCTCCCAAAGTGCTGGGATTACAGGTGTGAGCCACTGTGCCCGGCCAAGAGTTTCCTTCTTAACTTCATCATATACTAGATGTATAATCTTTGGATAGTTAATTAATCTCTCTCAGTCCATGTATTCCAATCTATAAACTAGATATAATAATACCTACCCAGAAGCTTGCTTTGAACAATAAAGTAGGTAAAGACTCTGCAAAGTGCCTGGCACATTTTTGGGCATAAATAAATATTTGTGCAACAGACAAAACTTGTTGTGGAATCATAGAAATAATAATCTCACATTTCAGTTGTAGCATAGTTCTCACAAATTTATCTATGGCCTGGTCTTTTTGATGAATTTCCAAAGAGTAAGTGATTTATTAGGTGAAGCCCCTGAGAGTGGTGAGCTCAAAGAGGCTTTCAGGAAATACATCCACCACGGGAATTTTAGTAGCCTACTCCTTGTTCCAAATCCTATTTAGTCAGGGTTAAATATGCTGGACCATCAATCTGAATATAAATACATACTTCTTCTTTAAAACCTCAGAGACAAATTACAAATTATGACCTATAAATGAACCCAGGGCATTTCTGCTGCTTCTTGGAAGATTTCCAAGATGCCATTAAAGAGACTTGCAGTTGCTTATTAGTATATTTAAGCACTACCCTCTCCAGACTCACTATGCCAAGGAATAGTGGTTAAGAATTGATCTGCTTGTGGCCAGATGGGCCAGCAAAAAGTATAGCAAAAATCACTTAGGGAAGGTAGATATAACAATGTGTGTGATCTTATTGCAGATGGCATTTATCTTAGTCTGCTTGGGCTTCATAGCAAAACACCATGCACTGGGTGGCTTAAACAATAAACATTTATTTCTCTGGTCCCTGAGGCTAGAAGTCCAAGACCAAGATGCAAGCAAGGTAGATTTTATTTTGAGGCCTCTTCTCTGAGTGGATGCTATCTCGCCGTGTGCTCACATGACCTCTTTTTTGTGTGAAAGAGAAGAGAGCGAGCTCTGGTGTCTCTTCTTCTTATAAGTATACTTATAAGAAGTATACTTCTCATACTTAAGAACTTATATACTTCTTATGGTATGCATCATGGGGGCCCCACCCTCATGACCTCACCGAAACCCAACTATCTCCAACGGCCCTACCTTCAAATACTGCCACACTGGGGGTGAGGGCTTCAACATATAAATCTCCGGGGGGACACAAACATTCAGTCCACAACAGCATTTATGAGTGTCAAAAGATGTGGGAAAATATGGCCACAATCCAAAAGACTCATAACCTCTTCAATCTGACTGTTCATCCCTCCAGTGCAAAACTACTTGATTATCATATTAAGTCATCATTCCCTTTTCCCCAACCCACCTCAGCAATTTTAAAACCAGTTCTACCTTGCACCCAGAGAATTATTTTAGCATTTGCCCTGTCACACAATTACTGCCTGCTCATCACCAATATTGTGACTTTGACAATACTACCCTTTTTTGAGGGGGAAGAG
Organism: Mandrillus leucophaeus; assembly: GCF_000951045.1. NCBI lineage: Eukaryota > Metazoa > Chordata > Mammalia > Primates > Cercopithecidae > Mandrillus > Mandrillus leucophaeus. The sequence goes on along the minus strand of NW_012106463.1, from coordinate 1,505,823 downwards.
AGCATAATATTTGTAATAAATGAATATTTGAATAAATAAACAAATTTTGCAAGCTGTTTGAAGTTGAGTTTTGTAGAATTATCCTACATGAAGTCTATAAAAAGGAAAACTGGAAGATAAGAATTTATCAGTGTCAGTTTAGTATTAACCCAGGGAAACAAAGATTATCCAACAGAGGGTTCTGATCTTCTTTTGTGGGTAAGATCTTACCAGGCTTTGCTGGTGATGAGATAAAATATCCTTGTTGGCTATCAACTTTCTTGTACCTTATTTTTCCCTGTTCACTAAGAAAGATGCTGATGACTAATTTGGCTTCTCAGGTATCTTGATATGAGGAAGAGTAAGCTCCAAAAAGTGGCATAAAATTCTAGTCCTTGGAAAGAGGAAGGCATCCATTGTAAATTACATACATCAGGTTTTGGTGAGTCCAGTTTATGAGAATCAGTTCTCCAAGTCTGGTCAACCCTGGTGGACTGAAAAAAAATGAGTTTCTAGACATCAAACTTCAAACAAAAGTCTGGTAAACAGACCAGAGCGAGATATTCAGCTCAGTGAGACCTTGCTTTGCCAGCTAGTGTGTATCTTCGTCTGTTATGTCTTCTTGCTTGAACAAATCTGAATGGGCAAGCAGAGTGGTCGTGTCAGTTGCCACCTGCCAGCTGTTGTGTCATCTTCACTGACACAGAGAACTAACTCCCTTTGCCATCCCCACACAACAGCTCTACCCCATGAATAGAATACTTGGCAGCATACACAGCAACTATGCCAGAATGCTGCAGACATAAAATAGAATAATATTTTCAGGATCTCTGATAGTTTCTTCATATGTAACATGCCACCTCCTCCGAGTCCACCACCCCTTAAAACAGCCTAGTTTTAAAGGGACATTTTTTATATTAAGAATCAGTGAAGGGTTTTAGATGCATTTGAAAAAATTGAGTACAATTCTTCCTTTGAGTGGAAGGTTATACACGGGTACAGTTACAACACCCAGCCCAACCAGAACTGTATCTCTGAGCACGGTTGATAGTATCTGAAGTTAGAAACTGTGTTCTGGAAGAAGATGAGCTAAAAACTTTGAGGTGGCGGGGCACAGTGGCTCATGCTGTAATCCCAGCACTTTGGGAGACCAGGGCGGGCAAATCACCTGAGGTCAGGAGTTTGAGACCAGTCCGGCCAACATGGTGAAACCCAATCTCTACTAAAAATACAAAAATTCGGTGGGTGTGGTGGCAGGCACTTGTAATCCCAGCTACTAGGGAGGCTGAGGCAGGAGAATTGCTTGAGCCTGGGAGGCAGAGGTTGCAGTGAGCTGAGATTGCATCACTGCACTCCAGATGGGGCAACAGAGTGAGACTCCATCTCAAAGCAAAATAAATAAATAAATAATTAAAACTTTGAGGCAAGTTAAGTAGAAGGCATTTTTACTCATTCATATTACAGACTAGAATTCTGGTAGTTTTCTGTCCACTAACCAATTTTTAATACAGATATTCTGCATTCTCTCTTTTTGCTGGGTCTTCCTGGATTTTTCCCTATTCTCCAAACAGAATCTTGCTGTCAGTATAGTCTCTGTAATTCTTCAGGGTACAAGTTCCACTAAACTGCGTGCATTAACACTATCCTTTAACTTTAAAGGGACCTTTGTCCTTAGAGCAGCTGTCTCTATGAATAATTCATTAGTGAATGTTTACTGGTAACATTTTAAATTCTCCTTCATTTTAAACAACTTCCCTGGATCTCCTTGTTTTTTTTTTTTTTTTAATTAGAGTTGTGTATTTTTTTTTCTTAAAACTCTTACTGGAGACCACCTTCTAGATATCCTAGGAATATATAGATACAACATGCAGAGGCTTTCTTTAAGTAGAGATGTCCGTCATGACCTGTCTGTGTATTGCTCACATAAAATATCTCCACAAAAATAATAATTCTTCTGATAATGGAATAGTGAAGTCTATAAAGCACACAAAGACACAATTCAGGAATAATTCTTCCAAAGAGACAAAAATTGAGATGCCCCGAATATCTTTAAATATCAGGATTTTGACTGAAGCCTCAGGCCTCAAGTTGCTCACTAAATTATGCCTAAAATGTCAAGCTGAAGTCCAGTCTGGTGCTAAGACTATCAGTTATCTTATGATAAATATTCCTTCCTTTGAGAACCAAGGTGTCCTCTGAGTCCTAACATGTATATGCTAAACGAGCTGTTCAATAGATGTACCCAAACCACTGATCCAAATGCTCATGTGGACTTATGACATGTCAGTAGAAATTCCTTTACAGTTTGAAGTCAATCAATAAGTGTCTTTTAGTTTTTGTCATTTAACCAGTTGTCCTTCATACAGTGCAAAGATATGCTTCTTGTCCACCAGGATTTCATGAGATCCATACCAGAACCTAAGGTTGTGGGCATGGGAAGCATCAAATTCTACATGTAGGTCCCTGGGAGTAATGGTGAGAGGTGACAATCTTATTTCCACATCTTAGTTGTCTTTTCCAGCTACTGAGGACACAGCACAACACATAAGTTATTGGTTTAATATATATGTTGTATCTGGCAGGATAGCTCCCCAATGCTGCAGAATGTCCCTGAGTTGGTGCCTAACATAAGCCCGTCACCATTAATCCTAATGCCATTTCACCATTTCATAAACTAGATCTTTCTGGGGATGGGTACAGAGAAAGCTAATTGCTGCACTTCCTTTGAGGTACATGGATATCTTTGTCTCAGGCAATGTTACATGGGACATAATATCAACAGATCAGGCAGGCATTCTTAAGTCTAAGAGAAGTGGTACTGAACAGGGAAGGAAAACTCATATTCAAAGTATGTCTTGATTATGGTAAGGACAAATAGCTATGCTTTTTAGGCTATGTGGAATGTTCTCTGGACCCTAAACCAGGTTAACTCCATAAAATTATACCAATTAAGTGAAGCAGCTACGTGATAACCTCTACACTCAATTTCCTGCTGTTCTGTGTCCCAGTTAACCACAGGTAAAAGAAGCCTCAGTAATTGTGAGGCCTGCATGGCAGAATTCATAGCTACACTGCTTACCACTTAAATGGAGTCCTCTGTCTTCAGATCAGTGAACAATCCAACTCCAAATCCATCATGAGGTCTACTTTTCCAGGGCCACTGCCAGTGTTGTCTTAGCATGGGTTTCCTAGAAAACAGGATCTGAGGCAAAAACTTACATCCTGACATTGTAGAGTAGAATTTAATCCCAAGAAAGCAGAAGTAAGGGAAAATGGGAAGTGACACAAGGGAAGGAGGGAGGGCAAACATGATGGGATGTGCCGGTGAGCTGGCCACCACTCCTAGATAATGAGCAAAGCTGATGACTTGACCTCATAGGATATCTTCAGAGAGGCCAAATATAGCATTACTGCACCTTTGAAATAGCTCATGGTTCAGAGACTGGAGGGGGTGAATTGGGAAAGAGAGGGAGGAAGGGAGATGAATTTATTTCATCCTCTAGTGTCTTCTCCCATTAATTAATTAAGCTCATCCCATGAAGTGTTACTTCTCTTGCACTTTTGGGTTGGGTTGTATTGCCTCTTCTTTCCAGGAAGCTGCTGGGGAAGCAGAGCTCCTACTGGTCCCTCCTTCTCAATCAGCTCTATGCTTGGGGTCATTTGATCTACATGTGTGTGGTTGGAAAGAGGGCAGCTTCAGTGACTTGGCTTTGTGACTATGGGAACTGTGTTAAGGGTACTTGGTTGAAGGAGGGGTGAATACAAACAGTGAGAAGTAGGTATAGCCATAAGAATCTGGAAGTAATGCATAAATTGAATGTTGCTATAACAGAATACCACAGACTGGGAAATTTATAATGAATAAAAATGTATTGGCTTATGGTCCTGGAGGCTGTCAAGTCCAATATTGAGGGGAGGGCATCTTGCAGGGGCCTTCTTGCTGTGTCATCCCACGGTGGAAGAGAGGATAAGAAAGAGAGAGAAAAGCAGGCCAAACTCATCTTTTTATTATGAACCCACCCCAGTAATAATGAACCCATTCCCACCATAACAGCATTAATCCATCCATGAGGGCAGAGCCTTCATGGTCTAATTACCTCTCATTAGGCCTCACCTCCCAACATTATTGCACTGGGGATTAAGTTTCTAACACACAAACTTTGAGGGACACATTCAAAGCATAGAACTGCATCTGGTAAAGACTCAGAAAATTGTTTGAGAAACTATACCTATACCCCATTAGACTCTTTTCTGCCTAGAAATTCCACAGGAATAATCAAGAATACATTTCCAGCCTGTATTCTCGTAAAACATTTATACTTCTTGCATCCCTAGGGCACCTAGTAAAGTGCCTGGCACACCAAATGCTCTAGGCAATTTAGGCTTTAGAAGCCTTTAGAAGCCTTATAATTCTTAGGAAGCTGTCTCCAGTGTCTGATGGACCCAGTGGACAAATTTTCACACTATGGATTTATCTTCTCACAAAGTGTACATATTAGGAAAAAAAAAAAAAAGGAAAAGAAGAAACCTACTTTCCATGACATTCAATTGAATTGCCTGGTTCATTTCTATAACTTAAATCACATAACCTACTGGAAATAATTTTTATCCCACTTGGACTACTTTTTTCCTTGAACATAGAGAAATGTAAACTATTTTCTTATTAAAACAGCATATTTGAATTCATGTGCCTTTTAGTAATTCAGAGCTGTTTAATTTTGGGCTTAAAACAAGCAAGAATAGCATTTAACACAGATTCTATGCTTTGCAGGTACCTTTTATATTTAGTTTGTGAGGAAAGAATGAGGATTGGAGGTGGTAGGTGGTAAGAAGAAATACAAGGGAAAGTAGAGACCTATTAATTGGTATTTGGAAATGGAAGAAAGTTTTTTTGTTTGTTCTTTTTTTTTCAACCAGAGAATCCTGTATTACAATCAATTAACATATTAAAATTGATTATCAGCATTGATAAATTAGTTTTCTTAGTCAATATTTCAGGTGCTTGAGCTATCATTCAGTGAAATTCACCCAATATCACTAAGTTATATTGTTTGAGAATTTATATATTAATATAACAAGTAAAACCAATCAATTACTGGAATGGTTTAGCTAGACCATGCTAATCATCTACAATAATTCATATTAAATAAAGATCTTCACTATTCTTGGACATGGATGGGTATGTAAGGGGATTACTACATAGTCTATTCAATTAGAACATGTGCAGGAACTAAGACTCCATTAAATCAACCTCATTCAGGTATTACTCCTTAGCAGCATTTGAAAGGTGTCTTTTTTTACAGTTTTATTTGGCAAGGATAAACTATATGAAAATGGGAGTTGTTTATAATTAGCTAACATATTTATGACCTGTAATATGCATGCTTTATAATCATGCATTATCATTCATATGTATAGCTCTTCGGTGTATGGAAATTGTGAAATAAATGTCTTCAATTGGTATTATTATTTATATTATTATTGTTATTATTATTAAAAAGATCCTACCTCAAAAGAACTGCATGCCCTGAGAAATAATCAAGCCAGGCTGTTTTAGGGCTTTGCTATTGAATTACCTATTTCATGTTGAACACACACTTGTTGCATTGCCAAACCCAAGGTCTAAGGTGCTTTAGTGGTAGACAGAATAGTTGAGATAGAGGGTGGAAGAGGGAAGGATGAACAAGACTTACAAAACTTACAAAAACTCCTGCCTGTTTAGCTATCTGAAATGCAACCATCAGCTCTATAGTCTTTAGGGTTGTTTGAGTGTTGCTCATTGAGTTCTTTAAGAATTGCCAAAAACCAGCCAGGTGCGGTGGCTCATGCCTGTAATTCCAGCACTTTGGGAGGCCAAGGCAGGGGGATTAGTTGAGGTCAGGGGTTTGAGACCAGTCTGGCCAACATGGTGAAACCCAGTCTCTACTAAAAATACAAAAATTAGCCAATGTGGTGTCACATAGCTGTAGTCCCAGGTACTTGAGAGGCTGAGGCAGGAGAATTGCTTGAACCCAGGAGGCAGAGGTTGTAGTGAGCTGAGATCATGCCACTGCACTCCAGCCTGGGCAACAGAGGAAGACTCCGTCGCAAGAAACAAATAAACAAACAAACAACCCTCCCCCCCTAAAAAAAACCCCCTTTGTTAGCCTTTGTCTTGCATTTCCTGTTTGCCTATTTTACTTGTGACTTCTCCATGGTGGAATAGTTTCACCCCAGCAGAATGTCTTACCAGTGCCCGTAATGCCACCTTAGGAGGCTTGGAATTGCAGTGCTCCTCAGACCACTTGCCAGCTGCTTAGCTATGTTGCTGGAGCTCTTTTAGGCCATCTCTTCATATCACTGATTTTTTTTTTCTTTTTCACTAATAGTTATAACTAGATTACCAGGAGCCAGTGTCCCAGGATCCTCATATATCAACGGATTAATACCTTCCCGATTTCTCTTATGACCCAATACTTATCACTGAATTCCTGTACTGGCCCTCATTGATTGGCTGCCTAGCTCTCTGCTCCATTATCAGGACAGAACTCCAACACTATGGTTTTCAACCTTCCACAGAGGGAGGGGGAACTTTGGTTTCCAGTTCTCCCTATTTTCTGATTGGGTGTTGGGGTGAGATCCATACTCCATAACTTGAAATGTTTCAGACTTTTGAGTGGTCCCTCCGTTTGTGGATTCCTGATCACTGTGTTTGACTAATGAGATCTGACACTCAGTACTGACGGCTTCTGGAATTAAAAATGTGAGGCAGTGTCCACCTAGGCACTAGCTTGGACAACCCAACTCTCTTTTGCCTGTGTCTGTATTTAAATTGGTTTTTCCTAATTCCTATTTTGATGTCGCTAACTCAGAGGTTGCAGTCCAGGGCCACCTGGATTATGACCAATGTGAAATCTTATGAGAACCCCGTGGCAATTCCTGTGAGAATGAAATGGAAACAGAATAGATAACTTTGGAGAAAAAGACCATCAAAGCATGTCTGAGAACATCTTGGTTTGTGTCATTGGTCTCCAGGGCCAGTCCTAGTGACAACATTGTTCAGAACAGGGCAATTTGTATATACAGCATCTCTCCATCTTTCATTTTCAAAAGGATTTATTTTTATCCCTAAAATATCTTCCAGTTTACTTGTCCTAAGGAGCCTTGCTTGTTTGGCAGTTTTCCGCTGGCCACATTAGTTGGAAACCTCTGAGCACCTCTGCTTTGCTGCCAATCCCTATCTGACTGACAGCATCTAAGAGATGACCTCCTCTGGAAATAAGCAGGAAAATTTCTGAGGAATAACTAAAAAGTCTTGTAGAAAACAAAGCCTTCTTCCAACCACTTACAGTTTTCCTCTAAGTGCTCAGCAAAGAGAAACAGCTCATGGAAATCTTTCTCCTTGTGTTTGCCCTTCGAGGGCCAGCAAACCTTTTTCTCTTCATTATATAGGACTGTTTGGGTGGAACAGTAACTTAGAGATGTCATCATTTCATGGAAGGGTCTTGTCTTTAATATGCAGAGTAGATGAAAGCCTGTAGAAATGTGAGCACAGTGTAAAAGGATTTTACACTGCAGTGTGAATAATGACAATGTTTTTAATTGAGAAGAGCATTGCTGTGCATGAGCCAAGAGACTCCTTCTGCAGCTGTTGGGAACCATTTCCTCCAGGACTCATCCCACTAGTCTGTCATCAGGTGAGAGTGTCTCTTGGGCTGCCTGCCAGTTCTTGGATGGCTGAAACACTTGCCTGGGCTCTGGCTGCTCACCTCACAGTGCTCTGTGAACAGAGTTGCCCAGAGTGACTCACACAGAAAACTGTTACCTCATTTTGTTGAATTCCATTGTGTGGGCTGAAGGTTGAATTTGGCTGGGAGAGAGGAAAGTGAGGACCAGAGATGAGGCGACTAATTGACAATCCCAATTATGAAATGACACATGAGAACATCAAAGGTCTTAAAAAGGAAGGTAAGGTGAGGGATTTGCCCTCTATTGGATTTCTTTTGCTGCAGGGTACTTGTGAGTCACAGACTGAACTGGGGGCAGGCACAGTGAGTTCAAGAGGGTTGATGCAATGATATGAAAATGTTTCAGTGAACAACCCCCAGTGAAATCTCATAGGGCATAAGGGTAAGAAATGACTCTCATTTCTACTGAATGAAAAGCAATAACCTTGAGAAACCCCATTACTGAGTGGCTGTCCTGGTGCTAGTGTAGCTCAGATGCAAGCTGGATTTTACCAACCCCTTACGAGATAGGGTTAGCTTAAATACTTATTTCATGCTTTATAGTCTTTGGGCTCTAGTTTTCATGTGTGCTGACTTTGATCCTGCTTCATGTGGGCTCAGAGATAAAATTCAATTCCTTCCTTGATTTCTCAAAAATGTCCAGTTTAACAAAACAGAAAAAGTTGTAGTCAATTTTATTAAAATTTGGGGGTTATAGGAAAAGTCACATCACAGCTTACCAGGTTAAAAAAGCTAACTTTTCATATTAGGCATTTCTGTTTTTCCAATGTTTTTATCTTAATCTCATCCATTACTACCAAGGCAAGCTTCTCATTCGCTCATCACCTCTATGAGCTCTTAGACTTCTGCTGTTTCTACTTTCTCCTGCTTTTCTTCACTCAGCCCTTCCAGACTGTCCTAAGGGGCTTTTAAATTTTCTTCACTCTATTATGCAGAACGATTCAGTTTCTCCTGACTTCAAATCACAGACTTTGATATCTAAACCCAATAAGGATCCAATAAAACAGTAGTAATGATGAAAAATCAAGACAAAAAAAAGCAAAAAAGTTTTTGCACCACTATTATTCATTTAACCAATATTTGCTGAGTGGTTACTGTGTTAGGCACTGTTATAGATACTAACCATCTCTGTACAGAAATTTGCACAGCATCTTTACCTTCTCAGGATTTTACCTGGTTTCAATTAGAATATCACATTGGTCGCCCTTGAGCCCAGATTTTTGGCTAGTTCTGATTTGTGCACCAATAGTTCCTTCATTCATTCTATCCTGGAAGACAGACATATCTCTAACCCATCCAAGCTGTGGATGAGTCAGAGAAGTAGTCAACTAAGGGGACCCTGGATTCTAGTTTTGGGACTGGAGACTTCCTCTCTGAAAGTTTCTGTGGTGTTTGTCACAGTCTTCAGATATACTGAAGAGATGATCAAAGGACAGTGATGGCCCAGACAGGACTGAATTTGGTCCTCCAAATGGATTTAGTTTCCTAAGAGCCTTCTTTTCCCTTCCTTCTTTCTTTCCTTCCCTTCCTCCCTCTCTTCTTTTCTTTTCTCTTTTCTTTTCTTTTCTTTCTTTTTGATGGAATCTCACTCTGTCACCCAGGCTGGAGTGCAGTGGTATGGTCTAGGCTCATTGCAACCTCCACCTCCTGGGTTCAAGCGATTCTTCTGCCTCAGTCTCCCAAGTAGCTGGGATTACAGGTGCCCACTATCATGCCCAGCTAATTTTTGTACTTTTAGTAAAGATAGGGTTTCACTATGTTGGCCAGGCTGGTCTCAAACTCCTGACCTCAGGTGATCTGCCTGCCTCGGCCTCTCAAAGTGCTGGGATTACAGGCATGAGCCACTGCACCTGGCACCAAGAGCCTTCTGTAATGACTATGGCCGGGCACCTGGAGAGATAGTTGGGGATGCCTAGAATTTGACATGCCTGTTTGACATGATTGAGCTGAGGTGACTATTTATCAAGAGCTTCTTGATTCTTTTTAAAGATCTACAATTGCTATGAAAAAGGCAAATAAACATAAATATTGAAAGTGTGGCCACTGAAATCTGACTGCTTTAAACTTGAGCCCTCTCTTACTAGATATGACATTGGGCTAGTATTTAACTTCTCTATCCTCAGTTTTCTCAACTTGAAAGCAAGTATAACAGTATTTACTTCATAGGGCTGTTGTAAGGATTGTGTGAAGTTGCATAGTGAGCCTTCATAGGCTTCCATCAGACTTGAGATGTTTATTAACCCAAACTTTATGCTGGACACTCTTCCAGGTACTGGGGTTACAGTGGTGGACAAGGTATTCAAGAAGACTTCTCTCATGGAGCTTACATTCTAGTGAAGAAAGACAAATAATATTCAAATAAGTATATTTCAGAGATAATTTCAGAGAATGCTAGGTTCTATAAGGGAAGTAAAACAGTTTAATATCATAAAGAAATTGAAAGGACTTTTTTAGATAGGTGGGCAGCAAAGGTCTTTTTAAAGTAGATGACGCTGATTTTTATGCTGAACACTAAAACATGATTCAGCATCACTGATCAGTGATTCAGTGATTTTTGAGCCAGTTACCAAGAGTGATGGCGTGGTATGTGTGTTGAGGCGGTGCCTAACAAGGGAAGATTGACAGGTGAGAGAAAGCTTTTTAGGATGAGAAACCAACAAGTGCAAAGGCTCTGGAGTGGGAAAGGTCTTGTTTCAGTTCTAGGATTTTTCAAAAAGTCAATGTGAGTATATGGGTGAGGGGAGACGGGCATAAGAGGATCCTAGTGAGATAGAGAGGAGCCAGACCACATAAGAAATTACTTAGTGTAGGAAAAGGATTTAATTTTTTAACCTAACTATACAGATTTGTCAGAAGGAGAGTGACTCAATATAGTCTATACTTTTAAAAGATTACTCTGAGAGTTATGTGGAGGGGAAAGTACGTGGGCAACAGTCAAAGCCAGGAGACTAGTTATGAGACTACTGCACTTGTAGGAGGAGACGATGGTGGTTTAGTCCAGAGTCCTAGTGGAGGTGGAGAGAAAGTGATGGATTTGAGATGTGTTTGGGGGTGAGGGGAATAAAGTTAGTAGGACATACATACTAGCAGATTGAATATAGACAAGGGAAAAGGAAGCTATTTGTACTGCCATTTATTATGATGGGGGAAAGTGTGTATGTAGGGGGTCAGATTTGGATGGAAAAACCAAAAATTCTTGTATTGGAAATGGTTAGAGAAGATTATTAGACATCCGCAAAAAGCTGTATGTGGCTTACTCACTACTTACTCAAAGGCTTCTTGCAAGCGTTTCTACAGAGGGTAGAAGATTTAACACTTGATTTCCTAAGTTCTCTTGAAGTTAGAGTTCCACACAGACTAGGTTCTAGAAATCAGAGACATTCATGAACACTTGGAAGGCAAAAGTGAGCACTCGAACATGATGGCTGTTTGAGAGGAGATGGGATATTATGGGAAGTCACTTGGAGTCAAAACTGCTACAGGTGAGGAGTAACGGACTTCCTACAAGAACATTTCCATGGTGTGGTTTGTTTTCCTGATGTTATTTCTGACTATGTGAGATCAAGACCTGACTCCCTAGCCTTTTTAAAAAGTTTTGTGAGCTCCTCAATATCCTGTCCTTACATGCAACTAAGCACCCAGATTATTACAACTTCAAATGTTAACAATTAGCATTATTGTTAATAGTTATACCGCCATCTCCCATGATCCTCTTTCCTTTCAGGAGAACTTATGAAAATTTAATTTTAACTCATCAAGAAAGAGAATTAAAAACACCTATACATATAAATAAACCTAATTTAATTTTGTTAATTGATAAACAGAAGAAATTCATCCGTAATTTCATGGCTAAGGAAACTTCCAAGATCCTAGGTTTGAAAAAATAGGGTTTGTCCAACAAGAAATAACAGATTGATCCATAAAAACTTATAAATCAGGATTGGGATACTCCCCTTGCTCCCCTCCAACCTTAGCAGCAAGTCCTTTCTACACTCCTTTGAGCTGAGGGCTTCTGTGTGGGTTCTGGTCTTATTGCTGTGAGAGAATAGAGGACACTGAGGTTTCTTTATGTTTGCCTATTGATTAAAGGGATACTGAAGATAACTGTCACCAAGATTGCCAAAGGCCTTCTAGATACTCTGAGGAAAGGCCTTAAGAATAAGATGGGCTGGAGTAGCCAATGAGGTCACATCATCATATAACAGTCTGTTGGCTAATCTTTTGCAACATGATATGGATGGGTAAACTTATCCTGACTATTTCTAGGGAGGATCAGTAAGCAATGTCAGTCTCTTTGTAATAATAATCTGGGTTATAGCAGGCTGTGTCAGTGCTCTGACAGGATTTGCCATTCCTATTCGTATCCACAATTCTCTACTATAAGACCTATGATTCTCTGCCTAGGTGTTTTCTCTGGCCACAGAAGCTTGGCCATGCAGGACTGGCTAGATGTGCTGGGGCATCAGCATTCCTGGGAACTACCCTTTAATAACAACAGACTGGAGTTGGTGGATAAATAACTTATCACTCCGTGGGTGGGACAATTCTGAGACATGCTCTCTACAGTGTTCCAGAGGGTCTCCAGAGGATGAGGCCTCAGTTCCCTACAGCAGTAACCTGCTCATGATCATATTCTGTAAAGGCTACCTTTCCTCCTCTGTCTCACTTCCCTGTTTCCTTATCAATGCAACTCCCAAAGAAATGGTTTGTACTCAAATTCTTGTCTTAGGATCTGCTTCTGGAGAAACCCAAAGTCAGACAACAGTTAACATTTATATAGCACTTATTGTTGGCTGCACATTGTTTTAAGAATTTTATGATTATTACTTTATGTAATCCTCACAACAACCCTAGGAAATAAGTAATAATATTATCCCTATTTTACAAAACAGGATCCAGAGACTCAGAAAGTTTAAGCGATTTGCCTATGGTCACATAGCTAATAAATGTGGGAGCCAGAATTTGAACAACAGTGTCTGGCTCCACAAGCTGCATTTAGCAACAGCTACATTATACTTTAGACCTGTGCTGTCCCAAAGAGTAGACACTAGCCACATATAGATAATTACTTTTAAATTAATCAAAAATAAATAAAATTAGAAATTCAGCTCTTCAGTTACAATAGTTATATTTCACGTGTTCAAGGGCCACATGTGTCTAGTATCTATTATACCAGATGGTGCAGATATAGAACACTTCTATTATTGCAGAAAGTTCTATTGGACAGCACTATTATGCAAGACCCTCTTTTAAATGTATGGTCTTTCCCAAACTTCCTTAACACCATAGAAACAGTGAAAGAAACTACAGAAACACTCACCAGCCGGGCACGGTGGCTCACACCTGTAATCCCAGCACTTTGGGAGGACAAGGTGGGTGGATCACGAGGTCAGGAGTTCGAGACCTGCCTGACCAACATGGTGAAATCCCGTCTCTACTAAAAACACAAAAATTAGCCCAGCGTGGTGGTGTGTGCCTGTAATCCCAGCTACTAAGGAGGCTGAGGCAAGAGAATCGTTTGAACTCGGGAGGTGGAAGTTTCAGTGAGCCGAGATTGCACCATTGCACTCCAGCCAGGATGACAGAGCAAGACTCTGTCTCAAAAAAATAAAAAATAAAAAAAAAATAAAGAAAGAAAAGAAACACTCACCTATTCAGAAACTTCCTCTATAGAAGCCATAGTGAGAGCTAGAAAAGATAGGAAAATGGCCTTTGAGTAGCTGCAGTAAATGTTGTAATTCAGTGCTCTAGAGCCCTTTAGCATTCTTCAGCTGTGTATGTAGGAGAGATACCTAGATCCTTTCCTTAACGTCCTTCCTTCTGATTGGCTCCAGCCAGTTCTGTTTAGCATGTTTCTATTGTTTTCCTGATGGCATTAAATTAGAAGGTGAATACTGAGGTAGATTGGGCCTGGGGCTAGTGGCAAAGATAATAGAAGAAGAAGCCACCAAAACCCCAAAACATGATCCTGAGATCCTGACTGTGAAGGAGGAAATGAACAACTAAAAATGGTGGATGATGAGCTCTAAAGTATGGCAGCTGGGGGGCAGCAGGAATGGAGATAGATAAACAGTCCAGCCAACTCAGACTTTTACTTAGGACACAGCACTGTGACTGATGTTCCTTTGATGATGGCTGTGAGTCATCCAGAGAAGGTTAAGAGGAGAGTGTAATGCATTTTAAGAGGGTTTCCATCCAAAGTGACTTTTTTAAAAGGTGCATTTTCCACTTAAAGTATGTTTCTCTTACCTGGGAATTTATCTTAGCAAGAACTGTCATTGTCTGAGAGTGTTGAATGAAACAGATTTTACACCAATTAGCTTTACAAGGAAGTTCTTATTAAGGACTTGTATTTCTACCTTTTTTGCAGTGTGGAAGAATGCTCTCAGACAGGGAGAGAGAGTCAATTTGGGTTCTGTGAGTCTGAGCCAAGAGAGAATTTTAATCATCTCAGAGGAACCTAACCTGAGTAATTTTTTGACGTCACTCACTGAGTCTATTTATTAGAGTGATCAGCTTGAGTCTGGGCCACTATGCTTTGCTCATTCTCTGGCAAGCACAGACAACACTAAAAATATTCTCTAGAAGGGACCTCTGCAGGTTCGATGTTGGCATCTCTATTTCTCTGGGGTATGAGGAGAGCAGCCTGCAGGCCATATGACCTGTGATGGGAAAGAGGACTCAGCTGAAGTAGAGTGCCCAGTGAAGTGAGTTTAAATTAGAGGGCTCTGTGACGATTGTCTGTATTTCCACCCTTTAGCCAGTCTTCCTAACTGGCTTCGCAGAAGAGAAGGTAGTGTAAAGACATATGTTTCTAGTATAAACTCTATTAAGGTAGATAAATATATCAAGAAGCAAGGGCTCTAGAAGAGCTTAGGGCTTTGAGCAATTGGTTGCCTCTGTTGGTAGAGTTACAAGATAAGCTGAAAGAAGGAGCAACTGCAGGACCCAGGATTTGCTTTTAATCTTATGCGGTTAGATGACTGTCCCTCCTTATTCCCAGAAAAGACTGGAAGATTACCAGAATGAATGGCAAGACTCTCAGTTTTCTTCCTTACTCATCAGCTTATACTCCACCCAACTTCCATCCTGTTGCCCTCCACAGGAGATTGCAGGAATCCTCTTAAACCAAACGAGAAGCCAAAAGAAGACTTATAGCTACTGATAGTTTAGGGTTCACCTCAATAAAACAGCAAGATCACTTACCATCCAATCACTCTATATTCAGATTCATCAATGGACGACTCTGCCATCCACATCTTCTGATTAGCACTTTATTGCCTCTCTCTCTCTCTTTTTTTTTTTTTTTTTTGAGATAGAGTCTCACTCTGTCACCCAGGCTGGAGTGCAGTGGTGCCATCTTGGCTCACTGCAAGCTCTGCCTCCCAGGTTCATGCCATTCTCCTGCCTCAGTCTCCCGAGTAGCTGGCACTCACGCCCAGCTAATTTTTTGTATTTTTAGTAGAGATGGGGTTTCACCGTGTTAGCCAGGATGGTCTCAATCTCCTGACCTCGTGATCAGCCTGCTTCGGCCTCCCTAAGTGCTGGGATTACAGGCATGAGCCACCGTGCCCGGCCTGTCTCTCTCTTAAATATAAGTCAGCAGCCCAGGATAACTAGAAATGTAAGAATAGCTTCTAATATGAAAAGAATAAAACAAGAAACCTATATTTGATATCCTCAGAGAGCTAGGAGAGGATGCTGTACCCCTTAAATAAAAACAGGAGGTTATAAAAAGTAACATTCTCAGAATAAAATAGAAGCTTTTAGAAATTAAAAATATGATCAAAAGAATGAAAAAAATACACTTGAATAAAACCCTCCCAGAAAGTTTAACAGAGGGAGGGGGAGAGAGAGAGAGAGAGAGAGAGAGAGAGACAGAGACAGAAAGAGAGAGAGAAGAGAATTATCAAAGAAACAAGGCAAGAAACCTTCCCTGAAGTGAAGGATATGAAATTTCAGATTGCAAGTAGTCCTCCAGTACTCAGAACAATCAATAAAAACAGTACACATCATCATAAAATTTTAGAACACCAGTGAGAAGAGATAGATAGATCTTATAACAACAACAACAACAACAGAAGAAAAGATAAAATGGGTTTCTCAGCAGTGACACTGGAAATAAAAGACAGCAGAAAATACTTTCAAAATTTTGAGTGAAAATGATTTCCAACCTAGAATTCTTCCCAGAAAAGCTACGAATCATATAATGGCAAATATGCTCCACCAAAGTGAGAGAGTAATCATGTATAAGGAAAAAATAGGTTCCAGGAAGAGGGATAAACAAGTGATGGGCAGAAAGATAATTAAGCAGATGAAAAGAGAGGGAGTTACCAACTCAAAATAAAACATATATGCAAGGAAATGTAATCAAAGTACACAATGTGTCTCAGCTAAAAATAATATGTATATAGTCTTAATAATGTAAACCCTGAATATATTTTTGAGAAACAAATAGTTGATGTTACTACATTGACAGCAGGTGATGAGGGTAGGATGTGTTCTATTTGCAGGGAGGGGTAATATACAAGGATTCTTGTTAAATAAGTGCATTACTGAAACATAAGCACAGCGAAGACAGGAGTTTTTGTTTTGTTCACTGTGAATCCCAGTGCCTAGAACAATGCCTGGCACATAGTAGGTCCTCAATAAATCCATGTTGAATGAATGAAACTTTCTCCTAAGAAACACTTCTTCTAATAAATTTGTAAAGAAAACAGAAAGTAAGCCAAATAAATAAAAATAAACATCAAAACTATAGTACATGGAATCTGTTCCCAAAATGTTAAGAATACCATTTTCCTACTTTATAAGTAATACTATAAGTTTATTTAAACTGAGTATCAAAATATTTAAGACACAATTTAATAGATAGAGATTCCTAGGAAACTATTGTCTATAAATCTTTATGGTAGTTTGGTTGGTTGTAGAGGCCTTGAGCCTCAGAACAGTTCCAAGGAAATCAAGATGCAATTTTCTCAATTTAAAAAATAATTTCATTAACTTTTCCTCCCATTCACTCACTAATATCATACAAAGATGGACTGAGGAAAACTGCCTTGTTTTGCTTTGCAAACTGGCAGACTCCCGAAGAGATAAAGCCCTCCGTACTTCCTCTCACATTTGATTCCAGAAAGATTTCACCAAGACACTGATAACTTTTATTAAAATAAAAAGAGGTGCGTCTTTGGATGAACAATCTTCCCTTCCATCTAACAGATCTAAATTGTGTCTACATCTCAATTTAACTTGGATGAACTTATTGTCTGACTTTTAGGGTAATGAACCCATGAATTGTTCATTTATTCACTGCCTTGCTCTTTCTGCCTCATTGAGCATTTGCAGGAACCTATTATGTGCCAAACACTGTGCAAAGACACTAGTGGAGGAACAAGACTAGGTCAAATAATCCTGGGTGCGCAAAGCTAAAATAGCTAGTCCCCTGGAGACATTCAAGAAGACAACAAACTTGACTAACGGGGTATGTTTGTGTTTAGGTTGTTAAACTTCCCTTGCTGTCTGGTAAGCACTCTTCGCAGAACAGCACGCAGGGATCCCAGTCTTGGCAGCCTTAATAGAAACTACCACATAATCCACTCCAGGCAGGAGCTGGGTGCTGGGTTATGGGCCACCCAATGTGTCACTGTGAAGCAGAGGGCCTAGTCCAGAAATTGTGCCATGCTATGGCATATCGGGGGAACCCACTCCCGATAATTCAACGTTATTTCACATAGGTTCTTTTCTATTTCCCTAAGGGTCAGCCGGTCTGAGAAATAAAGGGAAAGAATACAAAAGAGAGAAATTTTAAAGCTGGGTATCCGGGGAAGACATCAGATGTCGGCAGGTTCCCTGATACCCCCCAAGCTGCAAAACCAGCAAGTTTTTATCAGTGACTTTCAAAGGGGAGGGAGTGTACAAATAGGGTGTGGGTCACAGAGATCACATGCTTCACAAGGTAGTAAAATATTACAACACAAATGGAGGCAGGGCAAGATCACAGGACCGGGGAAAAATTAAAATGGTTAATGAAGTTTTAGGCAGCATTGTCATTGATAACATCATATCAGGAGACAGGGTTTGAGAACAGAAAACTGGTCTGACTAAAATTTTACTAGGCAGGAATTTCCTCATCCTAATAGGCCTGGCAGCACTATGGGAGACTGGGGCTTATTTCATCCCTTATCTGCAACTGTAAAAGACAGACATTCCCAGAGTGGCCATTTTAGAGACCTACCCCTGGGAATGCATTCTCTTTCTCAGGGCTGTTCCTTGCTAAGAAAAGAAATTCAGCAATATTTCTCCTATTTGCTTTTGAAAGGAGAGAAATATGGCTCTGCTCCACCTGGCTCTCAAGCAGGCAGACCTAATGGTTATCTCCCTTTTTCCCTGAACATCGCTGTTATCCTGTTCTTTTTTCAAGGTGCCTACGAAGATGATGGGATTAAGAGATTAAAGACAGGCATAGGAAATCACAAGAGTATTGATTGGGGAAGTGATAAATGTCCATGAAATCTTCACAATTTATGTTCAGAGACTGCAGTAAAGACAGGCATAAGAAATTATAAAAGTATTAATTTGGGGAACTAATAAATGTCCATGAAATCTTCACAATTTATGTTCTTCTGCCATGGCTTCAGCTGGTCCCTCTGTTCGGGGTCCCTGATTTCCCACAACATCTCTCCTTTTCTTTTTACATAAATGTGCCATGGCGATGAAGGCTTGTTTGTTCTCTCGATTTTGACACAGGATTCTTTGACTGGTCTGGCAACTAAAGACAAGCCAATTAAACAGAGAAACATAATTCCAAAATTTACTGCAGTTGAGCCCCCAATAGACTTCATCCAAGTTGTGCGGTTTAATCCAGAAAGATTTTCTGCCACCTGATCTAACGCCTCAGCTCCAGGCACAATGGATAAATGAGCTTGAGAGACTTCAAAACTTTGTTTCTTTAATTTAGTTATGTCCAACGACAAATTATCTTCCCTACCTAGAAGGTGTCCTTTGACCGTTTCCCATGAATAATCAATCTCATTATAGGAATACGGGATGATACAGAAATCCAAAATATTCCAATTACACTGCGTTTACATGTGATGTTCGAGACTTACCACCTGATCTCCAACCCAAATAACAGACTGTCTTAAATCATTAATTTGATTAGCCAATTTTTGATCAATGCCTTGTTGAGAATTCCACATTTGGGTGGAATTGGCTCGCCAATCATTAACAAAATGAGTTGTTTGAATAGATTGGTGTAACGCCATTCCGGCAGTGGTCGCCAGTGCAGTGACTGTAATTAGACCTATGATCACAGTGATTAAAGTGAAAACAAATCTCTTAGATCTTTTTATAATTTGCTGTAACACTTCACTAATTAATTGTATTGAGGGGGAGGATTCCCAAGGTCTGGGCAAAGTTACTGGAATCCAGATTCCTTCTCGAGCTTGAGCCAACATTACACTTTTCCTGGAGTCAAAATGGGAGTTAATACAAGTGTTTAAATGACAATTAATGCATTGGACAGTTTGATTGTTCGTCCAAATTTTTATTTTTCCCACTAACAGCATGTGAGGAGGCTTAACACAACTCTGTATGGGAACAGTCAGGTTGGAGGTAAGTAAAACAGAATGTCTGGATCTACGTTGATACTGAGGGAGAGGGACAGTATCGGGGACAACAGACAGAATAGTTTCCCCTTCCCATACTCATAGTCCTGACATGGCAATAGCCAATTTCCAAAGTTCTGGGTGTTCTGGGCTCAGAATGGGGAGTATCATAGGAGGCCTCGGGACGGGGTGGGGGGTGGTAATGACTTTATCTTCCCATTTTAAGGGAAAGAACGAGCTGAACCTCCTATGCAAAGTAGAATGATGATTCTCATTCTCCCGATGAGAAATAAAATAAGTAGCCTCCAGGCATTCCCTTCTGCCACAGGAGCAATTGTTTTTTAAATAGCTCTTTGGTGCCCAGTCTATTACTAAACCATATGAGTCATTTTTTGATATTACTGCATGTGAGTTAACAAAATCTTCCCAAATTAAGGTTTTAGATGGGCCCTCAAAATTTTTAGGGCATGGTTTCCCTGCAGATTTATATTGAAAGTATGGGGTATCTTCCATTACTCCCCCTTTCATTTGTTTTAAAGGAGAAAGGGAGAGGCCGGAGACCAAATGTCCCAGTTCCTTTGTAGCTGATCTCTCTGGAAGACAAGCAGCCCAGACTTGAGTTTCTAGATGGATACAACCAGGTGGATGTCTGAGGCACAGGGCGGGTTATTTATAACTCATAGTAACATTAAATGCAGTGCCTTTTTCTCCTGGTTGAGCAGGGCAACGGTCATCTGTAGCTCCAGGCATCCACATACTATTGTTAGTGTAGATTTCCGCAGGAGCATCCATCCAGGTGAGAGGTCAAATAAGTGGAGGAAAAGGCACATAAGTCCAATAAGAATAATTTTGTGTAGCAGGTAAATCAGTGTGAGAGGAAACTGGTGAGACATAAAGTATAAGGAGGAGAATCATTAAATAAAACCTATTGTAGGCTACATTAAGTGTTGAAGGAGGAAGAGAATAACAGAGGGGTGTTATTTTTAGGCTAACAGAAATGGTGAGATTTTTAGGTTTGTAAGGATAAAAAGGTAATTAGAAGTGGGATTAGTTAGATGGGTCTCCGTTGCCATCAGGGAGGATTGAATCAGACCCATTTTGATTTGGCGTGCCAGCTTCTGAGGAGTTGGCACAGATCTCACCACATCTGAGGGCAGTCTCTGACATGGATGTCTCTTCCCTGTGGTTTTCGTTTGATGATCTCCTGGTGAAACACAAGCATATCCTCTTTCCCACGTTAAGTAGAATTGGAAACAATATTTAAAGGTTTGGGGAAATCCTGTAAGGCAGTAATGACAGCAATTAACTCTGCCTTTTGAGCAGAGGTATAAGGGGTAGAAATAAGCTTGTTTGTAGGACCTACATAACCAGCATTTACACTGCTGGAGCCATCAGTGAACACTGTAACAGCCTCAGGAATGGGCTGATATTTGGTCAATTGAGGGACCACCCAAGAAGTCATTTTTATAAAATCGAACAATTTGTTTTTTGGATAACAATTTTCAATAATGCCAATACATTAATCAAGTGAATTTGCCACAGTGCGGAATGTTGACAGGCGGCTTGAACTTTGAGCTGATTTACAGGAACTATGTTTAAATTCGGATCAAATCCGGAAATTTTAAGTATTCTACACTGTGCCTGTCCAATTAAAATGGCCATTTGGTCCAGATAAGCAGACAAAGTTTTTGACACAGAATGAGGAAGAAAACACCAGTCTACTAAATCATTATGTTGAACTATTAGCCCAGTAGGGGAATGCAGTGAAGCAAAAACTAGAAGCTGAAAAGGCTGATATGGCTGCACTCTAGATAACTGGGTGGTCTGGGTTCTTTCCTCTATGACTTCCAGTTCTAGTGAAGCCTCAGGAGTCAAAGTCCTGGGACTGCGGAGATTGGAATCTCCCTGCAGCGTAGAAAACAAGTTAGACAGCGCATAGGTCGGAATGCCTAAAGTAGGTCTTAAATAATTAATGTTACCTAAAAGTTTTTGGAAATCATTTAAAGTTTTCAAAGAATCTCTCCTAATTTGAACTTTCTGAGGTTGAATACGTTGTCTATTGACCACCATTCCTAAGTATTGAACAGGAGTGGTCTGTTGAATTTTATCCTGAGCGATGTGTAATCCAGCCTCTGTAACATGGCGGCTCAAAATTTGATAACAGTCAATTAATTCTTTTTCAGTGGGGGTAGCAATTAAAATATCATCAATATAATGAAGAATATAGGCCTGGGGAAATTGGGCTCGAACTGGTGAAAGCGCTTGTCCATCATAAAGCTGGCAGATTGTCAGGCTATTCAGCTTTCCCTGAGGAAGTCCTTTCCATTGATAACGAGCTGCAAGCTCCTGATTATTGACAGATGGTACAGCAAAAGCAAATTTTTCACAATCCGATTTATGTAAAGCAATATGAAAAAAACAATCTTTAAGATCAATAACTATGAGAGGCCAATTTTTAGGTATTAAAGCAGGGGCAGGCATTCTGGGTTGGACGGCCCCCTCAGGTTTACTTACAGGGTTAATGGCCCTGAAATTGGTTACCATCTGCCACTTGCCTGATTTCTTTTTTACTAGAAACACAAGAGAATTCCAGGGGGAAA
This sequence comes from Mandrillus leucophaeus, assembly GCF_000951045.1. Taxonomy (NCBI): domain Eukaryota; kingdom Metazoa; phylum Chordata; class Mammalia; order Primates; family Cercopithecidae; genus Mandrillus; species Mandrillus leucophaeus. Next base: position 1,483,911 of record NW_012106463.1, on the reverse strand, counting down.
GAGAAGGTTCCACATTTCCCAAGTTGTAACTGTTCAGAAACCAAGTGAGTTAAAGCCTCCAGTTTTTCTTTAGAAAGCGGCCACTGCTGAATCCAAATGGGTATGTCAGATTTCCATTGTAAAGGGATAGGATCAAGAGGTGTGGCATTGGCCACCATTAAAAACGATAACCTAAACCAGCCCTATTTTCTTTTATAGTAACTGGGAGGGGTTTAGTAATCCCTTCATGTTTTGGACTGAGACTGAGTCCAGGAACAAACCCCATGTTTTCCATCATATGCTGACTGGGAGCACTATAAGAATTACGTGGAATATTAATTTAAGCCCCAGTATCTACTAGGCCCTCAAACTTTTTTACTTGAATGTGTATGGTGCAGGTGGGCGGTTGTTTAGAAATTACATTAATCCAGTAAGCAGCTTTCTCCGGAGCCTATCCCAGGGCCACGTGTCTTATCTCCTTTGTTTAAAATGATATTAGGTAGTAAAAGCAATTGAGCTTGTTTTACAGTAGTAAAAGAAACAGGAGCTTGGCCTGGGGCACGTCATTTATTGCAAGCTCTCATACACACCTTTGTTACTTGTTTTGTGGTAAGAGCATCAAAGCCTAATTGGGCATAAGTATCAGAGAAAGCTCAGAACCTGTTAGCTGAGCCTGAGTAATTAGAATGCCACTAGTCCAATTTAGCTGAGCCTGCAGACGGGCCTCCTCTGCCCACCAGGCTGAGATGGGGTTAGAACAGCTTTTTGCCAAAAGGTCCTAGTCTAAAGGAGGCAAAGTGACCTCCATACAAAAAATGTGTAATACCATTTTAACATAAGAAGAAGTAGGACCATACTGAATACAAGCATCCTTAAATTCTTTTAAAAAGGTAAGATTGAGAGGTACATAATGATGCAGACCAGAATGAGAGTGTGAGAAAGGGGCACTGAAGGAGCAGAAGAGGCAGAAGATTACTGGCGTCCATGTGTGAAGAAGGGTACAGAGAAGCAGGCTGGGTGGATGGCAAAGTGACTGGTTGAGGAACCAAAACGACAGGAGGGTGAGGGGCTGCAGTGGATGGGGGAGGGCCTGGAGAATTATAGGCAAATTATAGTTTGATCCTGGAGTCATTAGCTGACACCAGAGGTTTGAAGAGAAGAATTAGCATATCTATGTTCCCGGGCTGTGTGAGTCCTGGCCATGGGAGCTTCAAGTACTGGCTCTTCCTGAAAAGAAGTAAGATCAGTAGGGGGTGACGTTAAGCCCAAGTCACCTGAGTTAGATATTGAAGTCTCAGTATCCTTAAATGGAGGAGGAGTAGACAAAGGGAGAGGCTGATAAGATGATGTAGGTCATGTGGGAGAGGAAGGTTGAGGAGGTATTAGGATGGCATGAACCAAGGCCCAATCACCCCAAACAGTGATGGGAACATAATTCTCTGTTGAGACCAGTTCCTGGAAAGTACCAACAAGATCCCACACTTTTACATACATAGTTCTGTCAGGCATATGAGCCAAAGCTAAGCCATCATATCCCCTGTGACCTGCACGTACACATCCATATGGCCGGTTCCTGCCTTAACTGATGACATTCCACCACAAAAGAAGTGAAAATGGCCTGTTCCTGCCTTAACTGATGACATTACCTTGTGAAATTCCTTTCCTTGGTTCATCCTGGCTCAAAAGCTCCCCCACTGAGCACCTTGTGACCCCCACCCCCACCCACCAGGACAACCTCCTTTGACTGTAATTTTCCTTTACCTACCCAAATCCTATAAAACGGCCCCACCCCTATCTCCCTTGCTGACTCTCTTTTCGGACTCAGTCCGCCTGCACCCAGGTGAAATAAACAGCCTTGTTGCTCACACAAAGCCTGTTTGGTGGTCTCTTCACACCGACGCCCATGAAAGTTCCTTTTTCGGGAAAACAAGGACAGCATTTTTCCACCACCCTGAATAGAGTGACCATATTTTCCATAGGCACTCGAACCTTTGCCTGTTTTAACAGGTCTACATCTAAGGTTCCTTTTTCAGGAAACCAAGGACAGTATTTTCCCACTGCCCTGAATAGAGTGACCATATTTTCCATGGGCACTCAAACCCTTCCCTGTTTTAACTGGAGTTTAATATAGAAGAGATAAGTATAATTTTTAGACTCCATGTGACCCACAGTTAACCCGGACCATACACAGGCTACTCACCAGTCATCAGGGAGTCGAACAAACGTTTCTGTGAACCAATGACGTTTCTCTGCACCTACCAAAGGGAATCTGGTTCCCACATGCACTTGGGAAAAAGAAAAAACCACATTGGTGCACCAGATATTGGGGGAACCCTCCCCCGATAATTCAACGTTATTTCACATAAGTTCTTTTCTATTTCCCTAAGTGTTGGCCGGTCTGAGAAATAAAGGGGAAGAGTACAAAACAGAGAAATTTTAAAGCTGGGTAACCGGGGGAGGCTTCTGATGTCAGCAGGTTCCCTGATGCCCCCCAAGCTGCAAAACCAGCAAGTTATCAGTGATTTTCAAAGGGGAGGGAGTGTACAAATAGGGTGTGGGTCACAGAGATCACATGCTTCACAAGGTAATAAAATATTACAAGGCAAATGGAGGCAGGGCGAGATCACAGGACTGGGGCAAAATTAAAGTCGTTAATGAAGTTTCGGGCACGCATTGTCATTGATAACATCATATCAGGAGACAGGATTTGACAGCAGACAACCGGTCTAACTAAAATTTTACTAGGCAGGAATTTTCTCATCCTAATAGGCCTGGGAGCACTACAGGAGAGTGGGGCTTATTTCATCCCTCATCTGCAACTGTAAAAGACAGACATTCCCAGAGTTGCCATTTTAGAGACCTACCCCTGGGAATGCATTCTCTTTCTCAGGGCTGTGCCTTGCTGAGAAAAGGAATTCAGCAATATTTCTCCTATTTGCTTCTGAAAGAAGAGAAATATGGCTCTGTTCCACCCAGCTCTCAGGCAGCCAGACCTAATGGTTATCTCCCTTTTTCCCTGAACATCGCTGTTATCCTGTTCTTTTTTCAAGGTGCCCAGATTTCATATTGTTTAAACACATATGCTTAAGAACAATTTGTGCAGTTAACGCAATCATCACAGGGTCCTGAGGCAACATACATCCTCAGCTTATTAAGATGATGGGATTAAGAGATTAAAGTAAAGACAGGCATAGGAAATCACAAGAGTATTGATTGAGAAAGTGATAAATGTCCATGAAATCTTCACAATTTATGTTCAGAGGCTGCAGTAAAGACAGGCATAAGAAATTATAAAAGTATTAATTTGGGGAACTAATAAATGTCCATGAAATCTTCACAATTTATGTTCTTCTGCCATGGCTTCAGCCGGTCCCTCCGTTCAGGGTCCCTGTGGCAGTATGGCCATCTGTCCCAACACTTCAGAGAAGTCCTAGTGACACAGACCTGGTCTTTGGAGATAGTGCCAGCTTTTGAGCCCCAGTTCCAAAGGTTCAAATTTTCCTTCAAGTAATTATTTTTGGGCTTCTTGGGAGGCCAAACACCATTGTGATGCCTCTTGAGCTCCCAGCTTGCTTCCTGGGCCCTGCACACCACTGATAACATTGACAGGTTGGGGAGCCCACTGCTTCAAGGTCTGGGGCCTTCCAGACCTCTCCCACCAGGCTGGCCCAAGCGCCCCACGAAGAGCGGTGCTTCCCAGAACTCCTGGGCTACCAGTTCTGCCAGACCTCAGAGAGGGTGGTAGTGGCCGAGAAAGAAGCAGGGTAGAGGGCACAGCCTTCATGCAGGTAGCACCTCCACCTTTCCACTAAGCAGCCATTTATCTGGGCTGGAATCAGGGACAAGGACACAGAAGTCTCCCCTAGAATCGCAGGGCTTTCGATAAAAGGGCTCCCAAGTGAAGGTAGCCTTGCTGTCCCTCATTGCATCCAAAAGTGAGCCCAACATCTAAAAATCTAAACAATTGAACTCATGGACCTAGAGAGTAGAGATGGTGACCAGAGGCTGGGTGTTCGTGATAGAGATGGGAATGGTTAAAGGGTACAAAAAAAAAATTGAATATATAAGACCTACCATTTGCTAGCACAACAGGGTGACTACAGTCAATAATAACTTAACTGTACATTTAAAAATAACTAAAACAGTGTAACTGGATTGTTTGTAACACAAAGGATACATGCTTGAGGGGACAGATACCCTACTCTCCATGATGTGATTATTACAATGTATGCTTGTATCAAAACATCTCATGTACCCCATAAATATATACACCTAGTATGCACCCACACACATTAAAAATTAAAAAACAAAGCAGAACCAAAAACACAAAAGCGAGTCCAACAGTCTAGACATAAAGAACCTTCACATACGTAGAAATACTCCTTAGAGAGCTGGAATTCCTGGTGTGGTACCACAAAGGTCCTGGAAGTCCTCCTGCCTTACTTCGAGTTCGCCAGAGGCTGGAGCTACTTCTAGAACAGTTCTGGCTGCCTTCCCAGGGGAGAGGGGGACTGCAGGTCACCCTGACTCAGTGCACTCTGCGCATCTGAGTTGCAGGCCGGGCGGGTCACCGGAGTCCGCGGTCCGGATTCTTCGTGGGTGTTACCTGGAGTTTCCTTTGCACCGGTGCTGGAGGCCAGCCCTTCCTAGTCCCACCAGCTGGGTCCTGCCACACGAAAAGGACCCAGAGGGCCTAGACAGACATCCCCTGAACTTCCTTCTGACCCACAGAAACAGTGAGTATCATCTGCAGGGGTTCCGCTAGCCCCTGGCCTTGCTTCCAGCAAGGTTTCCCGAACGCTCTCTCCAGGAGTGCAGGGGGCGCCCACGGACTTATTTAGGGTCGCTGCTGCCAAGCGGCAAAGAGCGAACCTGAGGCCCGGGACTGGGGGCTGTAGTGAGAGGTGCGCCTTTCTTTCTTGCCACCGGCCCTACCCCCAGCCCCCTCCTAGCCTATTCTGCCAAAGCTGGAATCTTCTCCTGGATCCCGGGAGCAAGAAGAGCTGGCAGCGCCGACTCCCAGAATCCGGCTTTCCTTAAGAAAAGTTCGTGAGTTCGTGTGCGTGGATGTGCATGTGTCGGTGTGCGTGTTTGGGGGACAGTATATACCCCCGTTTGCATAAAACACGCCTGTTTTTGGAAACAGAAATACACGGGGTTGCTTTCGGGTCTGGGTGTGGTTAGTTTGGGTTGCTGCGCGCGCGCCCTTTTGGGAGCGGCTGGTGAGGGCGCATCTGTTCCAGTGAGTGCTGGCTGTCTGCTGGACTGTCTATGAATGCAGAAGGCAGAGCGTGTGGCGGGGATCCTGCGGTAATGCGCGCACCGGCTGGTCTTCAGCCGCGAGTAGAACGGGTGTGGAAATTCTTGGGCTGACCTGTGGCCTGCAGCACTCGCTCCGCTCCTCGGGTGGCAGCTGGACCCCAGCGCGCTCAGCTCTCAGCTGCTTCAGCGAAGTGGGGTAGGGGTGTGGAGCGAGACAGATAGAGACCCAGGCATAGACCATCTCCGCCAGGCAGCTTGGCAAACAGGGGGCAGAGTTGCAAGGCAGCTGTGTAAGCAAACTTTGGCGCGGCAGTGGAGGGTCCTGGCTTGGGGTGGGAGATGCTGGACCCGCAGTCGAGGATTTGGAGATATAGTGTCAGTTTAGCACTCTCCCCAACCTCTCTTCCGCTCCTGCCCATCCTTGAGGAGTGTGGTGGAGAAAGGTTGGCTGCCAGACTGGCACCAAAACACCCTTCTTTTGGGGCCTAGGGTGCCAGGGCTCGAGGGGTCGGACGATATCCAGAGAAGCACCCCAGGTGGTCCAAAGAGATCAAATTTTGAGGACCCCTCCCTCCCCTTTTCCCTCCCCTTTTCTCTCCTCCACCACTCCTTCCCTGCGGTGGGCTCTTTCAGCTGTGGTCCCTTTAGAACCCAGGACTACTGCTCAACCTCGTTGGGGGTTCAGGTGCCTGGACTCGGGTCCCTCACTGCCGTGACAGGAGGGAGTGCGAGGCAGGAGTTTAGGAGCCAAGGAGGTGAGAGAAGCTCTGGCCCTTCATTGTAGGTGACGCCAAACTATCCTCGACTTGCCCCGACTCTTCGTTAGGTGAAAGTTCTCTGTTCTCTCCCAGGCTCTCCAGCTTCTCAAGCAATGACCTCAATGAAAAAAATGACAGCGGGGCGAACTGCCGGCGCTCCAGAGTACCAGTGCCGGCAGTGCGAGCTATGACGCAATCGGAGCTCGGTCGGTCCTTTGATTGGCTAGTCCTGGTCACTTTGGATTGGCCACGCGGGCTGGTGAGGACCCCCCTCCCGCTATCTCTGTAATAAGAGCGGGGGTTCCGCAGGGAAGGCGCGCACAGCAGGCGTGGTGTTCATCCGGGGTCGACCAGCCGCTTGCGCTGCCCTGAAACTCGTCTCCAGGTGAGGAACTTCCCATTCCCCATTCCGCTCACTCTAATAACCTGCTTCTTCGATTAGTTCATTCTGTTTGCTCCATCACCCAGTTTGCTCCATCTGCCTGTCTGCCTCTCCGCCGCCATCTGGTCCTACCTTACAGCGGTGGTCCTAGCTCTCTTCCAGGCTGCGGAGAAGGCAAGCGGTTAGGGTTGTCCCGGCATTTTCTCCTACCGGTGCTAGAGGAGCCCAAGCATCCCCATGGCTCAGCGTGGGCGCTAGAAGCGCTGCGAGCCGAGGTAGGCGGGTCTGCGACCCTGGCGTTGGGGCCGGGCTGAGAGCAGAATTCTGCCGAGTTGGGTCTGGGAGCGCACTGAGCGGTCTTTGTCCTTCGGGATCATGTTTCGTCCCTGGGAGGTCGGAACCCTGAGCCTTCCTCTGAGGCGCCTCCTGGTGAGCCTTCCCGGGATTCCGGTCCGGATCTGAGGCAGTGTTGTTAGCCGACTAGAACCCTGGGCGCTCACCTCGCGGAGCTGCTGCTCAGCATCTGCTGCTAAAGTGCGCTCCGGTAGAGGGCTGGCTTTGCGGGCGAGTCCTGAGACACCCGTACCTGGCATGTTAAAAATTTCCCCAGTTCCAAGACTGGGAGATAAGCGCTCCTTTCTAATCCACCCTTCCCACCTTCCCCTCGCATGCGTTGGCGAGAAGCCTAGCAGAGGAGAAGGCGAGAAGACAGGCGCAAGGGGAGTGCAGGTCTACAGCAAGGTGCGTCCACGCCTGGTTTCGGCATAAATCAGGGCAGAAGTGTGGGTTTGTGTGCACGGGCGCGTGTGGCTTCTGCCTGGCCTTCAACAAAATAGAACCAAAATTCATCTGTTCTCTCCACCCTTCCCCCAGGACACCTTTTTCTGCTTTATCAAGCCATTCACTCACTGCAATGTATCTCTTGAGATTCACAGCAGCCCTTCCTGCAAATGAAGGGAACAGAGGCTCAGGCAGGTGAAGTAACTTGCCTGAGGTCACATGGCGGTTGTGGCAGAGGCAGGACTGAACCTAGATCTGTGATGGTGCAGTAGTAACGTCATCCTTCCTTTACAGAGAGGCGGCATGGGTTTCCAGAAGTTCTCCCCCTTCCTGGCTCTCAGTATCTTGGTCCTGTACCAGGCGGGCGGCCTCCAGGCGGCGCCATTCAGGTGAGACAGCCTGGAGCCAAGGGCGCCTTCTGCTCCCACTGCCCCTAGGACCGGACAGCTCTGTGCCTCTGAAGTCACGCGTGGCTCCTGGTGAATCAGTGCCCACAGGTGGACTCTGGCCTCATGCCCTGTCCCCTGGGAGTCGCGGTGGCCACATCCCCAGGGGAAGAAGCAGAGACCAGGAAGCCTGGCTGCTTATCCTGGGGAGGGGCAGGCAGTGGCTCACAGCCTGCAATGAGTTTGCTTTCCCTCCACAGGTCAGCCCTGGAGAGCAGCCCAGACCCGGCCACACTCAGTGAAGAGGAAGCGCGCCTCCTGCTGGCTGCACTGGTGCAGGACTATGTACAGATGAAGGCCAGTGAGCTGGAGCAGGAGCAGGAGACAGGGGGCTACAGGTGAGGCTCCCCAAGCGCCCAGCACAGGGCCTCCTCTTCCCGCAGCATACCAAGAAGGCAGATCCCAAAAGGCAGGAGAGAACACACTGACCAGGAGTCCAGCAAGCTGATTTGTCCAGCGGGCTCCCTTTCTCAGGTTCCAAGGGAGACAGAGGTCCCAGTGCATCTGGAGGGACTGTGGTTAGACACAATAAAAAGCTCCTTTTCTGAAAGCTGTTAGGACATAGATGTAGAAGCTTTTTCTAGACATAGAAAAAACTCAATTTCTGAAAACTGATAGGAAATGAAATGGGGAGGTGTGGAATCGTTCACTGTGGGAATTGCTCTTGTAGTACTGGGAGATCTCCTAGCATTGGATGAGTTAAGACTGGTAAGGGTGAAGCCAGGGAGAGACCCAATATCTCACCCACCTCTCTTGAGCGTGAGGGACTGAATATCATGTGAATTCCAGAAAAAAATCATCCTTCCCCATTCAGCCCTTCTCTACACGGCCCTGGCCCACTGACCCTTTCAGCTTTCCTAATGGAGTGTGTGTGAGCTGCCCTCCTGCCTGCCCCACCTGATCCCACTCGACATGTCCCCTGCCTGGTCCAGCCTTCTGAGTGACTGCCCATGGGGACAGTCCCTAGTGCATGATACTGTCTGGCTTGTCCTTCCCTTGCAGCTTAAACAGTCCTAGATTTAAGTAGTATAGTAATCTGAGTGCCTGTCTGCAGGGCACATACTTGCAGTACCTGAACAACTTTCATATGTTCCCTGGCATCAACTTCGGGCCTGAAATGCCTGGCAAGAATAGAGACATAGCCAGCAGCTTGCAGAGGGACCACTACCGCACTTCAGGGTACCCCTGATGGCAGCTGAACTCCTCTCGCCTCTCCTGATTCCCCTTCTTGCTCCACTTTATGAACCCGATGCATGTGGATTCCTCTCTGATTTGTCTTCATGCTGGTATTGGCAGCTTTGCTTATGGCAGATAATGTTTTGAAGACCTCAGGATGGAAGGGAAGACAGCAGAACTTACTGACCACATTAGAGATAAGAGAAAATGAGGGAAGCTTCTTGAGACTGTAGAGGGTGTTATGACAGAGCCATCCAATTTCTGCTTCTAAATGTACTATCATAAAATAAGCACATCCTAATGCCTTGGCATTTGATGAATCAATCTATTTTTCTAAAAGGAACTGAGCTGTGGTGCTCGTTGCTCTGGTCCACATCCAAGGCTTGTGGGTGTCCAGTGCCTATGCTCAGAAGTATCCTTAGCTTCAGGGTAGCTGGATATGGGGCTTGGTGGGTCATCTCTGTGACCCAGCTCAAGCAGCAAGAACAGTGTGTGAAGGAGCTGGTAAGTACTTCTGGGAGAGGATGCTGCAAACCCTGTTCTCTGAGATTCTTCTGAAGACTTTAGGGAATTTCATTTTCCTGTGGTAAGGGGTAGTGTTGGTGCTTGTGGCTGGGGTATGGTCTCTATATACTCCTTGTGTATCTTGGGGTGGATCTGGGCCTTGTTGCCCACTTCTTCCTTGAATGGTAAGTGCAGGGTTTCAGCCCGTGCCCCATGGCTTGGAATTGTTTTTTCTTCTTTCTTTTCATGATGGTCTTTGGGCAGAGCTCCTGGCAAAGACTGCCAGGTCATTTCCCCTAACAGCTTTGATAATTGCAGTTTCAAGAAACACTTACTGCTAGGTGGTGTGTCAAAGCGTTGCAGTTCTCTTTACGGAGGTCCCATGAGGTGGCCTCCTCCCCCAGCTTTTCACTCACAGATCTTCTCTTCTTTCACCATCTTGCAAATCAGCTCTGCTGCCCAGAAGAGAGCCTGCAACACTGCCACCTGTGTGACTCATCGGCTGGCAGGCTTGCTGAGCAGATCAGGGGGCATGGTGAAGAGCAACTTCGTGCCCACCAATGTGGGTTCCAAAGCCTTTGGCAGGCGCCGCAGGGACCTTCAAGCCTGAGCAGATGAATGACTCCAGGAAGAAGGTAAAGGTAACTGCCCTTATGCTATGGGATGAGAGGGGGAAGGGACTTGGAGTTAAAACCTACATTTTGAAAACTTCTGCTCTGCTAGGTTCTTTAGGTTCCTTCTGTCCAGTTACATTCTTCCTCCTGAGGGTAGTGAGTTCTTTCTAGAACCTAGCTTGATGTTAGAATGCCCTAGCATTCTGTGTCATTTTTCTGAGAAGAGAAATGGAAGGAAAAAAAAAAAAAAAAAAAAAGCTTGCTGGATTCAGAAAGGGAGAGGTCTGCAAACCTTAACCAGGGCCAGTCTTCATTAATTAGGCTGGTTTCAGAAAGGGCTGAACCCATGACTACAGATTCAGATGGATGAGCTGTAATCATAACCTACTACCAAGATTAATAGATGCAGTTGAATTATTTTAGTCTTCATTTGCCTTACAAGCCTGCTTACCTCTCATATCCATAATTCATAAATGCTGTTTAAAGAAGCACTTCTGTAAATTAGTATTTTTTTAGTAATAATTGTGATTATTCATGACTTGTCTTCTACTTTTTTTCTCTTCCTTCTCCTTTTATCATCTTCTTCCTTTTTCTCTTCTTTCTCCTCCCCTTCTTCTCCCTCTTCTTCTTTTATTTCCCCTCATCTCAGGTTATCATGAAACTGAACTCACCGTTTCTATTAATTTCTATTGACAACAACTTGGTGAGAATGCCCCATGGAAGATATACATGTTTGCCTCCTAAGATACTGAAAAAAAGGCACCTTTGTCACTTGAAAGGAATGAAACTGAATGCAAAATAAGCTAATTTCATATTTATTGTGCATCATTTTTATATTTAATTCCATGTCCAGTAAATGTGATGGCATCTCTCATTGACTTATCTGGTAGCAAACTGGTTCTTTGAGAGCCATCCTGTTGATCATGCAGCTCTGCCAAACCTTAGGGGGACAGGAAATCACTGCCTGTTGTGGTCTCTGAGGACACGTGGTAATGGTGATGCTGTGCCTTGTTATCTAAGAACATGACTGTATAATTTGTTTAAGAAAATGTCAATATTGTGCCATTTGTGAACTTCATCAAGATTAAAAGCATATTTTGGATACATTTGTTTCAAAACCTTGGTGATGCATTACAACTTGTTTTCCTATGTAATGATAATAATGATGATGATGATGATAATAAATATTTTTGAGTGCTTACTATGTATGGGCCAGATGTTATTTTAAAACAGTGCTTTATACCTGTGAATTCATTTAATCTTCATGACAAAACCATGAAGTAGATGCTATTATTCATGTCCCTTCACCTCTGAGGAAACAGAGGCAGGGAGAAGTCCAAGGTCACACACAGATAGATAGTGGTGGACCCAGGTATTGGGTTCCAGGGCTTACAGTGGAAAGCACTGCACTATATGCCTTTCAACAGTGGCTCCTGATGTTTTTCAGAGACTTGTGAGCCATTGTTTCGCCTTGTTGCCTGATAAGGTAGACCCTCAGATTTTGGAGATGCATAACAAATTTTAAACATAAAAACAATCTAGTCTTTACATAATATAATGAATTTTTTGTACCCATTTCTTGGCTTCAAAAACGATCAGTTGCTACTGTTGTTATGCCTGTATATCATCTATATCCCTTCCTCCAGTGTATTATCGTGTCAATATATCCATAAATAAATATTTCATCATGTATTTCCAAATGGGAAGGGCTTTTCAAATGTAATCACAATTTCATTTAACAACTAAAATAAATGTACAATAATTTAAAATTCTTTAATATTACACATCAGTCATGGTTCAAATTCTCCATGTATCTTGTAATATAAATGATAAGATGAAGAATTTACATATATTTATATATATGTGAAACCAGGGCTCAGATTACTGCTGGTTAATAATAAGTTTTAATTTAAGGCTCTTACAAATTAGAGGTTCCTCCCTCATCTATTTTCTGCCTTGTTGTTTATTTGTTGGAGAGACTAAGTTATTTATCCAATAAAGAGTTCTACATTCTGCATCCCTGTGGTTAGGTTTAACAGTTATGTCCTGTGAATCAGCAGTTGGATCTTGAGTGAGTGATGGGGAAAAGAAATAGGGGATGAGACCAGAGAGTAGATGAAGGCAAAGACAGATTATGTAGTACTTTGTAGGGCATAGGAAACACTGGCTTTTTATTAGTCAGTCTCTAGTCAGGAAAACAGGAACTACCTCAGTAATTTTAACAGAAATAATTTAATAAAAGGAATTAGCTAAATCAGTATTAGTGTAGTGACAAAGCAAAAGAGAAGAGTAATTCAGAGACAGAAACCATAGGAAGAGGCCACCATCCTCGAGTCTATGGGAATAAAGAGAAGAGGGGAGGGAAGCAGGATCTAGAGCCTTCAGGAGGATTCTCAGACCAATCAAGATGGGAAGCTGGCAGATGCTGGTATCTCTGAGGGGTTATCTCTGGTATCTCTGAGGTGATTCTAGAAGTAGGGAAAAACAAAACAAAACTTAAAACTGGAAACAACCTCACTGCCGGGGTAGAGCATCTCTGTGGGTGATGCCAACAGAATTAAAAGTCGAAATTGGAAGGAACCTGTTTCTTCTTATTCCAGATGCCTCTTGTCTCTTCTTAGGACCCTCAATTAGCAGAGCCTAAAAGGGGTTCAGCTGACAGAGGAAAAGTTGGTTTGCAAAGTCCCAGCCTTAGTATTTCATAGTAAATATGGGATTTTAAATTTACATATAGGGAAGTTCATTTTTGTGTGATGTACCATTATATGAGTTTTAAAAATATATTGTCATCCAATTACCACCACCATGGAGATATAAAACAGTTCTATTCCTTCCCCGAATTCTTCCATGTTTCCCCTTTGCAGTCAATCACTCCTTCCACCCTCAGCCTCTGATCACGACTGTTCTGTTTTTTGTCCCTATAGTTTTGTCTTCTCGAGAATGTCATATGCATGTGGCTTTTTGGTCTATCTTTTACTCAGCATAAGGCATTTGAGATTGATCCATATCGCTGGATGTATCAATGACTTGCTTCTTTTTATTACTGTGTAGTATTACATTCCTGCATTGTGCCACAGTTGATTTATCAATTTACCCAAAGAAGGACACTTGAGTTGTTTCTCATTTGGAATTTACGAATGGAGGTGCTATAAACATTCATGGACAGATTTTTGTGTGAAGAGGAGTGTAATGGGCTGAATAGGGCACCCAAAATGTGTGCATGTCCTAATCACTGGAACCTATGTTTTTACCTTAGCTAATGTAATTAAGAATCTTAAAATGAGATCATCCTGAATTATCCAGGTGTGTCCTAAATCCAATGATATATCCTTATAAGAGATTCACTCAGAAGACACGTGTGGAGATGGTGACATGACAGAGGCAAGGAGGCACAAGCCAAGGAAGTCTGTGTCTACCAGAAGCCAGAATCACAGAACAGTCTCTGGAAGAAGAGCAGTGCTGCTGATACCTCGATTTTGGACTTCCAGCTTCCAGAACTGTGAGAGAATAATTTCTGTTGTTTTAAGCCACAAAGTTTGTGGTAATTTGTTATGACAGCCCTAGAAAACTAATACAATAAATTTTCATTTCTTTTGGGTAAATGCCTTGGACTGGGATTGCTCGGTTATTTGGAAAGTGTGTGCTTAACTCTATAAGAAATTGCCAAACTCTTTTCTGAAATGGCTGTACCACTTTGGCTTCTTGCCAATCATGTATGAGAGCTCTAGTATTTCCACAAATAGGTATGTAGCAGTATCTCATTACTGTTTTATTTTGCATTTCCCTAATGACTAATGATGTTGAGCATCTATTTTACCATATGTTTATCACCTTTATTGAAGCATCTGTTTAAATCTTCTGCTAAATTTTTATTGGATTGCTTGCTTTATTATTGTTGAGTTTTTAGAGTTCTTTATATGTCATGGATGCAAGATTGTTTTCAGTTATATAATTTAGAAACTTCCTTCTCCTGAATCTGCGGATTGTTCTTTTCATTTTCTTAGCAGTGTCTCTCACAGAGAAAAAGTTTTAATTTGAGTAAGATCCAATTAATCATTGTTTTTCTTTTATGTACTGTGCTTTTGGTTCATGTCTAAGAACTCTTTGCCTAACTAAGGTCCCAAGGTCACAATAACCTTATTTTATACTTTCTTGTAAAAGTTTTATAGTTTTATATTTTATATGTAGGTTTGTGATCTATTTTGAGTTACTTTTTGTATAAGGTGAGAGGCATAGATTGAAATTCATACCTGTGAATATAGATACCCAATTGTTTCAGTGCCATTTGTTAAAAAGACTGTTATTTCACCATTTAATTGCCTCTGCACCTTTGTCAAAAAGCAATTGATCATATTTGTGTGGGTATATTTCTGGGTTCTCAATTCTGTCTAATTGATTGATTTGACCATTCTTTTGCCAATGCTGTGCTGTCTTGATTAGTGTAGTGTTAAAGCGAATCTCAAAACCAGGTAATGTGAGTCTTCCAACATTATTCATTCTTGTTCAAAAAGATTTTAGCTACATCTAAAATATTTTCTACATCTTTTGTACATTTTAGAATCAGTGTGTCAGTATCTACAAAATTTCTGATGAGATTTTTAATGGGATTGTGTTAAATCAGTAGGTTAATTTTGGAAGAATTAGCATATTAATAATATTAAGTCATCCAATTCATGAACACAATACATGTTTTCACTTTTTTAGGTTTTCTTTCTTTTTTTTTTTTAATCAGTGTTTTCAGTTTTCAACAGAAAGATTCTACACATATCTTGTTAGATTTGTAACTGTTTTATTTTTTGGTGCTAATGTAAATGGTACTTAAACATTTTTATTTTAATTGTTTATTGCTAGTAGATAGAAATACAATATTTAAAATATTAACATTGTATACTGTGACTTTGCTAAACTAAATTATTCATTTTATGAGTTTTTTTGGTTGTTGTTTCTTTCTGGGTTTTCTATGTAGACAGTTACATTTTCTTCTAGTAGAGTTAGTTTGAGTTCTCCCTTTTACATAAACTTATCTTTCATTTCTTTTTATTGACATATTACACTGGCTATAACTTCCAATATGATGTTGAATTGGAGTAATAAGTACAGACATCCTACTCAATCTTTGTGGTGATATTAAATAAAAGTCCATACATTCTTTGGTACTACTTTCTTCAAAATGTGAAGTCAATATCCCCTTTCCTTAAGTGTGAATTCTATTGACTGATTTGCTTCTAACAATAGAATGTGACAGAGGAGATGGTATGTGACACACGCTTAGAACATATAAGGTATTATAGTATCCTCCTTGCTTTCTTTCTTGGGTTACTTGCTCTGGGGGAAGTTAGATGACTTGTGAAGACATTCAAGCACCTATGAGAGGCCTACATAGCATGGAACTGAGGCGTCCTGACAATAGCCATGTGTGAGCAAAGTGGGGTTGCAATCAGCTTCGTTGGTGCCAGTTAAGCCTTCAGATGACTGTAACCCCAGTGGATACCCTGCCTGCAGCCTCGTGAGAGACTTTGAGCAAGCACCATCAAGCTAAGTCATTTCTAAATTCCTAACCCACAGATACTATGACCAAAAAAAATTGTTGTTTTAGGCCACTAAGCTTTGGGGTAGTTTGTTATGTAGCAATCAATAATACAGTTTTTCAACATTAAATATGTTAGCTATAAATTTTTTAATAGATACTCTTCGTCAGGTTAAGAACTTTCCATAGAGGGGAACAACACACACTGGGGCTTATTAGAGGGTGGAAGGTGGAAGGACAGAGAGAATCAGGAAAAATAACCTAATGGATACTAGGTTTAATACCTGGGTGATGAAGTAATCTATACCGCAAATCCCCATGACACATGGTTATCTATGTAACAAACCTGCACATCCTGCACATGTACCCCTGAACTTAAAAGTTAAAAAAAAAAAAAAAGAAAAAATAATTCCAAGTGTTTTTCCTCCATCTATTGATATAGTCATAATTTTTTTCTTTAGTTTGTTAATACGGTAAATTAATTGATTTGAAAATGTTGAAACAGACTTGCATTTTCAGAATAAACTCTACTTGGTTGTGATGTATTATTCTTTTTATATACTGCAGGAATCTATCTGCCAATAAATTTATAGAAGAATATTTTGAGTTTATGTTCAAGGAGAGCATTAGTTTGTGATTTTAATATTTCTGTTTTTAGGGTGTTAGGGTACTGCTAGCCTCATAAAATTAGTTGGGAAGTATTCCCTTCTCTTGTTTTCTGGCAGAGATTTTTTGGAATTGATATTACTGTTCCTTAAATGTTTGTAATAATTTACCAGTGAAGCCTCCTGGGCCTGGGTTTTCCTTGTAGAAAAGTTTTCAACTATATATTAAATGTATTTAATGCATATGTAGGACCATTTTTATAGGACATTTCCTTCCTGAATGAGTTTTGGTAGTTTATGCCTTTCAAGGGATAGATTCATTTTTATCTAAGTTGATGAATTTATGGGCAGAATTATTCATAGTATTCCTTTATTATTGTTATTGTCTGTAGGGTCTGCATTAACACCTTCACTTTCATTAATGATATTGGTAGTTTGTCTTCTTTTTCTTTTTTTCTTGGTCATTCTGGCTAGAGGATATAATTTATTGATCTTTACAAAGATTGAGCTTTTGCTTTCATTGTTTTTCTTTGTTTTCTATTGGTAATGTTATTGATTTATACATTTATTGTTATTACTCCTTTCTTCTTTTTTCTTTGGTTATTATATAAAATTCTTTTTCCATTTTCTTAGGGGGAAAGCTTAGGTTGCTGATTTGAAACCTTTCTTTCTTTTTTTCCCCTAATGTAAGTATTTAAAGTTATAAATTTCCCTCAAAGCACTGTTTTAACTCTAAATTTTGTTTTGTGGCATTTTGATTTTTATTCAAGTCCAAATCTTTTCTAATTTATTTGAGAAATCTTTTTAATATAGTTTTTTTGGAAATGTATCATTAATTTCCAAATATTGCAGAATTTTTCAATTTTGTTTTTGATTTACATTTTAATTATGTGCATGATTTCAATTTTAAATATATATGTTAATTATTATTATTTCAATAGTTTTTGTGGAACAGACGGTGTTTAGTTACATGGATAAGTTCTTTAGGTGTAATTTCTGAGATTTTGGTGCACCCATCACCCGAGCAGTGTACAGTGCACCCAAGGCGTAGTCTTTTCTCCCTAACCCCCCTCCTGCACTTCCCCCAAGTTCCCAGAGTCCATTATATCATTCTTATGCCTTGCATCCTCATAGCTTAGCATTAATTTAAATTTCTAAATTTTAAACTTAAATTTTTGGCAATCAAGTGTATTAATATTTTCCTTTATAATTTCTTTTTTACCCTCAAAAACAGCTTCCCCCATGTGCAACTACACCAAGCTTTTATTTATATGTGCCTTAACTCTATGAATGGCAAAATTGTCAGAGACGATTTTTCAGGCATATTATACTTACAATCCAACTGGAATTTACTTTGTTGTGTGGGAATCAGAATATTGTCTGCAGCTTTTCATTAAGCTAAGCATATGAGGACGCAAAGGCATAAACATCATAGCATAGCGCTTGGTTAAGGAATAGCCATACTTTAAACATTTTTAATTATGGCCGTTTCTTAATAAAAAAATCGGCCGGGCGCTGTGGCTCATGCCTGTAAACCCAGCACTTTGGGAGGCCGAGATAGGCGGATCACCCGAGGTCGGGAGTTTGAGACTAGCCTGACCAACATGGAGAAACCCTGTCTCCACCAAAAATACAAAATTAGGCGGACACGGCGACGCATGCCTGTAATCCCAGCTACTTGGGAGACTGAGGCAGAAGAATCGCTTGAACCCGGGAGGCAGAGGTTACGATGAGCTGAGATCACGCCATTGCAGTCCAGCCTGGGCAACAAGAGTGAAACTCCGTCTAAAAACAAAACAAAATACAAACAAACAAAAACTACTGGATGTTGGCGTGGATGTGGTGAAAAGGGTACACTTTTACACTGTTGGTGGGAATGTAAACAAGTACGACCACTATGGAAAACAATGTGGAGATTCCCTAAAGGGCTAAAAATAGATCTATCATTTGATCCAGCAATCTTACTCCTGGGTATCTACCCATAGGAAAAAAAGTCATTATATGAAAAAGATGCTTGCTCACGCATGTTTTATATTATAGCAGCACAATTTACAATTGCAAATATATGGAACCAGCCCAAATGCCCATCAATCAACAAGTTGATAAAGAAAATGT
>NW_012106463.1:1457147-1460228 GCF_000951045.1 Mandrillus leucophaeus | reverse complement strand
ATTCTACCCATCCATGAGCATGGGATGTGTTTCCATTTGTTTGTGTTGTCTGTGATTTCTTTCAGCAGTGTTTTGTAGTTTTCCTTGTAGAGATCATTTGCCTCTTTGGTTGGGTATATTCTTAAGGTTTTTTTTTGTTTTTTTTTTTTTTTGCAGCTATCACAAAAGGAGTTGAGTTATTGTTTGATTCTCACCTTGGTAACTGTCGGTGTATAGCAGTGCTAGTGATTTGTGTACATTAGTTTTTATCCTGAAACTTTACTGAATTCATTTATCAGATTTAGGAGCTTTTTGGATGAGTCTGTAGGGTTTTCTAGGTTTATGATCATATTATTGGCAGAGACATTTTGACTTCCTTTTTACCAATATGGATGCCCTTTATTTCTTTCTCTTCTCTGATTGCTGTGGCTAGCACTCCCAGTGCTATGTTGAATAAGTGATGAAAGTGGGCATCCTTGTCTTGTTCCAGTTTTCAGGGGAAAGGCTTTCAACTTTTCCCCATTCACTATAATGTTGGCTGTGGGTTTGTCATAGATGCCTTTTATCACCTTAAGGTGTGTCCCTTCTATGCCAATTTTGCTGAGGGTTTTAGTCATAAGGAGATGCTGGATTTTGTTATATGCTTGTTCTGCATCTATTGAGATAATCATATGCTTTTTGTTTTTACTTCTGTTTATGCAGTGCATCACATTTATTGACTTGTGTATGTTAAACCAACCTTACATCCCTGGTATGAAACCTACTTGATCATGGTGTATTATATTTTTGATATGCTGTTGACTTTGGTTAGCTAGTATTGTGTCGAGATTTTTTGCATCTGTAGTCAGCAGGGATATTGATCTGTAGTTTTCTTTTCTTTTCTTTCTTTCTTTTTTTTTTTTTTTTGTTATGTCCTTTCCTGACTTTGGTATTAGGGTAATACTGGCTTCATAGAATGATTTAAGGAGGATTCCCTCTTTGTCTATTTTGTGAAATAGTTTCAATAGAATTGGTATCAATTCTTTGAATGTCTGACAGAATTCAGCTGTGAATCCCTCTGGTCCTGGACTTTTTATGGTTGGTAATTTTTTAAATTGCTGTTTCAATCTCGCTACTTATTATTGATCTGTTCAGAGTTTCTATCTCTTCCTGGTTTAACCTGGGAGGCTTCTATATTTCCAGGAATTTATTCATCTCCTCTAGATTTTCTAGTTTGTGTGAATAAGGGTATTCACAGTAGCCTTGAATAATCTTTTGTATTTCTCTGGTATCGGTTGTAATATCTCCCATTTCGTTTCTAATTGAGCTTATTTGGATCTTCTCTCTTCTTTTCTTGGTTAATCTCACTAATAGTCTATCGATTTTATCTTTCCAAATAATCAGTTTTTTAAAAAAATTTATCTTCTGTATTTTTTCGTTTCAATTTCATGTAGTTTTGCTCTGATCTTTACTATTTCTTTTCTTCTGCTGGCTTTGCATTTGGTTTGTTCTTATTTCTCTAGTTCCTTGAGGCATGACCTTAGATTGTCTACTTGTGCTTTTTCAGATTTTTTGATGTAGGCATTTAATGCTATGAACTTTCCTCTTAGCCTGCTTTTGCTGTATGCCAGAGGTTTTGATAGGTTGTGTCACTATTATCATTCAATTCAAAGAATTTTTAAATTTCCATCTTGATTTCACTGTTGACTCAATGATTATGCAGGAGCAGATTATTTAATTTCCATATTTGTATAATTTTGAGGTTGCTTTTGGAGTTAATTTCCAATTTGATTTCACTGTGGTCTGAGGGAGTACTTGCTATAATTTCAATTTCCTTAAATTTATTAAGACTTGTTTTGTAGCCTATCATATAGTCTATCTTGGAGAATGTTCCATGTCCTGATGAAAAGAATGTATATTCTGCAGTTGCTGGGTAGAATGTTATGTAAATATCTGTTAAGTCCGTTTGTTCTAGGGTATAGTTTAAATCATTGTTTCTTTGTTGACCTTCTGTCTTGCTGACCTGTCTAGTGCTGTCAGTGGAGTATTGAAGTCCTCCATTATTATTGCGTTGCTGTCTATCTAATTTCTTACGTCTAGTAGTAGTTGTTTTATAAGTTTGGGAGCTCCAGTGTTAGGTGCATATATTAGATTATCTTTTTATTAAAGAGTTATGAGAGTTCTTTCTGTGTTTTGGATACTAAACTCCTATTAAATAAATGATTTGCAAAGTTTTTCCCATTCTGTGGGTTATTTTTTTGCCTTCTTTTAAAGCACAAAGGTTTAAATATTGATGAAGTTTACTATATATATATTTATTTACTTATATGTATTTTTGAGGATTTGCTTGTGTTTTAGCATATATAAAAATCCATTATATATATAATCCATTAATATGTATGAGAATCCATTGATCAATTTAAAGACACAAATATTTATCTATGTTTTCTTCTAAGAGCTTCATAGTTTTAGCTCTTACATTTAGATCTCTGATCCATTTTGAATTGATTTTTGTATATAGAGTGAGGTAGGGATACACATTCTTTTGTTTTGCATGTGGAAATCCATTGTCTCAGCACAACTTATTGAAAAGATGATTCTTTCCTACATCTAATTGTCATGGAATCTTTGTTGAAGATCAGTTGACCATAGATGGTTAGGTTTATTTCTGGACTCTAGGTATTATTTCAGTGATATGTATATCGATCTTTTGGCAGTAATATACATTTTAAAGAATACTGTAATATTGCAGTAAGTTTTGAAGCTGGGAAGTGTGAGTTCTCCAAGTTTATTTATTTTTCAAGATTATCTTGGTTATTCTGGATTTCTTGCATTTTCATATTAATTTTAGGATCAGCTTGTCTGTTTCTGCAAAAGGGGTAGCTAGAATTTTGATAGCGACTGTGTTGAATCCATAGGTCAGTTTAAGGAGTATTGCCATCTTAACAATACTACATTGTCCAATTTGTGAGCACAGGATGTCTCATTCGTATCATGAATTGTTTTTCTGATTTCATTCTGCTTTCATTGAATTGTCTATTTGTATTTTATTGTATCTTGTTGAGTACATTTAAGATAATTATTTTGAGTTTCTTTTTCAGCAATTTGTTGATTTTTTTTTTT
>NW_012106463.1:1426716-1455100 GCF_000951045.1 Mandrillus leucophaeus | reverse complement strand
AAAATGTGGTGTGTATATATACCATGAAATACTGCTCAGCCATAAAAAGGAACGAAAAAATAGCATTTGCAGCAAGCTGGATGGAATTGTAATTTTAAGTGTAGTAACTCAGGAATGGAAAACCAAATATCGTATGTTCTCACTCATGAGTGGGAGCTAAGCTATGAGGATGCAAAGGCATACGAATGATTCAATAAACTTTGGGTACTTGGGGGAAAAGGGTGGGAGGGGATCAAGGAATAAGAGAGTACACATTGGGTACAGTGTACACTGCTTGGGTGATGAGTGCACCAAAATCTCAGAAATCACCACTAAATAACTTATTCATGTAACCAAACATCACCTGTTTCCCCAAAAGCTATTGAAATTAAAAAAAATAAAAAGAAAAGAGCTGGGTGCCTACGCTAATATTAGACGCAAAAGACTTTAAACAAAAAATTATATAAGAGATAAAGAGGACATTTCATAATGGTGAAAGAGATGACCACTAAGAAGGTATAATAATAATAAGCATATATTAACCTAAAAGCAGAACTCCAAAATTCATGAAGTGAAAACTAACAGAATTGAAGTCAAGTAGGTCATTTGAAAACAAAAAAGAAAAATAAAAGATAAATTATGGCCATTCTTGCAGAAGTAAGGTGATACCGCATTGTGAGTTTGATTTGCATTTCCCTGATAATTAGTGACGGTGAACATTTTCTCATATGTTTATTGGCCATTCGTATATCTTCTTTTGAAAATTATCTATTCATGCCCTTAGCTCACTTTTTGATAAGTTTATTTATCTTTTTTTTACTGATTTGTTTGAATTTCTTTTAGATTCTGGGTGCTAGTCCTTTGCTGGATGCATAGTTTGTGAATATTTTAGCCCACTCTGTGGATTGTGTTTACTCTGTTGATTATTTCTTTTGCTGTGCAGAAGCTTTTTAGTTTTAGTTTCATCTATTTATTTTTGTTTTTGTTGCATTTCCTTTTGGGTTCTTGTTCATGAACTGTTTGTCTAGGCCAATGTCTAGAAGAGTTTTTCTGATGTTATCTTCTAGAATTTGTATGCTTTCAGATCTTAGATTTAAGTCTTTGATCCATCTTGAGTGGGTTTTTGTATCAGGTGAGAGATGAGGATCCATTTTCATTCCTCTACATGTGGCTTGCCAATTATCCCAGCACCATTTGTTGAATATGGGGTCCTTTCCCCACTTTATGTTTATGTTTGCTTTGTCGAAGATCAGTTGGCTGTGAGTATTTGGTTTTATTTCTGAGTTCTCTTTTCTGTTCCATTAGTCTACATGTCTGTTTTTGTACTAGTACTATGCTGGTTTGGTAACTATAGCCTTGTAGTATAGTTTGAAATCAGGCAGATTTGTTTGTCTTGCTTAGTCTTGCTTTGGGTATGCGGGCTCTTTATTTTTCCATATGAATTTTAGGATTGGTTTTTCTAGTTCTGTGGAGAATGATGATGGTATTTTGGTAGGAATTGCATTGAATTTATAGATTGCTTTTGGCAGTATGGTCATTTTCACAATATTGATTCTACCCATCCATGAGCATGGGATGTGTTTCCATTTGTTTGTGTTGTCTGTGATTTCTTTCAGCAGTGTTTTGTAGTTTTCCTTGTAGAGATCATTTGCCTCTTTGGTTGGGTATATTCTTAAGGTTTTTTTTTGTTTTTTTTTTTTTTTGCAGCTATCACAAAAGGAGTTGAGTTATTGTTTGATTCTCACCTTGGTAACTGTCGGTGTATAGCAGTGCTAGTGATTTGTGTACATTAGTTTTTATCCTGAAACTTTACTGAATTCATTTATCAGATTTAGGAGCTTTTTGGATGAGTCTGTAGGGTTTTCTAGGTTTATGATCATATTATTGGCAGAGACATTTTGACTTCCTTTTTACCAATATGGATGCCCTTTATTTCTTTCTCTTCTCTGATTGCTGTGGCTAGCACTCCCAGTGCTATGTTGAATAAGTGATGAAAGTGGGCATCCTTGTCTTGTTCCAGTTTTCAGGGGAAAGGCTTTCAACTTTTCCCCATTCACTATAATGTTGGCTGTGGGTTTGTCATAGATGCCTTTTATCACCTTAAGGTGTGTCCCTTCTATGCCAATTTTGCTGAGGGTTTTAGTCATAAGGAGATGCTGGATTTTGTTATATGCTTGTTCTGCATCTATTGAGATAATCATATGCTTTTTGTTTTTACTTCTGTTTATGCAGTGCATCACATTTATTGACTTGTGTATGTTAAACCAACCTTACATCCCTGGTATGAAACCTACTTGATCATGGTGTATTATATTTTTGATATGCTGTTGACTTTGGTTAGCTAGTATTGTGTCGAGATTTTTTGCATCTGTAGTCAGCAGGGATATTGATCTGTAGTTTTCTTTTCTTTTCTTTCTTTCTTTTTTTTTTTTTTTTGTTATGTCCTTTCCTGACTTTGGTATTAGGGTAATACTGGCTTCATAGAATGATTTAAGGAGGATTCCCTCTTTGTCTATTTTGTGAAATAGTTTCAATAGAATTGGTATCAATTCTTTGAATGTCTGACAGAATTCAGCTGTGAATCCCTCTGGTCCTGGACTTTTTATGGTTGGTAATTTTTTAAATTGCTGTTTCAATCTCGCTACTTATTATTGATCTGTTCAGAGTTTCTATCTCTTCCTGGTTTAACCTGGGAGGCTTCTATATTTCCAGGAATTTATTCATCTCCTCTAGATTTTCTAGTTTGTGTGAATAAGGGTATTCACAGTAGCCTTGAATAATCTTTTGTATTTCTCTGGTATCGGTTGTAATATCTCCCATTTCGTTTCTAATTGAGCTTATTTGGATCTTCTCTCTTCTTTTCTTGGTTAATCTCACTAATAGTCTATCGATTTTATCTTTCCAAATAATCAGTTTTTTAAAAAAATTTATCTTCTGTATTTTTTCGTTTCAATTTCATGTAGTTTTGCTCTGATCTTTACTATTTCTTTTCTTCTGCTGGCTTTGCATTTGGTTTGTTCTTATTTCTCTAGTTCCTTGAGGCATGACCTTAGATTGTCTACTTGTGCTTTTTCAGATTTTTTGATGTAGGCATTTAATGCTATGAACTTTCCTCTTAGCCTGCTTTTGCTGTATGCCAGAGGTTTTGATAGGTTGTGTCACTATTATCATTCAATTCAAAGAATTTTTAAATTTCCATCTTGATTTCACTGTTGACTCAATGATTATGCAGGAGCAGATTATTTAATTTCCATATTTGTATAATTTTGAGGTTGCTTTTGGAGTTAATTTCCAATTTGATTTCACTGTGGTCTGAGGGAGTACTTGCTATAATTTCAATTTCCTTAAATTTATTAAGACTTGTTTTGTAGCCTATCATATAGTCTATCTTGGAGAATGTTCCATGTCCTGATGAAAAGAATGTATATTCTGCAGTTGCTGGGTAGAATGTTATGTAAATATCTGTTAAGTCCGTTTGTTCTAGGGTATAGTTTAAATCATTGTTTCTTTGTTGACCTTCTGTCTTGCTGACCTGTCTAGTGCTGTCAGTGGAGTATTGAAGTCCTCCATTATTATTGCGTTGCTGTCTATCTAATTTCTTACGTCTAGTAGTAGTTGTTTTATAAGTTTGGGAGCTCCAGTGTTAGGTGCATATATTAGATTATCTTTTTATTAAAGAGTTATGAGAGTTCTTTCTGTGTTTTGGATACTAAACTCCTATTAAATAAATGATTTGCAAAGTTTTTCCCATTCTGTGGGTTATTTTTTTGCCTTCTTTTAAAGCACAAAGGTTTAAATATTGATGAAGTTTACTATATATATATTTATTTACTTATATGTATTTTTGAGGATTTGCTTGTGTTTTAGCATATATAAAAATCCATTATATATATAATCCATTAATATGTATGAGAATCCATTGATCAATTTAAAGACACAAATATTTATCTATGTTTTCTTCTAAGAGCTTCATAGTTTTAGCTCTTACATTTAGATCTCTGATCCATTTTGAATTGATTTTTGTATATAGAGTGAGGTAGGGATACACATTCTTTTGTTTTGCATGTGGAAATCCATTGTCTCAGCACAACTTATTGAAAAGATGATTCTTTCCTACATCTAATTGTCATGGAATCTTTGTTGAAGATCAGTTGACCATAGATGGTTAGGTTTATTTCTGGACTCTAGGTATTATTTCAGTGATATGTATATCGATCTTTTGGCAGTAATATACATTTTAAAGAATACTGTAATATTGCAGTAAGTTTTGAAGCTGGGAAGTGTGAGTTCTCCAAGTTTATTTATTTTTCAAGATTATCTTGGTTATTCTGGATTTCTTGCATTTTCATATTAATTTTAGGATCAGCTTGTCTGTTTCTGCAAAAGGGGTAGCTAGAATTTTGATAGCGACTGTGTTGAATCCATAGGTCAGTTTAAGGAGTATTGCCATCTTAACAATACTACATTGTCCAATTTGTGAGCACAGGATGTCTCATTCGTATCATGAATTGTTTTTCTGATTTCATTCTGCTTTCATTGAATTGTCTATTTGTATTTTATTGTATCTTGTTGAGTACATTTAAGATAATTATTTTGAGTTTCTTTTTCAGCAATTTGTTGATTTTTTTTTTTTTCATTGAGGTCTGTTACTAGGGAATGATTATGTTCCTTCAGTGGTGTCATATTTCCTCGCTTTTTCATTTTGTTGTTGTGGTGGTGGTAGTGGTGTGTGTATGTGTGTGTGTCCCCACATTGATGTCTGTGCATCTGGTGGAACAACTGCCTGTTTCCAACTTTCTACAGTGTTTTACACAGAGAAGAGCATTCACCTACAATTGGATCTAACTGTGCAATTTGGAACGATATGGTGACAATTTCCAGATAAGTGCAATGGTAGTCTCAGTGCAGCTTCTTTGGCTGCATTCAGCATCAGCAATAACTGTAAGTGCCTCAGTGGTTTAGGCTGAGGTGCATCTGAGGTGGCAGCACAGGTTGTTAACATCCTCAGGGACAAGGTATTTTGAGGTCCTCCTATTCTTGTTTTTCCTACAATGGGAAAAACATAGGTGACAGGATCCCTTTTGGTGTCAGGTCTGATATGTCCTATAAGCTGCTGCAGTGGTGCTGGATTCCAGGTACAGGTGCTCAGATTGGCTGTGCGGCTGGGGTCGTAGGTTCAGTGTCTCCGAAACCTCTTGTGGCATCTGGGTCTTAGGGTGCAAGTTTACTCTCTGTGGATACAGGTTACTCAAAGAACCAGAATCTTTGGCCCTGAGGTACCCCCTAGAAACTCTGGTCTAGGGGATAGGGTTGTAGCTGTAAATTTATCCTTAGGGGGCAGGGTACAGACCTGGCCCAACTCTAGGGAAGAAGGGGTGCTCTAGAGGTTTGAACCCAAGGCACATGGTACAGCTGCCATGCAGCAGTCTGAACCAATAAGGTTCAGTGGCAACTCAGCTCCCTGGGGATGAAGCACCATATAGTGGTGATTTCATACTCTGAGGATGGCAAGGCTTGGTAGTATCCCTGACTCTGTGAAGCCAGATGCATTGGCAGCAAGTACTCCACAAGGGCCAACCAAAGTTGTTATTTTGGTCTCAGGAGACAGGGAAAAGCACAGCAATGGCTGTACTCTCCAGGGAGAGGGGTGTCTCAGCAGCTCAGACTCTAGGGAACAAATCCAGTTCCAGTACTAGAGATGTTTGGCCTGTAGGGTGAGATGTCTCAGCTGTCACTGCTCTGTTTCCCTGCGATGCAGAGTGCTACACCAGCTCAGTTTTGGACTACACAGCTGCTTAGCTTGACAAAGGCACCAATTCCCCAGGGGGTGAAGTGTCACTTCAGCTCAGGCCTTGGGGTCTTCACTATTCTAGGCAGCCCAGGCACCATTTTTCTGTTATGTAGGGCTCCGTCAAAGCACTATGTCCCTGGGAGATAATGTGCAGTTTTAGTTTAGGACCCTAGAGGCAGGGTGCAGCCACCATTGACAGAGGTAGATGAAGATATTGTGTCAAAGTACCATTTTCCAGGAGGGAGTGTTGTGCAGCTTCACCTCTTGCCTGAGGTAGCCAGTTTGGGGATGCGAGGGCAGGTGGAGCAGTTTCATCACAGCTTGGCACCACCAGGAAGAGTGTGACAGTTGCCTGAAGCTTGGTTTGGGGATGCTGAGCCATCAGGTATGGGTGGTTCAATTGTAGTTTAGCCTCAGGGATAAAGGGGTGCTGTGGCTACTCACCCACAGAGCAAGGCATACTCCAGCATTAGTTCCCTTTTCAAAATGACATAGGGCAGTAGCTGCATGGGCCACAGGAGCAAGGCACAGTGTCAGCTCTTTCTGGGGGTGTACAGCTGTGTGAACTCTAGGTAGGTAGCTCCCTCAGGTGGGCTTAGTGCTTGTGAGGTCTGCAGGAGACCCCAGTGGACTGTAGCTATCTCAGGTGTTGATGGAGGATGCTGGGGTTCTCTTGCCTATCTTTTCATTGCAAGGAGAATTTCCTCCTGGTTTCTGGCTGATCCTGGTGGTGGGGGTTTGGAATGGTGGAGGCCTGGCATTTTATTTTATTTTATTTTGTTTCATTTTATTTTATTTTATTTTGAGACAGGGTCTCACTCTGTCGCCCAGGCTGGAGTGCAGTGGCCCAATCTTAGCTCACTGCAACCTCCGCCTCCTGGGTTCAAGCAATTATTGCACCTCAGCCTCCTGAGTAGCTGGGATTACAGGCATGTGCCACTACACCCGGCTAATTTTTGTATTTTTGTAGAGATGTGGTTTCACCATGTTGGCCAGGCTTGTCTTGAACTCCTGGGCTCAAATGATCCATCTGCCTTGGCCTCCCAAAGTGCTGAGATTACAGTTGTGAGCCACTATGCCTGGCCATTTCCTTCCATTCTTTATGTGGCTATCCTGAGTTTTTGTGCTCAGTAGGGTTTCTGTTCCTTTTCTGATGTACTCTGGCATTTACCTTTTATTATTTTTGCTAAAGGTAGTTTTTTATTTATTGTTTTGGTTGTCTTTTTTGGAGGAATGAGTGCTAGTGGTATCTACTTGGCCATGTTGCTGACATCATCTTCAAGATGTCTTTTTACCAGTTAGATTTTCTTTATTTTTATATTTTTGAGTTCCTCGGCATTTATTTGGGAAAGTCTTTATTTCTCCTTCATGTTTGACGGATATTTTCACTGCATATACTGTCCTTGGATAAACAATTTTTTTCCTTTAGTACTTTATTGATTATTACTTTTTAAAATAAAAAATATAAACTTTATTTCTCAACATAAACTCCATGAAAGTCAAGAGTCTTGGTGGGCCATGATTCAGGCCATTTAGTCCATCCTCAAGAACTGAGGGTCCTGATAATTTAACCATATCAGTGAAGTCTTTTTTGACATTATTAACTGAAAAAAAGAGTGCTCTTTAAAGATGTTTTTAAGATTAGAAAAGAAAAATAAGTCAGAAGGAGCCAAATCAGGATTGCAAGGTGGATACCTAGTGATTTCCCAGCAAAATTCTCACAAAATTGTCCTTGTTTGATGACAGGAGTGAGGAGAAGCATTGTTACGGTAGAGAAGGACTTTGTGGTGAAGCTTTTGTGGGTGTTTTTCAGCTAAAGCTTTGACTAATTTCCTTAAAACACTCTAATAATAAGCAGATGTTCTTGTTCTTTCACCCTCCAGAAATCAATGAGTAAAATGCCTTCAGCATCCCCGAAAGCTATTGCCATGATCTTTGCTCTTGACTGGTCCACATGTGCCTTGACTGGCCCGCTTCCAACTCTTGGTAGCCATTGCTTTGATTGTGCTTTGTCTTCAGGATTATACTGGTAAAGTCATGTTTCATCTCCTGTTACAATTCTTTAAAAAAAGCTTCAGGATTTTGACCCCACTTGCTTAAAATTTCCATCAAAAGCTCTGCTGCTGTCTGCAGCTGATTTGAGCACAATCATTTTGGCACTCATTTAGTGAAAAGTGTGCTTAACTTTAATATTTTAATCAGCATCATATAAGCTGAACCAGTTGAGATGTCTATGGTGTTGGCTATTGTTTCTGCTGTTAATCACTGGTCCTTTTCAATTAGAGCAGAGATAAAATTAATTTTTTCTTCACAAATTGATGTGGATGGCCTGTCAGTGAGGGCTTCATCTTTAACACTGTCCTTTCCCTACTTAAAACAAGTTATCAGTTTGTAAACTGCTGAATTCTTTGGGGACATTGTCCCCAAAAGCTTTTTGTAAAGCAACAATGATTTCACCTTTCTTCCATCCAAGTTTCACCATAAATTTGATGTTAGTTCTTGTTTCAATTTTAGCAGAACTCATATTGCTCTTATAGGGGCTCTTTTCAAACGGAAGTCTTATCCTTCCTTTATGCCTCGAATTAGATCCTGTTCAGACATGTCATAACAAGTTAGTACAAGTTTATTTTGGTGCAAAATTTTTTGAAGTGATGTGTAGTTTTTCTTTTTCTTTTTTTTTTTGATTGTTTTAAAATTCAAGTTTATTTCCTTTTAAAAAAATTTTTACTTTATGTTCAGGAGTACCTGTAAAAATTTGTTACATAGATAAATTCATGTCATGGGGTTTGTTGTACAGATTATTTAGTCACCCAGGAATTAAGCCCACTACCCAATAATTATCTTTTATGCTCCTCTCTCCCTCCTTCCACCCTTCACCCTCAAATAGACCCAAGTATCTGTTGTTTTCTTCTTTGTGTCAATAAGTTCTCATCATTCAGCTCCCACTTATAAGAGAGAACATGTGGCACTTGGTTTTCTGTTCCCGTATTACATTTGCTGCAGCTCTGTCCATGTTCCCACAAAATACATGATTTCTTTCTTTTTTACGGCTGCATACTATTCCTTTGTGTATATGTACTACAGTTTCTTTATCCAGTTTGTCATTGCCACTTTTAAGATCCTTTCTTTATCCTTGATCTTTGGGAGTTTGTTTGTTAAATGTCTTGAGATATTCTTTTTTGGGTTAAATATACTTGGTGTCCTATAGCCTTCTTGCACTTGAATATTGATACCTTTTTCTAGGTCTGGGAAGTTCTCTGATATTTTCCCTTTGAATAAATTTTCTACACCAACCCCCTTCTCCTCCCTCTTAAGGCCAATAATATTAGATTTGCCCCTTTTAGACTATCTTGTAGATCTTATAGATTTGTTTCATACTTTTAAGTTATTTTTTCTTTTGTCTTCTTTGACTGTATATTTTCAAATAGGCTGTCTTCAAGCTCACCAATTCTTTCTTCTTCTTGACCAGTTCTGCTGTTAAGAGACTTTGATGCATTCTTCAGTATGTCAATTGCATTTATCAACTCCAGGAATTCTTCTTGATTCTTTTAAATTATTTCAATCTCTTTGCTATATTTATCTGATAGGATTCTGAATTTCTTTTCATGTTATTTTGGATTTTGTTGAGCTTCCTCAAAACAGCTATTTTGAATTTTCTGTTGGAAAGGTCGCATATCTCTGTCTTTCTGGGACTGGTCATTGGTGACTAATTCATTTGATTTGGTAAGGTCATGTTTTCCTGGATGGTCTTGATGCTTGTGGATATTCACTGGTATCTGGGCATTGAAGACTTATGTAGTTGTTATAGTTTTCACAGTCTGGGCTTGTTTGAACCTGTCCTTCTTGGGAAGGCTTTCCAAGTATTTGAAGGGACTTGAGTGTTGTGATCTAAGTCTTCGGTCATTGCAGCCATATCTGCATTATGGGGCACCCCAAGCCCAGTAGTCTGTGACTCTTCCAATCTCATAGAGGTACTACCTTAGTGGTCTTAAGTAAGATCTGGGAGAATTCTCTGGGTTACCAGGCAGAGACTCTTGTTACCTTCCCTTACTTTCCCCAAGGAAATGAAGTCTGTTTCTCTGAACTGAGCTGCCGGGAGCTGTGGGAGGGGTGACATAAGCACCTCTGTGGTCACCACCACTGGAACTACACTTGGTCAGATACAAAGCAAGCACAGCGCTGTCTTACCTAAGGCCCACAGTGACAATTGCCTAGCTACTGCCTATGTTCATTTAAGGCTCAAGGGCTCTATAATCAGCAGGTGATGAATCCAGCCAAGCTTGTGTCCTTTTATTCATGGTGGCAAACTCTCCCCAGCTCTAGGCAGTTCCAGAGATGTCATCTAGGAGCCGGGGTCTGGATTCAGGAATCTTAGAAATCCATCTGTTGCTCTATTCTACTGTGGCAGAGCTGGCACACAAGCCACAGACAAAATTCTTCCCACTTTTCCTTTCCCTTTTCTCAAGCAAAGGAGTCTTTCCCCATGGTCAGCACTGCTCCAGGCTCATGGTGAGTACTGCCTGAGCCTGGCTACTGCTGATGTTCCCTCAAGGACCAAGGTCTCCTTAGTCAGCTTGTGGTGAAAGTCACCAGCCCCAAGTCTCTCCCTTCAGGGACATGGGCTCCCCTCTTGCCCAGGCCAGGTGGAGAAATGCCATCCAGGAGCCAATGCCTGGAATTGTGGACCCCAGCAGCCCAGTTGGTGCTCTACTCCACTGTGGCTGAGCTGGTACCCAAGCTGGAAGACAATATCCCCTTTACTCTTCCATCCCCTTTCCTCATGCATTAGTCTCTCTCCACAGCCACAATAGCTGGAAATGCGCTGGGTCTTACCTGAAGCCAGCGAAACATTGGGTCTTACCCAAGGCCTATGATGTACTACCTGGATATCACTGCTGGTTATTCAGGACCCAAGGACACTTTAGCCAGCATATGATGGATCTTGTCAGGACTAGGTCTTTCCCTTCAAGACAACAGGTTCCCTTCTGGCCAAGGGTGTGTCTAGAAATGTCATCTATGAGCTAGGACCTGTAATGGAGGCCTTAGGACTCTTCCTGGTGACCTATTCTGCTGTGGCTGAGCTGGTATCCAATTTGCAAGACGAAGTCCTCTTTACCCTCATCTCTCCTCTCCTTGAGAAGGAAGGAGTTTCTCTTGGAGCTGTGAACTGCACTGCCTGAGGTTGGGGGAGGGGTGATGCAAGCACTCCATTGGTTGCTCCAGCTGGTGTCTCCCTAGTTTGCATACACGTGAAATCCATTGGCTTCGAGTCCAGCCCATCACCAGGACTTTCCCAGGAATTGCAGTCCTTATGGCCTAGACCACCTTTCAAGTTTATTTGGAACCCCAGAGCACTTTATCCCGTGGTGATGGGACTTGCCAGAGCTCAGGTTCTGATCATAGGGATGGATGATTCACCTCTGGCTAGGGCTGGTCTAAATGCTCCATCTATGGACACCAGCTGAGGTTCTGCCCCATGTTACTTTCTGCCATGACAGGGCAGCACTGAGTTCCAATGCCGAGTCGCACAATGACTGTGCTCTCCCTCTCCCAAGAGCACAGATTCTTCACACTATGCGACTGATGCCAGGAGACGGAGAAAGGGTGGTATAGGTGATTCAAGACTGTCTTTCCTACTCTCTTTAGTGCCTTTTTCCTTAATATGATGTTAAAACCTGGCGTTGTGATCACTCATCTAATTTTTAGTTCTTATGAAGGTGATTTTTTTGTGTGTAGCACAGTGGAACTTCATGCTGTCATGTTACAGTGGAAAGCAACACTGAGTTCTACTGCACTGAGAATTTGTTTTTAACACTATCATGGAAAGTCCTTGAGTTTCCGTGCATGCCTTGAGCTGAGAGTTTTGGGATGTAGAGACATAAGCATTCACCTCCATTCTGAGATCTTTGGAGTGTCCAAACTTTTCTATTTGGTGAGAACTTAATTGCAGGTAATCAGTTTTATGCTGAGTGTCATAGCTGCTAGATCTTTATTCTGGAATACGAATGGGCCTTTGTGCTATTTGTCATACATTAGCTAGATAAATGATCCTATATTTCTCATATTTTGCATATTTCGCTACACATTTTTTTCCTTCACTGCGATCATAGTATCAATCTCTGTATCAGTTAGGATTCTTGGCTGTAAGCAGTAGAAATGGACTCAGGACCTCTCATGCAGAAAGGCAAATTTTTGGAAGCATATCAGAGCTTCACTGAATTATTGAGGGCCGGAAATGTGGGAGTGGCTTCATTGGGTGGTCCTGGTTCAGTATCTCTTGTGAAGTTGCAACTAAGATGTCAGCCAAAGCTGCAGTCTTCAAAGACTTGAATGGGGCTAGAGGATGTGCTCTAAGGCTACTAATGTGTCTGTTGGCAAGAGGTTTTAATTTCTTGCCATGTGAGCATCTTCAAAAGGTTGCTCATGTCATGACTTACCTCAGAGTAACTGATTGCCAGAGAGTAGTAGGTGGGTGGAAAGAGAGAATGAAAGCACAAGATGGAAGCTGAAAAGTCCCTTATCCCTAAATTACTTCTGTAATATTCTATGGATTACATTGACCAACCGTAGCATAATGTGGGAGCAAATTGCACAAAGGCATGAATACTGGGAGATAAGGATAATTAGGAGGTATCTTGGAGGCTGCCTACTACCATGGATAAGTGGAGGAAAAGCTGAGAAATTAAAAAACAAACAAACAAACAAAAAACTAAAAGAAAACCTAGGGATGCTCCAAGGGCTGGCCAGCAAAACTTCAGAAAATGTCAGAGAGAGGGAACAAAACTCTTTATGTTGTTATTGGCATAAACATAAAGACAAAAGTCTTTATGTTGTTATTGCCACTGTAATTGTTATGACTTTTAGTCATTCTACATTTGCTCAAGATTGAGAGCCCTGGGAGACAGCTGAGCCTACTTCATGTGCTTGCATCTCCATCGTGCTGGATTTGTGAGAGAACATCTATTTAACTCAGCTTCCATGATGGGAATCAAGCACTACCTTCCACCAAGACTACACACAACAGGGAATTCTTCAAATAAGAGGTCAGGATGCTAACTGGAAAGAAGGGTTAATGCTAGATACATCTGCCCTTTCCCGGAAAAGACAGTATCTAATAGAGTCATACAAAATTGAGGGACCTCCAAGTGGCTAATGTGATGTGTAGTCTGAGAGAGCTATGTAAATAATTAATGTAGGAGTCACTGGAATTTGAATAGGAGGTATTTGAGATTATGATAATACACAAAAGAGCTAGTGAGTGTTGGTAGAGGTGAGATAAGAGGTCAAGAAGGAACACAGAATATTTGAGAGAGTAGGAAAAGTCAAGCTCATGGATACTGCCTCTTTTCTGATTTCTCACTGTTTGAACCACATGCAGGAACTGATTCACTTGTAAGTCCTTGCTACTATTGTGTCTCTTAGTTTTCTTTTGTTTAAAAGTGTAGTCTTCCTCAATAGGCTAGAGCTGTTATCAAGCAGAGACTGTCTCATTCACCTCTCCCTTTCTTTACCCCATAACTTAAAGTTGTTTAGCTATGTTTTAACCTGCCTGGGAGGAGAAGATCTAGCTACAGTTGATTATCCTGCCCCTGCAAAAGCTCAAGAGAAGAAGCCACTACTGGATGTTAGCAAACAGCTATAGAAAAAGTGATTCATACCTTGCTTTGGAGGAGAATAACCTTTTTAAATTGCAACGTTCATTTGATGATTCTTCAGTAGCCCTCAGATCTAAACCTCTGGAAAGATAGAAGTTGCTATGCAGACAAAGAGATAAATTCTCAGTGTATAGTATGACTTGTGTTAAGGAATAATATACTGCTTGTATAACTTTTAATTCTTAGTAAATGAATATTGTGGATTAAGCTCTTCTTACAAGGATGAGACAATAAAGGATAAAGCCAGGGGCCTTCTGTAGGAGATAAGGTCTTACCTCTAGTGTAAGCTTGTTACTTGTCCCAGTTATATGGGGCAATAGGCCTGCTTCTCAGATAAGAAACTAGAACTTGGGAGAACAGGTATAGGTTGCCAGAAGGGAAATGATCCCTTCTTTGGTTTGGATTTCAGGAAAGGGTTGTTGAGATATCTAGGAAAAGGCTCACTGATGATGGGTGTTAAGATGACACTGACCTCATGGAGGCAGGCTGGAGACTGAGAAGGTGGGAACAAAGGGAACAGAGTCAACCCTTTGAAGCTAGTTTGATGATTATCTCTCTGGGATGGAAGTGAAATGTTATAGAACCTTTGAGCCCTGAGAATGAGCTCCTGATGGTGAAAACCAGCCTTAGATGATAAAGCCAGACTTTACTTCCCTTTGGTATTTATTTACCTGTTGCCCTCCATCTGGGTTTTGTGAAATCTGTTTAAGTCCTGGATGGCCTCAGCTAAGCTCTGAGGGTACCCAGGTTGGCTCTTGTGTTCTATAAGAGTTAGAGTTTCAAAGAAGAAGTCATAGTCCACTTGCCTTTGGCCATTAGAGCATTTGCAGTGTGGATGCAGAAAAAAGCATGAACATGTTCCATGCCTTCCTGTGTATCACCGAGGCAGTGCCTGGAGAATCGCACCATCTCTGTGTGCCCTTCCTAAGCCAGGCTATGGTCACATTGCTGGTCCCTGCTTCTGCTGCCTCCTGGCATGGCATCCTCTAGAAAGGGTGCAAAGGCAAGAGACTGGATTTCTAATCACTTAGTTTCCAGAACTATGAGCCGAAGACCTAAATTTTTTCAAGGATTCATGAAAATGTTCAAGTTTGCATAGCATATTATTGGCTTCGACATATGAATATGGTGAAACAAGTAAATAAATGTTTATTTAAGTGTCTTCATGTCTGTTAGTCTACTCAACTATTATGTAGTTGCATAGAAATTGTATTCCATATGAGATACAGATGTATCTTATTATGATATGAGGTGAGAATTTCAAAATAAAAGGACTAGCAGCATCTTAAAATACTGTCTCTTCCTCAGTCTGTCCCACTAGGTGCAAAGCAACCTCTTATCCACCAGAGGGCGGACTAAGCCCCGCTTCAGCTTCCTTTGCCAGGATCCCCTTCTCCCTGGCAGGTCGCAAGCAGGCCTCCCAGATTCATCTGTAATTCTTCCTTCTTTCTGAGCCGTGGTTTTCTGGCCTGTAAATTTGAATTAATGGTGCCTCCGTCATCAAGGTGAGGCAACATTCTCCAAAGCACGTGGGATTCCAGAGGCAGGTGGTAATGTTAGGGAGGTGGAAGGTTTGAAGGTTCCTCTCATCTGAGAAACCTTACTGAGACATCTAGAGACTGAGAAAACTAGTGAGACCCATTTTGCTTTATTCTTGATTTCCCTCAAAGCACAAAGACTGGGTCAGAGATGGAAGAGTGGTGGGAGTGGGGGTTGTTACAGGCATGAATGGAGATCTCCGAATTTTGACACAGGACTGCTCTTTTTCTTGAGCCTGTCCTTCCTTACTGAGATGTATTATTTCAAAATGCTCTCTGAGCTCAAAGGAGGCTTACAGATCTCCTGGCTGAAGATGGGGTGGGGGTGGGTGAAGAAAAAATTAGGGAGGTTTTATGAAGGAGTTAGTCTTGACCTGAATGTGCTGGTAGGGTTTTTTTCAAATGAAATAATTTAAATAACTTGTTTTCCTAATTATAAAATAATATACACACAATATAGAAAATTCAGAATATAGCACCTCTCCCCCAAAAATATACGTGTTTCTTAGTTATCCCATCATTCAGAGAAACCCACCATTAACAGTTTGGTGTATGTTCTTTGTTTTACATCTTACCTTAGTTTTGTTCCTGCTGCTATAACAAAATACTATAGACTGGGTGATTTGTAAAGAATAGAAATTTATTCCTCACAGTTCTGGTGGCTGGGAAGTCCAAGATCAAGTCATCAGCAGATTTAGTATTTGGTGAGGGTTGCTCTCTGCTTCCAAGATGGCACCTGTTGCTATGTCCTCATGTGGCAGAAGGGCAAGAAGGGGGACAAACACTGTGTCCTCACATGGCAGAAGAGATGGAGGGTAGGGGGAGCTCACTCCCTTAACGCCTTCTATAAAGGTGCTAATTCCAGCTGTAATAGTGAAACCCTCATGATTTAGTCACCTCCTAAAGCCATTGCCTCTTAATACAATCACCTTGGAGGTTAAATTTCAACATACGAATTTTGGAGGCACACATACCTTCAAACCATAGCACATCTTATGTACATATTTATAAACATGTATAACATCAAATCTCTTTAAAGTCTACCTTTTTCAGTGTGTATTTTTCTATGCTATACTTTGTTCTTCTATTATTTTTTGCTTATTTCATGTTACATTGAACAGATGTGCCAGAATTTATGTAATGAAGCCTATATACATGTAAGTTTTTTCCAGATATTAATTATCATAAAAATGCTATCATCTTTGGAGCTAAATTTTGCAAAATGTTCATATTGTTTCCTTAGCAGGGCTACACATGGGGATAATCTGGGACCATTTAATCTAAATTTTAATCTAATGTGATACTATTTTTTTATCCTTTCTAGAAATAGGATTGTATAGTCAAAGGGCAACTGCATATGTAATTTTGCTAGATGTAGGAAATGTGGCATTTGGTATTTCTACCTATCTTATATAAGAGTTCTTTCTTCTCGAAGCCTCACCAACTGGATATGTTGTCAAATTTCTAGATGAATTCCTGGATGACCAGATGTAGGAGGAGATAGTGCAACTTAAGCAACAGACAACAGAAACAGACCCACAGGTTCAAACGTAGGGGAACCTAACAGGAAGAGAAATGTCAGCTCCATATAGGGAAGCACTTTCTGTCACCCTATCTGTCTAAAGGTAGTGTGAGATTCTCAGGAAGTTATAGGCTTCCTGTCATTTGAGGTGTTCAAGAAAGGCCAGATGACCATTCAGCAGAATGTAGTAGAGAATGTTTCAGCACCACTTTGGCATCTAGATCCAGGACCTTTAAGACTGGAGAAAAACACAAAACCATATTGATTGCTTCATTTTAAATACCTGAATCCATGATTATGAGATACTTAATTAGGCCCTTATTGCTGCCATGTCTTTACATGTCCCTAGTTCATTCACTCTCCCATTTACTTCTAGATCACTTTTACATGCCTTTCCTCAAACTCCCAGTACCCTCTCCACCATCCTTATTCTCAGCTTCTGACCTCGCTTCCTACTTCACTTAAAGGATGGTATCGATCAGAAGAGAGCCTCCACAGACTCTTATCAAAACATCTCTATACCTACTGGCATCTGAACACAGGTACTCTTCTCCCATTTGTTGCCATTGATTAACTTTCTGTGGCCCTAGCTAGAACCATTTCTTTAATTTGTGCAGCAGATCCCATCCCCTTTCCACTACTAAAAGGCATTGCTTCAGCCATTATTTATCTCTGCCTTCACCTTCTACTTCCCTCACTCCTTTGTTCCATCTTACTGATCTTCCTGCTCTTACTCAAAGATACCAGCCATACTGTTGCCTTAGAATATTTGCTTTCACTGATTCATTTTTTGGGAAAGCTCTTCTCACAGATTTTCATTATACATAACTCTTTCACCTCCATTTACATTGACTAGACTTAAAAAATATCTAACTGTAGGCTTTTTACAGGAGTTACCTAAAACGTAAGAATACAGAATGGCAAAAGTAAAAGAATGAAAATACAACATACCATGCAAACACTAACTAAAATAATGATAGTGTAATTAATACTAATTTGAATAAAATTGACTATAAGACAAAAAGCCTTAAGAGATAATGAGGGCTATCTTAAGATAACAAAATGCAACATTTCCAGCAGAATGTAATAATTCTAAATGTAATTTCACCTAATAACATAGCCTGACAGTATATAAAGCAGAAATACACAATTATAGTGGGACATTTTAATTCATCTCTCCCATTAATTAACACCTCGTATGGGAATGGTCTATTTATATCTCTTTCTCCATTTACTAGGTTGTGAGGACTCCAAGGTAGAGATCTTGCCTTGATCATGGTTGTATTCCTAGTGATGTGCATGGTGCCAGGCATAGGACTGGCCTTTATTCATTAATGTTTTCTGTACTAGACTTTCTCCGGCAATAGTGAGGTCACCATGTTCTGAAGCATTCTTTAGGAATGCTCTTACACCTAGAAGGGTCTTAGTCTTCTGAATTGAAAGCTGTCTCTCTCAGCACCCTACCCTCCCTACCCTATCCTCATGGGGCTTGGGCATAGATAGGTTCTGGAGGGCCTACGTTTTAAATCATAAGTAGTGTTAATTGTAGGGAATTTAAAACAGATCAATTTTTTATTTCCTACAAAGTCCTGGGTTGGGCATGGTTTCTATTAGAAGGATCCTTTCTAATGGATCCTCAATAATCTAATACATCCTCAATAATTTATCTGAGGGTTTGCATTAAGGCTTTTCAATTATTCAAATTGTCAGATTTTTCATCTCTTGATGAAACTTTTCTGGAAGCTTCTATCTCAGTTGTTGCAAGTGCTTGATCGCATAGCTTCTGCCTTTGGCAAGCCCTTAGCCAAGGGCTGTAAATCTGGGCCTATTAAAACCATTATGGCAATTTAGAGGCGTTCTGGAAAGTTCAGTGCTTCTATAGAGAGATTTAAATGAGACAGTGTCTATGGGGACTTAGAGAGTTTGTAGGTCTTAGTTTTTCTCTGGGTTCTGCTTATAAACCACTGTGCTGGGCATCCTTCCCCATAGCTTCTCTGTCATCTCTGCTCTGCTCTGCATCTGGAGGAGCTGGTCTTCAGACCGTAGCACCTGGACTCTCTTGTTCCCTGATTGGGTTCAGCCAACAGAGGCACTGGCTGGAGATCAGAGGAAGGAGCAGAGACAGGTTAGGGAATTTCTTTTCCACTTCTCTTTGGATCCATGATTTCATGATCACAGTTTCTTCTGGGTAGCCTCTTCCAAGGCTGCCCTGGAACACCAGTAAGTGATTTCCCTGCTTGTCCCTCTATAATTGGTGGTGGTAATGGCTTCCCGCAGTTGTCAGTCCCCGCATGCTTCAAACCACTTGCT
Source organism: Mandrillus leucophaeus (assembly GCF_000951045.1). Taxonomy (NCBI): domain Eukaryota; kingdom Metazoa; phylum Chordata; class Mammalia; order Primates; family Cercopithecidae; genus Mandrillus; species Mandrillus leucophaeus. Next base: position 1,436,305 of record NW_012106463.1, on the reverse strand, counting down.
ATTATTCTCTTAACCCTGAACATAAATAGGCCTTCATTAAATTGTCGTTCAAATTTTAGCCGACTGGCCTTTCGCATTGGGACCTGCCTGGAATACGAAAATGAACAGAATATGCATTTTGCCCGAAAGATGGCCCCTTTGCTTACCATCTGTCAGCTCAGAGTCCTTATCAGATACACCTGGAAAGACTAGGTCTCAGGTGCTGTGGACTTAGGCGTGGAGATTCAGAGAAGGAAAAGACACTTGTGCAAAATCAAAGAGATAAAAGATAAGCCTCAAGCCCTCATCCCCTGTGCTGTGTGCTTTCTGCTGTTGGGCCTTCTCTTTTAGCTGTCTTCACTGAGGAGACATGCAGAGGGGGAACAAATGAGGACTTGTAAATTGGCAAGCAAAAGTAGAAAACTCAAGCTAGCTTAAGGGATATAAGAAAAATCTTGTTAGAATGTACAGATATCTCATGGGACCCCCAGGACAGGGAAGTTGTTCATTCTTATAAACCAGGGATGGGAATGTCCTTCTCAGGGAAAATTATTGGAAACCCAAGTCCTCTTTAAGGACTGGGTTTTCTGTTGGTTCTGTTTCTCTTTTTGCACCTGGTTCCTGGATGATCTCTGCCCCTCTTTGCTCTGACACATGGGGCAGCTACTTCCTCTACCATGCTTGAACCATTCCATGGCAGTTTACTGAATATCTATTGTGTGCCAGCTACTGTACTAGAAGACACGGTCTCTTTTCTCGTGATATGGAGGGCAGGAGAGACAGACAGTAATCAAACAAACAATCAAGGGAATTTCAGAGAGTGATAAGTGGCATTCATAGGAGAATGACCAGGGATGGTTCTTTGTAGGTCAGGGAAGACTTCTCTCAAGATGGTGTGACTTGAGACCCTAGAAGAGAGAAGAATTATGTAAGGTTTCATGAGTCAGAAGAAAAGGTTTGCATTTTTTTTTTTCTAAGTGCAGTAGTAAAAAGCAATTAAAGAGTTTTAGGTGAGGGAGGACAATCTCATATTTACATTGTGAAAAGATGACTCAGGCTGCTGTGTGGTTAATGAAGGCTAGAGGGCAGAAGAAGAGGCAGGGAGGTCCTCGCAGAAGCTCTAAACAGGAGTCCAGATTTGCAATGATAGGAAATGGTGGAAGGGAGAGCAGAGGATTAGCAGACCAGTTGGATAGACAGAGAGGGAGATAGTATAGGTTAAGAGGAAGCAAAGGCAGCTCAGGTTTTTGTTTTGATCAGCTGGGGGTGGGGTGGTGCCATTTAATGACCTTCCTTGATGAGAACTCCCAAGCAGCCCCAGAGCTGCTAAGCACTCTCCAGGTGGGGCAAGTTCTTTCCTTATCAGGCTCCACAGCTTCCTGATGGTTCCCAAGTGCCCCCACAGGTCACTTCTATCTGCAGGCCTTGTTGTCTCTGGGATCAGCCCTTGTCCCCACAGTAACTTTGTGAGTCAGATCGGGGTCACCAAGTACCGGCTTGTACACACTATCCTCACTGGTTTCATTTCAAATGTATGTTTTCCAAGCCCCAGCTGGGCTCCTTTTTTCATCCCTAATCTGTTCCTTTCTTTTCCACACTTCCCATGGGAGCCAGGGTGTCCTATCCCTGATTCCTCAAGGCTTCACTCCCACTTATACTCCTTTCTTCTCCACAAATTACCCAGCCTCTCACTTTGGGAAAAGGCCTTCTCATGTCTCTGCCCCCATTCTGCCCTTCTCAGCAGCAGGTGCATTTCCTCCTGTCTCAGGTGAACCTCTGCACTTGTATTGAAACTAGAGGGGCTGCCAGACACAGTGGCTCATGCCTGTAATCCCAGCACTTTGGGAGGCCCAAATGGGAGGATTGCTTGAGCCCAGGAGTTCGACCAACGTGGTCAACATAGTGAATCCCTGTCTCTACTAAAAGTACAAAATATTAGCCTGGCTTGGTGACGCATGTCTGTAGTCCCAGCTACTCGGGAGGCAGAGGTGGGAGGATCACCTGAGCTCAGAAAGTTGAGCCTATGGAGCTGAGATCATGTTACTGCACTCCAGCCTGGGGGATGGAACTGAGACCCTGTCTTAGAAAGAAAAAAAATGGGGATGGAGTGGAGTGGGGAACAAACCAGAGGAGCCTAGAGTGAGGCAGAACTGGGTTTGAATCTCTGACCTTCCGTAAACTGGCTGTCTGATCTTGGGGGAGCTATTTAACCTCTCTCAGCCTGCTTCCTTCCCTCTAAGTGGGGCCAGTAATAAATACATATTATTAGATTGTGGTGAGACATATATAAGATGAAACATGGAAGAAAGTACTTAGTACAGGCAGGGCTGGTATGTAGAAAGAACTCAATACATGGCGATGTAGTCACTGTTATTATAATTTTGTCCCTCTTCCCGAGACCTCACTTCTTTAATTACCTTCATACCCATCTTTCTCCCTGAGGGGAGCACAGGAAATGGAAGAAACACTGGACTCTGAGCTGGAGAGGCCAAAATGGCTTTTGCAGCCTGGCTGTCCTCCTTCCAGAAGGACCCAAGAAGCTGTTCCAGGCAAGACAGAGCAAGTTCCTGGGAATCTAAAGAGCCAGGGAAGGTCCAATGTGAGTCACTTCCTCAGTTAGCACCAAGGCAGTGACAGAAGTAGCATTTCCTGGCCATGACTTTGCTGAGGTTGTCCTGCTGTTTTTGGAAAGGTATTGCTTTTTAGGCTTCAGAAATGGGGACTCCATCTTAGTTCAGGATGCACGGCCACTGCTTAGTCTCTTGGGATTCCCCAGGAGCATGGGGTTAAGGAAATTGGGGAGGAAGTGGTGTGACTGACCCTACACAGCCCATGCTGGTCTTACACTTTGTTGGCCTTTCCTCCCTGACCTAAGCAGACTTTATTTCGTTGTTAGGGAGGCAAAGCTATGGCTCCTCCTGCTAGAGCAATTCTCCTCAAAGTTTAGCAGACATCAGAATCTCCCGGGAGACTTGTTCAAATGCAGCTTGCTAGACTGTAGTGACAGATTTTCTGATTCAATCGTTATGGGGTGAGACCTGAGAATTTGCATGTTGTTATAAGATCCCAGCTGTTGTCAAGATAACTGGTCTAGGACTACTCTTTGAAAACCACCACCGCAGAGAGTTGCATATTTGCATCACCATTTGTCCTTTGGCATCCCGTCTTAGGGCAGGGCATGATGTAGGGGAAAGACAAAGGGGCAGGAATCTTGGGTTCTTATTTTCACTAATTTACTCTGTGGCTGCATTTCTGAAGACGGTTTTGATTGTGAGTAAGGGAATATAGCTTGTTACTCTAAGACACACATGGACTTTGTTGGAAGGATACTAGTGAATCTCTCTAATTTCAAGGAACAGATTATAGTTAAGGTTTGGGAAGGGCAAAGCAGCCTTGGAATTTATTTTCTGCTGTCCAGGGTACTCTGGTCAGATAGTTCGAATTCTAAATGCTAATGAGAAGTAATCTATTTGGCTCACAAGGGACAAGACTTTCCCACCCTCCCCCACTTAGCCAATAAGCCTCAACAGGTATTTGGTGGAGCAGACATACACAGCACTGCATCAAGTAAACAGGCAGGGCTGCTCCCCAGCTCCCACCAACCTGAACTGAGCAGCTTACTACAGAGGCCATGACTGGGATTCTTCCCCTGCCTGGGTCTCAGTTTTCTTATCTGTACTATGAGGGGTTTGGGTTAGAACTTCATCACTAGATTAGTGTTTCTCAAAGTTGGCCTGCATCATAATTGCTTGGGATACTAGAAAATAGAGACCCACAATGTCCCAAGGTGTGCTGCTAAATGACCAACAACAGACTTTCCAAAACAAAACAAAACACCCCAATTTATAGTGTTTGCTCAATTTCTGTAGTGTAAATAAATACTCCTACTTTGGCCAAGTTCAAGCTAACAATGTAAAGTCACTGAACTTCACTTTGGGGAAGAGAGGTACATGTGGGCTCTAGCACACCACCCACCTACTGACTCAGAACCACTGATGGAGGCCTTGGACTCTGCATTTTGCCCCCCTTCAGGTGATGCTAGTGGATCATAAAATTTCAGAACCCCTGCATCCAGAGATCTCTGAGGGCTTTGCTGTCCCTTCTGTCTCTCCATTCTAATTATATTACAGGTTCTCACACTGGTTCTGGGAGTTGGGGAACATTTTCCTTCTTGAAAGAATTGCAGAGCAAGGCCTAGAGAGATAAATGAGCCATTGCCCAAGTGAGCTAATGATGCATCTGCACCAGCCTGTCTGGTACTTTTTCTCCTTGTCCTCTGTGAGGGCCCTATCTCTCCATCCTAGGGGCAGGGCAGCATCTCGATGTGCACGTCTCAGAGGGATACTGGAGGTTGCAGCTGTGGGTACTGGGACCCATGCCCATTGCCCATCTCTAAGGGTGGGGCTGGATTTCAGCTGCTATCACTATGACCTTTTGATCTCTTATCTCCATCCCTGGAACTGAGAGCCTGCCTGGTCATCGCTATTTTTGTGCAGGTTCCTCATCTTGATAACTTCTCTGTGCAGGTAGAGGACAGAGTGGAGGATGCCGTTTTTTGTCCTGAGGTGCACTGGGGCAGAGAGAGACATGACAGAGCCATGAAAGACCCACCAACAGATGGCAGGGGTGACACAGAAGTCGGGAAGAGGAAAGTTAGGCAAGGAAATGTACAAACTGCTGAAAAGGTTAAAAATTCCTTTTTCTTTTCTTTTCTTTTCTTTTTTTTCTTTTTCTTTCTTTTTTTTTTTTTTTTTTTTGAGACAGGGTCCCACTCAATTGCCAGGGGTGGAGTGCAGTGGTGTGATCATAGCTCACTGTAACTTTGAGCTTCTGGGCTCAAGCAGTCCTCCTCCTAGCCTCCTGCCTCAGCCTCCTGAGTAGCTGGGACCACGGGTGCACATCACTTCTCCTGGCTGAGTTTTTATTTTTTTGCAAAGATGAGGTCTAGCTTTGTTGTTTAGGCTGGTCTTGAACTTTTAGCTTCCACTTATCCTCCCACCTCAGCCTCCCAAAATGGTACTGGGATTACAGGTGTTAGTCACTGCTCCTGGCCCAGGATTGTACATTGTTTCTTTAAGGAGCTTTCAGAAGAAATCATTTTTACGCGGTAGTTAGGTTGGAAATTTAGTTTTGAACTGGGATGGTCCCTGACTCTCTTATTCTAGGGAGTAGCGGTTCTCAAAGCATGATCTCCAGATCAGTAATATCAACATCACCTGGGAACGTTTTAGAAATGCAAACTCTTCAACTCAGAATATCTCCCCCTCTTAGAGCTATTGCCTGAATCACCACGATTCCTTATTCATTTGTGGAGATTAAGCAGTCCTCCCTCAAAAAACTCTTTTCCAATGCTGATGCCCCATGGGACTGCCATGATGGGCTATTTTCTCTGACTACAGGGTGGATGAGCTTGTGATAAGAGAAACAACTGAGGAATTCTGGGTTGGGGATGGGGGAAACTACAAGAGACAATAGAGACTACTCTGGCTATAACAGGCCTTCTTAGGCACTTTCTATTGTGGCTGCTTAGAAGGAGGCCTGAGGCCAGCACACCTCCTGCCCCTTGGAGATATCTAGCATAACATGGAAACTTCAAGCAGTGGATAAGCTCCTGGTGGACTGAACTCTTTGGATCTCTCCTGCATGTCTGTTCTCTCAACTCTCTGGACTCAGGACTTCACTGCCTGTTCCACAAGGAACAGGACTTTTCTGCCCTCCCCTATGTGGCCAATAAGCCACAACAAGTATGTGGTGGAACAGACACAGGAGAGGGTGGAATGGACTGGCTCCAACCCTTGTCTCCTCTCATTCCACCAGGGTTTTGCCATCTTCCTACAGTATAACTTCAACTCCCTCGGGCAACACATGCTCTGTTCTACCCGATGCTGGGGCTCCTGTGACAGGCCTTGTCCCAAGGGCCCTGTTTATATTCATCTGGGCCTGAAGGACAGGATCCAAGCATTGGAGGCTGGTCAGTGCTCAGAGCCTCTGAGGTGCTCCCTCCTTGGAAGTGAGATCCCTTCAGAAGAGTGTAGCTGAGGCTTCTTTCAATGACTATCTAGGGGATACTGGGGAAACAATTTGGAGCTGCGGCTGGGGGTTGACTATGAACCTGGCAGACTGGAGTGTAAACCTGAAGTCTTTCGTCCATTTAGGTCTGAACTTGTCCTTCCAAAAGTGATGTGTGAAGCTGGTGGATCTGGGATAGGCCATTTGGAGAGGAGAAGAATGTGGAGTCAGGCTGGAGGGGACCTTTGCCTGATATAGCTCTGGACCAGTCCTGAGGCACTTACTTTGGTTTAGGTGAAATAAGCTATTTGTGGGTACACCTCTGAGCATGTTCTACCTGTGTGTCTTTCTCTGCATCCATAAGCGTTCCCATGTGTATCTGTGTAGAGTCTCCATCTCACCAGCTGTGAGGCCACAGACAGGTGATTTAAACCACCTGGCCTCCTTTTTCTGTGTCTGTATTATGGGGATAATAATAACTTTTATAAAAGCTTACTATGGCAGCAAAATGAAACAATACACACAAGCTTCTTAGCACAGTTCCTGGTGCTCATGTGTTAGGCTATTATTATCAATGCCTTGGGTAATTTACTTAACCTACCTGGGCCTCAGTTTCTTCATGTGTAAAATAGGGATAATACCAGAACCTAGTACTATTCTAAGGATTAGAGCAATTGATACCTATGAAGTTCTCATATACGCAATAAATGTTAATGAGTAGAATGTATATTATCTTTGCATATGGATGTGTCTGGATGAGAATATCCGAGTTTGTAAATGTCTCTGAGCATGTCTTGCTGCTGGTGTGTGTATATACACATGTATATATGTGTTTAAGTGTGTTTATATGGCCAGACAGGCCCAGTCTCTCTGGTGGAGTTTGCTGTTGGCCCAGGTCTGGACTCCCTGAGCCAACTAGGGCCGGCGCCGGGGATGGAATTTCCATTAAGAATTAAGCAGGACAGCCCAGCATTGAGAAGTCAGGCAGGCAGAGGGGAGGGGGTCGAGGGGGAGGAAGCTTCAACTCTGAGCTCCCTTGGGCGGCCTCAGTACTGAACTGCCTTGGACAAGCTTTGCCTTGAGTCACAGGCCTTCTCAGGGCCATGGCCCAGAAGGATGGGCAAAGGGGGAGAAGCTGTTTACAGGGGCCTCCATAAGGAGACTTGGAGTTGCTGCAGCCAAGGCTGGAGCCATGAGGCGGCCCCCCAGCAATGGAGTGGCGGCCAGCGAAGGTCCAGGTGGCTGGGGTCTATGGGGAGTCCAGGAGTCCAGGAGGCTCTGCTGTGCCGTACGTATCTGGGAACGTGGATGTGAGTGTGTGTGTGTGTGTGTGTGTGTATTGGGAAGTGGAGGGTGGGGGCATTTATGCCAAGTGCCTCCAGGGAACATCTAACAAACCAAGTCTGTTCCTCTCTTACCCTGAAACCCAGACACAGAGTTTGGGCCTGGAAAAAAAGATCTTTGAGGCTTTTTTGCTAACATCGATCTGTTTATGATCTAAGCCTCATTCTATTTCTAGCGTATAATAAAATATCTTAGTTTTCCAGGTGCTTTACATCCTTGACCTCACTTCATACTTTCAACAACCTCATGAGCTGGGCAGAGATTATTATGTTCCCCAATGTACATATGGGAAAACTGACGCTCAGAGAGGTTAAGTGATTTGTCCAAGGATTCATCACTAGAAAGTGGTAGAGGCAGGATGCAAAACCAGGTTTCTCTGAGGAAGAAGTGGAGACCGACCTTCCTTCCTTCCTTCCTTCCCTCCTTCCTTCCTTCCTTCCTTCCTTCCTTCCTTCCTTCCTTCCTTCCTTCCTTCCTTCCTTCCTTCCTTCCTTCCTTCCTCCCTCCCTCCCTCCCTCCCTACCTCTTTCTTTCTTCCTTCCTTCTTCCTCTCCTCTCCTCTCCTCTCCTCTCCTCTTCTCTCCTCTCCTCTCCTTTCCTTTCCTTTCCCTCACTCTGTTGCCAGGCTGCAGTGCGGTGGCGCAATCTTGGCTCACTGTGACCTCCAACACCGTGGTTCAACTGATTCTCCTGCCTCAGCCTCCTGAGTAGCTGGGATTACAGGCACACGCCACCACACCCAGCTAATTTTTGTATTATTAATAAGATGGGGTTTTACCATGAGGGACTCAAGCTCTGGACCTCATGATCCACCTGCCTTGGCCTTCCAAAGTGCTGGGATTACAGGCATGAGCCACCACTCCTGACTGAGACTATTCTTATCATACCACCTGCCTTACCAGAAACAGACTCAGAGAGAAGATTCTGCAAACTCTGCCCATTTGAGTAAGACTGCGGTTTCAGTGGTAATGCCCAGCCAGGTGGCACCAAGCCCTGTCCCCAGCCCTAGACAGCACTTGTTGAGACAGGAACTGAGGCCCCTCTCAGGGAACTTGGGGAGTAGAATCAGGCTGTTCTGGATGACTGCAGGGTAGAGTCGAAGCTCGCTTGTCTGAGAGGAATGGCTTGGCCATCTTCTGAGCCCTGGGTCCCTAGAGAGCTGAGGAAGAGAGTTAATGTCAGAGAGCTACTGTGTGTTCGAAGCCAGGGAGCAGCAGTCAGCTTCAGCCGGAGCCTGAAAACAGAAACAGAGATTATTAGCATCAAGGAAGAGAAAGCTGCAGCGGGACCTTGGTGTGGTCATTTTGTCATGGGTACGGAGTCGAACTCCTTCTCCCTGAATACATATTGTGAGCAAATTGACATAGTTTGCATGTGAGATATTTAGGTTAGATGTCAAGGAGAACTTTCTGCCAATAAGAGAGTTCAAGCTTTCGAACAGGGCTCAAGGGAGACCAGGGGCTGCCTTTGCTTGAGGACCTCCAATAGGTCGAGATTCTCTGGGCTCTGGGGGACTCATAGCAAGATGGGGCGGGAGCGGGGGGTTGTATGAAATGACCTGGAAGCTTTCCTCCAGGTCAATAATGCCACATTCCAGAGTTTTTGGGTGGGAATCAAGTTCTTCTAGATTTAGCTATTTCACAGAGTCCAGGACGGGGGTCGGGGTGGGGTCTGATCTTATGTGACGAAGTTAGAAGGAGTTTCTGCAACAACCCCTGGTCATTTCTGGCAGGTCCAGGATGTGGAGGGTGACTTAGGTGTGTGTGACCAAGGTTCCAGAGGGGAGCACCTGCGGTTAATAAACCGTCTCATTCTAGGTGTTTGGGACCGATCAAAGCCGGGCTGCTTCCTCCTTCCGAGCAAGTGAACTGTACCCAAATCCCTCCTTGTTTTGTTTCAGCTCCAAGGGAAACGATTGCGGCACATTCCCTTCCCCTCTCCAGATGTTGGCATGCGGGGCACCTTGCGGGCGACCCCGCCCGGACGGCTCCGCGGCTCCTGGGCAATCACCCTGGTGCCTGCCTCTTGGCCCAGGGTAGCCCGGTCTCTAATTAGGCCTGACCGCGTCCCCATTCCAGCGCTCCCGCAGATGGGAGGCAGCGCCATGTTTCCCCCGCCAGGGGCACCGAAATAGCCTCGCAGTCCCGCGGAGACTGCAGGCAGCCGGGGCTGACGCGGGACCACGGCTTGGCAGGGAGCGCGCTGCTGTGGAAGGTCCTTGGGAGGCTGCGGCCGCCTGGGAGAGGGCGGGTGGGGG
>NW_012106463.1:1413466-1426511 GCF_000951045.1 Mandrillus leucophaeus | reverse complement strand
TGGGCCGGCAGAGCAGCCACTTCGCGCGCGGCCTCTGGAGCTCCAGCTGCGCCCTGCCACCACTGGCCGCACGCACCACCCGCCTTTCTCGCACGCTAAGTAAGTAGACAGCTCCCCTAGCTGGACTCAGGGGCTGGTGATGCCTCTGCCAACCTAGTTGGGAACAGTGCAGATTTGTGACTAATTGGATAGTAGGTGTAAGTGTGTCAGTGGGAGTGCTTGTGAAGGGGAGCTTGTGCCAGTGTGAGGGAGTGTGTCTGGGTGGGATGTCCACATGTGGAATTTTCTAGCATGTGCCCTAGGGTGTGAGTGTGGGTGAACGAGTGTTTCAGAGTGTGTGTGGTGGCCTGGAGTGGGCCACAGGTGTCTGTCTGTGTGGCACCTGCTGCCCTGGGTGGACTGTGTCTGTACCTGTGGAAATGCCTGTGTGTGTGGCAGGAAGGCCTCCAGGTGAGCTGAGCCAGTCTGCATGTGGATGAGTGGATGTGCCAGAGTGAACCCAGGAAGGCAGAAGCTGGGGCTAGGGAGTGTTATCTGAACTCAGGCTTTCTAAGGTGACCTGACTTGTCCCCAGCTGGGGTGTCTTCTCTGTGGGTCATTCGGCTTTGGTTTCTCAGGGCTTGGAGCAGGGCAGAAGCTCAGCCCTCACACAACACTGGAGTGAATGTGACTCTGACTGACCCAATCTGGCTAGACCAGGGTCAGGGAGACAGCTTGCGGGACCCCACTCTTAAACCAGGAGAAGAGGCAGGAAGTCAGGGGATGAATACACAGGATGGCCATGGCCACCCACAAACACTCACAGTGCACCCACGCTCACATGCTCAGCATACACGCATTCCTGTCCATTGCACCAGTCTTGCGCATACTCTTCTTAGGATAGCCACGCAACCATTCACATACTTTCAACATGTATACCTGTGGACAGCGACATGTATGCAACATGTACCCGCTTTGTTCAATGAATATGCACAAATGTATCCCTGGTGTGGCCCCACCCTCAGCCTCTAGCCTCCTCCAACTTTTGCCCCTTTTAACCTATATTTTGTACCTCTGACAATGGGTCCAAGAAACTGGCCTCAGTGGGGAATATTTTAAGTCAGGGACTTTGGCTGCAGGGGTCAGGGCAGACGGTGATATGGTGCCTTTGAGGGGTTCCGTTTAATCTGAAACTGAGGCTGTCCATGGAGCTCAGCCAGAGAGCATCTTGTCCCTTAAGCTCTGGGACTTAGAAGCAGTGTTTGCCCTTTTAGAAGTGAAAACTTGCAAACACTGCCTTTGGAAGGCAAGCCAGGTCAGGCTGGGATCTGAGACAGAGCTCTGCATATGTAATTTGCTCCATGCTGTAGTTTATACTCTGGATTATACCTGCTGCAGGAAAGCAGCGACCCTTCTGGGCTGGGTCCCAGGGCAACCATTTGGCAGGGAGGACAGTGAACTGAGCTAGGCTGATTCCTTTTTTTCTTTGGTTTCATTCAACCCTACTTCGAGTCTCTCTCCCACAGGCTGGTGGGGGGGTGGCATTTGCTCTCTCCTCTACTTTCTTCCAGTAGTTATCTTTTTTTTTGGACAGAAACTCCTCCATGACCTCCTCGCCGCGGTGACCACTGGGCACACACCATACAGCGCTTGGAAGAGTAGGTGCCCTAAAATACCAGCTGAATGGTGGTGTTATTCTTCTTAGTAGAGTTTCTAGAGCTGTCCTATCATAGCTATTCCCTTCTGAATACTTTATTGAGGTACTCAGACTAAATGTGCTCCTTCAGTTGGGAAGTTAGAAAGACGGTATTGAGTTTCTCTCTCTCTCTCTCTCCCTCTCTCCCTCCCTCCCTCCCTCCCTCCTTCCCTCTTTCCTTTTCTCCCTTTCTTTCTTTTCTCCCTTCCCTTCCCTTCCCTTCCCTTCCCTTCCCTTCCATTGACTGAGTCTCACTCTATTGCCCAGGTTGGAGTGCAGTGGCATGATCTCAGCTCATTGCAACCTCCACCTCCCGAATTCAAGTGATTCTCCTGCCTCAGCCTCCTAAGTAGCTGGGATTACAGACGCCTGCCACCACGCCTGGCTAATTTTTGTATTTTTAGTAGAGATGAGGTTTCTCCATGTTGGCCAGGCTGGTCTCGAATTTCTGACCTCAAGTTGTCTGCCTGCCTAGGCCTCCCAAAGTGCTGGGATAACAGGTGTGAGGCACCACGCCCGGCCTGAGTTTCTTCTGTCTTAATGCCTATGGTTTGGTCTAAGGGGTGACTAAGCTGTCACCCACCAACTCCTCTAATATGCAGGAGAGCAAGTTGGGTTCAACTGCTTTCTGAGGGGAATGCTGGGATCTATATTTTCTTTGGCCTGATCCTACACCTGACCCTTGGGAGTGGTTAAAAAAGGGCAGGCTGTGGTCAGTCCAGCAGAATAAAGGTGGCGGGGAAGGAATTATTTTCCCGTTGTGCTTCCCTTTTCACTCTGGTTGCTGGGAAGCTCTTAGTCCATCATATTGTTCTGTTGTAATAACTATGTTAGTTGGAACCATTGCTTTGACTTCTAATTTCTGCTTTAAAAACTTTATAGAATACACATTTTTAATTGTAAACTTCCACTTCCTTTGCTGAAGGAAATCAGAACAAATAAATGAAAAATCAGCAATTAAGCATTCTATTGGTCTCCGGGAAAGGGAACCACACTGAATTTTCTCGGGACATCCTCAATTTCAAATATATCATCTGGTTTTCAAACCATATGTCTCAATTTGGTTTCTGTACCTTTGGACTCTAATTGGTGACGATGTCTTGGAGGTTTTTTTCCTGGTAGCTCTGGGACATAATGCCTATCTCTGTGCTGGCTCAGACAAGGCGGATAGTTGAGAATGAATTGGGCCATTGATAAACACCCCCTGCTCCGAGTGTTTCAGCTGCTAGCTCTTCCCTGTCTCAAAAGCTCAAGTGTCTGGGTGCCTGAAGGAGTTTGACCCTTGCCCTAAGCTTGGCCCTGGCCCCACAGCCACCCCTTCCTCATGTGACCCTGCCCAACTCAGGGCTCTGCTGGGAGGTCTGTGTCTCTTGGATCTGAGCCCTCCCCCAGTATGGACCACAACATCTCTGATCAGGGATGGCCCTTGTAGAACTGGAGCTTGGGATGAGAGCTTGGACTTAAGAGTGTGGAGGAGCACATGAAGGGCTTTACTGCCTCCTTGCGTGGGTCTGTGAGGCCATGGGCCAGTGCTCAGCACTTTATCCTTCCTCATATGGTGTCTCTAGTCTGCTAAGTGGTCAGGGAGTCATTTGTCACCCTTACCTGCAGAGGTGCACCTCATCTGAATGCAGGGCAGGGTTCTAGCCACGTTGCAAAGTTGTTGAAACTTCTAATTCACTCCAAGACAGATTATTTTATGCTGCCTAAGGCCATTCATGTTTGGAAAGGAGAAAGCTGGAGGGTAAAACTTAGCAACAAAGAATGATTAGAATAACTCAAATGGGGGGCTTTCAGGCATTGCATTGGGGTTCTGCTTCTCAGTATGTGTTATGTCAACCCAAGCCGGTAGCCATTGCCTGCCTTCAAGATGCATCCTCCCAGAAGCATTTGATCACAAGGTAGGAAAGAGGAAATCCCCTGTGGCCTGGTACTAAGTAATGTGCTGGTCGCCTGGTATGGGTGAAGTGTTTGTTCCCTCCCAGATAAATGTCATCTTAAAAAGGTAAGACTAGGACTGGAGCACATCTCTGCTGAATTTTCACACTATTTAGACTCTGGTTGGCCCCTGGGCTTTAAGCTTAACCAAGTGAAAACTGACTTAAAAGCCAGCAAGAGCATTGTGTGAGATGGTTAGGACTTCCGTGCAGGAAAGGCAACTCATAGTAACTCACGTTTATTTATTATAGACTACTGTCCAGCTTCCTTTTTAGGCTCTTTCCATCTTTTGATTCTACACCAACCCTATGAAATAGTTAAGACGATTTTAAATATAACGAAACTGAAACACAGCAAGGCTAAACAACTAACCCAAGGTCAGAGCTAGCAAAGATTGCTTTCCAGATCTGTCTAACTCCAGAGTGTGTAGTGAATGTCCACTGACCACGAGAGATGCCAGCAACTCCCTCATTTCAAAGACTTTCAAAGCAGGAAAAACTACTCCTTTGGGCAAATTGGGGAATAAGGCTAAGGGCTTGACTTCTCCGTCTGTCTCCAGGACCTGAACGTGATCAGCATCATTGGCCTTTCCAGCCTCAGCTGGAGACTATTGCTGTGTGAGAAGCAGGGATTGAAGGGGTGGGAAAGGCCTCCTGGGCTGTGCGGGGATCTCTCCCCTTGCCTTTCAACCCCCCACCAGCATGGAGTGGGCAGTGTTGAACTTCTGTGCCTTCACTTTTTCCTGGAGCAACCTCTGTCCTGGGAACCAAGCCTCTGCCCAGACTCTGCCATCTGACTGGCCTGATCTCCCCTCCCCCAGCTCTAGGGTATCCTCAGCGCCAAACTCTGGGGGAGTCCTGGATGCTTTGAGGATGTCTCAGGACAGATTAGACTCTGTTTGGTGTGATGCAGTGTCTGTAGGCGTCAGCAGTTTGGCTGGGTAGTTGTGTATAGTGTTCACTTTCTGCTGGAGAAATGAAGGTTTTGTCTTACAAACCAAATATTCTGGGTTTGGAAACCATGTGAAATGTGGCCTGTGGTTGGAGGGTGTAAACTGTGTTTTGGGTCTGTGTGTGGTGCTGGATTTAAAGACACTGTTGAGGGACAGAACAATCGGCTCAGGCCATCTCACTTCTTTTGATGGAGGGTCAGAGGTGAGCAGTACATACTGGGAATGTGTGGGAAAGAGAGCACGGGCTTTGCAGCCAGATGGATCTGACTTGGAGCCTCAGTTTCCTCATCTGTAAAATAGGGTTCCTCGTAAGGTAATGTGGTGCTAGAACTGGAAAGTCTATTTGAAATTCAGTGTCTGGCATAGAATAGGCAAACCGTAAAGTGCAATATCCTTCTTTCCTATGCCACCCACTTTCTGTGAAAGAACACTGGACTGATTGGCACAAGATCTGGATTCCAGCTCTGACTCAGCCTTGGGCGCACTGTATTATCTTGGGTTAAGTCACTTACCGTCTCTGAGCCTCCCTTTCCTGGTGCATAAAATGAGAGAACTCATTTCTCTCACTTCTCTGCATTTTCTGAGGATAATGAAAGAGTAAAGTTAAGGGTTCTCTTGGAAGATCCAGAAAGTACAACCAAAACGGATTCATTTATTCATGCCTCAGTATTAATTGAGATCTTTTGCTGTGCCAGGGTCTGTGCAAGGTGCTGGGGGTAGAGGTAAGTTGGAATATCCTGGGCTTCAGGTAGCAATCAGACCATATGGCAAGACAGACTTGTAAACAAATAAAGGCCTGTCTGTGGGGCGTGATCAAAGCAGGTACTGGAGGCTCTAATGTAGCAGCAAGGAAGTGTTGTCTCCAACTGGGGCAGTCAGAGAGGCCTTCCCAAAAGTGTAAGTACTTGGTGTGGATCTTGAAAGATAACAGGAAGTTGCCAGGAAGAGGAGGACATTGTAGGTAGAGAGACCAGCATGTGCGAGGGCATACAAGTGTTGCCTACTGTGGTAAGTTTGGGGAACTTTAAGCAGTTGGGCATAACTGGAGCCTATGGTGTGGGTGGTCAGTAGTGTTGGCGATGAGATGGAAGATGTTACAAAGAGCTTTGTATGGAGTCCTGTCTGGATTGCTGTCCTGAGATGTTTAGACTTTTTGTCATATTTATGGGCAAGCACTGAGGTATTTTAAGAAGGGAGGGACATGGTTGGATATGGGCTCACTTATACATTCAACAAACATTTACTGAGTGCTTCCTATTTTTATGTCACTTTAAATTTTGACATATCAAATATAATAAAAATGTATAAGAGTTGTATAAGAAATCCCTCTTTATCCATATCTCAACTGTTTACATGATCTTCCATTTACTTTATTATTTTCATTCTCTCCAATCATACAAAAATATTATTTTTATTATTTGCATATATTTTTATTATTTATATAATTTATATTTTACTGTATATTTTTATAATATATTTATTGTTTTATTATATATGAATACATATGAAAATGTTTATATTTCTGATCAATTGAGGAGAAATTGGAGACATGATGCCTCTGTAGCCCCCATATGTTAAGTATATATTTCCTTAAAAAGGATATTCTCTTACCACAGTGCAATTCTGTCCTAATAATGTCTTTATGGCTCCCCCATCTCTCTCACCTCAGTCGGGATCTAGTCCACAGATTGCATTAATTCATGTCTCTTTAGTCTCCTCGAATACAGAGCAGTTCTTTTGCTTTATTTATTTATTTTTTGAACTTTATGTTTTTGAATAGTACAGGTCAGTTATTATGTGGAATATCTATCAATTTGGTTATTGTTGATGGTTCCACATGACTAGATTCAAGCAATGCATTATGGGCAGGAATACCACTGCAGTGAGGTGATGTCCTCTCCAGTTTTCATATCAGCAAGCACATGATGTGGGGATTGTCCCAGTGCTGGTGATGGGAGCTTTTATCACTTGCTTAAGAATAATGTCTGCCAGTTTTTCCACTGTGAAATTACTATTTTTCTCTCTGTAATTAATAAGTAATTTGTGGCGAGATACTTTGAGACTATGTATAAGCTGTTCCTTAACAAACTTATACCCACTGATTTCAGCATCATTGATCATTTTGAATCAATTATTTCTTCCATATTTAGTAGTTGGCATTCTACTTTAAAAAAATCTTTCCTCTCTCCCTCCCTTCCTATCACTAGGGTCTCATGAATTCTTCATTTATTCAATGGGTTATAAATCAATTATTATCTTTATTTTATTTCATTGTTCACATTGTCCCAAACGTGATTAGTGGGAGGCTCTGCAAGCTGGCTTTCTTTGTTTTTGATGCATCCCCACAATTCTCTATGCTCTTCCTTACTATTCGCTATAGCAAGAAGCTACAGGCTCAGTTTCCTTTCTGTGCTACAGCCCTGGAATTAGCCATTTGTCTAAAGAGCACTGGATCCTTTTAGTGGAAAATGATATTTAGAAACCAAGATTTTTAAAGGCCACCTGTGCTCTTTGTGATTGGTGTGTCATCATTTATATGCTCTCTTAGCAGTTAGGACATATATGTATATTTATTTCTCCAATCAACCAATACAATACATTGTTACATGTTTTTAGAAGAAAAAACCCAAAGACTGCAATAGAGAGTAATGGGGTAGGAATACTTTAGATTGGGTAGTTAGAAAGGGCCTCTTTCAGGAGGCGATATTTAGGAAGACAGCATGAGGTGGGTGGATGGATTGGAAGAAGAAAGAGCCTAGAGATTGTTTTAATTATTCATACAGTAATTACCAGGGCCTGAACTAAGTTCAAATGGAGAGGAAGTGGAATTCAATAGGACACAGTGACTGGTGAATGCAGAAAGTGAGGGAGATGAAGGAGTCTGGGGGACTCCCAGTTTGATACCTCAAAGGCCTCTCAAACTCAATGTGTCCAAAACAGAATTTCTTTCGTTCTTCATCATACTAAAACCTGGTCCTCTTCAGGTATTTCAGATTTCATTGAATGACTCCTTCTTCTGGGTAGCTGCACAAGTCAGACAGACCTGACGGTCATCCTCAACACCTCTCTCTCTAAAAACTCACATCCAATCCATCCCCATATCTTGTTGATATTAGCTTGTAAATATCTCTCAAATCTTTCACTTCTCACTATCTCCACCAGCATCACCCTAGTTCATGGTACCATCTTCATGTTTCTAGGGTACCACAAGAGCCCCCGGTCCCCCTATATCCATACTGGTTCCCCTCCAATTTGTTCTCCACACAGCAGCCAGAGCACATTTCAAAACTCAGCTATGTTCATATCATTTTCTTCCTTAAAAGTATGTTAGTTGCTTCCCATTGATCTTAAGATAAAGACTACACTCTTTAGTAAGTCCTACGAGGTCTTGCTTGCCTGGCCCTGCTGCCCTCTCTGACATCTCCCTACCTAGCACTCTCTCCCTGGCTCTCCCTGCCACACTGGCCTCAGCTGAGTCTCAGTCCCTAGGGCTTGTTAGGCTCCTCCTGCCATAAGTCTTTGTATTTGCTGTTCCTCTGCTTAGAATGCTCACTCTTCCTGACTCCACCTACTGAATTCCTTCTTTACTCTCAGTTCTCAACTGAGTTGTCACTTTCATAATCTTCAGGGCCAGGTCCAACCCCATTTTATAAAGTTTTAAAACATCATGTACCTCCTTCAAGGCTTTATCATAGTCTTAATTTTACATTTACTTATGTAATCATTAAAGCTTACCTTCTCTATGTGATGATGAGCTCTGCGAGGGTTGGGACCATGTCTGGTTTTGCTCATTACTTTATCCTAGCAGGCATAATGGTACCATGTTACTGACACATGCCACAAATATATGTTGAACAAACGAGTTAATGAAGATTTATCATCTGAGTAACCAGACAGATGATGGAACCATTCAGTGGAATAAAAATGAGGAGAGAAGTAGATTTGAGGAGGAAAATGATAATTCATTTTGGGACACCTGGCATTTGGGGTGACTGCCAACAATGTCTGTCCCTCAGAGACCTTACCATCTTCTGTACAAATTAGGATGTCACTAAGGAGCTTTTGGGGGGCTGGTGACAGGTGACATCTAATTCCCAGATGATTCTAAGAAGGTCCCTGGGGGAGGTGGCTAAGTCACAAATGGCATCCCTGAGCTGTGGCTTCCCTATCTATCATTATCTCTGGTTTGTAGAGCATACAGGAGATAGAAGGGGTTCCCAGTGGTCCTGACTTGGCTCCTTGGGTACTTGTATAAAATATCTTTACAATCCTATGAAAGACTCCTTGGAACTTTAGTTACTTTATGATTCACATTTGTCAGGAGCTGCCAACCTCCTTCCTACCTCTAACACTGCACTAGACATAGGCTTAAATGAATACAGAAAGTAGGTCTTACTAAGCCCGGTGAGCCATCCTTTCAAAGATGTCATCAGCACTAGGACAGATGGCCCATTCCATCCCTCTGACTTACTTACTCTTACATTCCTCACTCACTCATTCAACTTTCTATCTCATCTTGTTCATTCGGTCACTTACCCACACACCCATCTGTCACCCACCTATGCATCCATGAACAAGAGTTTATGTTGGATTTATAGCAGGACTCAAGGCTAATGCATAATCTTCAGTCCCACTCCTTTATCCCTCTTTTCTGTGGTCCTCACAGCTCAGAATCCCAGGCAAGGAGACTGTCAGGGGTTGGAGAGATGTCACTGTGCTAGTCTAGGGCTGGGCTGGGTATGATTGCAGGGTGTTAGCAGGAAGAGTGGGAGACCAGAAGTGGCCACACTGATTACTCCTCTTGGCTCATTGTCTGCTTTTCTGGCTTCCCTTCTTTCATTGGTGATGAGAACTTAGAGATTAGGTAGATATAAGGTAGATATAAGGCAGACTGGGCTTTGTGGAGGTATTAGGGGGCTCTGGCCTTAAGGGGAAATAGGAACACAGCTCCCTGGGAGCCCTACAGTGGAAAATGTGATGCTTTTGTTTTCTTCTTCATTTTAGACTACTATTGCACTTTAACCCTGTTGAATTTGCAGAGAGGCTATGGGAGGGTGGGAGAGCAGGATTTTAAAATGTGGCATTTAGAAACCAGGCAGTAGACTAATTCTGGCCCCATCCCCCTAGAAGCTGCTCTTTCAGTTCTCTTAGGCTTGTCATTTACAAAGAGCTCCCTAGAATGTGTGCTATCCATCTGCTTTGGTGGCTGACAGGGCTGGAACTGAGAAGGCATAGGACAATGACAGCCACATCAGATAACAGCATCTTGGAAAAATGCCTGAAGGTTGCAAGGGTCTAAGTTACAGACTCATTCACTCATTCCCTCCCTCACGAATTCATTCATTTATCTACTTAGCACCTACCTAGTAGGTGCCATGTTTAATTCTCAGCCCTGGAGACATGACAGTGAGCAAAACACATATTTCATGCCCTTGGAGGATTTGGTTTGGGAACAGAGACAGTAAACAGGGTATATACACCATACAGAGTGTGAATACCATGGAGAAATATAGAGAATAGTAAAGGAGCTCCAAGGGTGGGAGGGGGTTTATACATTTATACAGGGTCAGGAAGTTTTCTCTGATAAGCAGGCATTTAAACAGAGGCCAAGAGGAAGCTATGTGAATACTTGTTGGAAGAGGAGCCAAATAAAGAGAAGAGTAAGTGCAAAGGCCCTGAGGCATAGTTGAGAAAGAGCTTGCTGGTTCATATGATTGAAGTTAAGTGAGGGATGGGGAGAGTTGAAGGAGTTGAGATCAATGCAATAATGGGTGCCAGCTCATGAAGGCTCTGGCGGGTTATTTGAAGAACCTTGGCTTTTAATATGAGTGGTATAGTGAACATTGAAAAGTTTTGAAGAGAGAAATGACATGCTATAGCTGCTATGAAAATAGTAGATTGTTACTGGGAGGAGAAATGAATTAGGAGCCTATTATAGTGATTTAGGTGAGCGATGATGGTGGCTAGGACCAAGGTTCACTTATTCATTCATTTATCCTCCATTTCATTTTTTATTCTACAGATGTCTCTGTAACTCTGCCTGCCCACATATGAGGCCCCTTAGCACTTTGCATCCATTCCTCTGTCCGCCCCGCTCCCATGATCTGTCCAGCTATCCTCATTGCTTTCAACAAGTCTTTACCAGCTACTTGGAGAGTGTTGTGCCAGATGCTGACTAATATGGGCATATTCTTGTGGAACTTTGGCTCTCTCAGGGAGACAAGATGCATCCGTAGGAGATCACCAGTCAACTACAAAACCAAGCAAGTCTCTCAGGCTCAGGATGAATGGTGTCAACACTTCAGTGTTTCAGGAACCCTGTGGGCTGGAGGTCAAAGTAAGCGTCTGGGTGGAAGCCACATTTAAGCTGAATCTTGACAGGTGGGGTGGCCAAGTCAGTCCTGAAGAATAACAGGAAAGTTGCTCTGAAGCTTGAATGTAAGGGGCATGTTGGGGAATACTGGGTGGTAATGCTAAAAGGAGGTGGTGTGGGCTAGAAACAGGATCTAGAGAGGAACAAGCACCAGGCTAAGGAGTTCACATCTAAGTTGAGAGAGTTTGGGGAGACACAGGTTTTCAAGGAGATTTTACAATGAGAGCCGTGTTTTAAGAGGCTGAAACTAAAATCAGATGGAGGAATAATAGGCTGGGGACTCAGAGAGCAAAAAGACCATGGCCTTGTGTGAACCTGCTTGGCCTTTAGGCCAGCAGGAATGCTGAGGCTAGGAGGACTTCTGGGGCGGCTCCTAGATGCAATGGTGTGGGGCTCTATGGCTAACACAAACAGCAGGATATGGTACTGGCAGTTCCTTGGACAAACCCTACATATCTCCTATAACTCAAAATCACCTTTGAGCAAAGAACACAGAGAAGCCTGGGTTCTGGGAAGAGCAAGCTGGAGAAAAATGTTCAGGTCTGGGCTCTGGTCATGAGTGACTCTTTTAGAAGCTTCTGGGGTCACTGGATTGTAGGAACATTAGATTCAGAGCAGGAGCTCATCTAATTCAGCCCTCTATTCTTATAGATGGGAAACTGGAGGCCCAGAGAAGGGGCATATATTGTGTAAGGCACTATAGAGCACTTGTTTAGAGAAAGGTCAAGCATCTCATTGAACTCATGCTGGAGGAATTTCTATGTTTTATTTAATTATTCATTTACATATCTCTTTCAATGGAAAAATAAAATTCTAAGAAGAAGAAAATTGTTCTGTTCATCTCCTCTCTCATCTAGCTGGGCCTTAACACAGAGCAGACGCTCTGCCTGACCCTCAGGATCACAATGTCTCCCCTCTTGACTCAGACAAAAGCAGGGTGTTAGGCTTGTCTCAGAGCTGGCCAGATGTGGAATCAGAAAGAGCTGCCTGTGGATGGGGATAGAGCCTGACTCTGAACCCCTTATCTATTCGTGAGGCTTGGCCTGTGACTAGTTTCTATCTCAGCTATGTCCTTGGCCTGTGACTAGTTTCTATCTCAGCTATGTCCTTAGTGACATCTCACTGGTGGCCATGATCATGGCTGTTGCCATGAAGGGGCCTGCTGAGAGAGAGGAGAGGGAGGTTTTGGTGTGGTGAGGGGATGTCTTGTGCCTGAGGCTACTGCAAGAGGAGAAAACCTCTGCCCAGCTGGAGAGAGAGCAGCCCGCAGGGAGATTAACAGCCTCAGATGGGCACCTAGGATACATACTTGGGGCTTAAGGTCATTGCTTGGTCTGGCCTGAGGCTGCGCCTGCAGGGACTTCACCAAACTCACATATTTGTTCTCTTGCTGTCCTATGAAGCTTAAAGCCACTTCTTTAAGAGCAGCCTCTCCGTGCAGTCTGCAAAAGTCTATGGCTTAACATCAACAGGATTTTAAACTGAAGTGTCTTTTGATGCACCTCCATCCCTGCATTTAGGATCCTAGTGGGGAGGGCTGAAGCTGGAGATTTCTTGAAAAGTCAGAGGTATTTGGGCCATAGATCCTGCCAATCCAGGCACCAGGGTTCGCGTCAATGCTGGATGGGTAATTGATTCTTAAGCTCTTGGTCAGCACCCTGTCCTGTTTGTCTTGTGCTGTATACTTGGCAGAGGACTTCCACATGGAGAGGGGTGAGTTATACTGGTGAGCAAGCTTATTTGTAGGCACAGGAAAATAAGTACTCCCTTACTGTGTTCCACGTTCCTCAGAGAATATCTTGGGGAGGCAGTGATGGGGTCATTATGCTCTTCAGGATAGCAATCTTAGATCAAGCAATGTGGATGGAACTTGGATAGGTGAAATTCTAGAAGGAGACTAGAAAGAACTTGGATTCACAACATGGTGAAACCCCATCTCTACCAAAAATACAAAAATAAACTGGGTATGGAGGCTTGCACCTGTAATCCCAGATACTCGGGAGACTGAGGCAGGATAATCGCTTGAACCTGGAAGGTGGAGGTTGCAGTGAGCTGAGATCGTGCCATTGCACTCCAGCCTGGGCGACAGGGCAAGACTCCATCTCAA
>NW_012106463.1:1375837-1413416 GCF_000951045.1 Mandrillus leucophaeus | reverse complement strand
AAAGAAAGAAAGAATGAATGAACGAACTTGAGTTCTAATCTGGCTTCTACCACAAATTTGCTGTGTGACTTGGACAAGTCATTTATCCTCTCTGGGCCTCAATTTCTTTTTGTGCAAAGTACAGAGTTGAAAAAAAACCCACCATTTCTGAGACCCTGTTTTGTATAACATTCCAGATACCTTACTTACATTATGCCAATAGGAATTTTGGTTAGGACTCTGTCTTCTGGATTTCTATCCTGACCAAGGGCTGATTTTGCACTTTGCCTGAATTATACTTTTCACTCCTTTTGATCTTTTAAGAGATTTATTTATTTATTTTTTCCACAGACCATATTGCCTAACAAAATCCCTCCTATTTTCATGGAATCATATAGAGATACAAAGCAATGTCGTAATGTCATATCCATTATTGTATTTTAAGTTTTACAACAAATGTGCCAGGTAATCAAATATATATTATTATCCCCAGTTTGCATATGAGAAAAGAGGCCTAGAGAAGTCAAGTAACTTGACTAAGGTTACGCAGTTAGTTACCGGCAGAGCTGGGGCGGGGATGAAGGTTTCTTGGCTGCTAGTCTGTGTTTGGTTGTGCCGCTTTTTGGACTTGGGAAGGGGTATCATAAGGACTTCATGGGATAGGACTTGTGGGATTCATTAGGTGGCAGAATTATCAAGATGAGAGCACCTGCCACCACATACCTGTACCATGTAAGGTTGAAATGTTCTTAGCCTGGGGCAGCCCCCACCCACCTGGACCCAGAGGTGAGGGGCTAGACTGGCCCCTGTGCCCAGCTATGCAAAGATCAGGGCTGTAGATAGCCCTCTGTGGAAGCTATTACTGACAATCCAGCCCTGCTGTCTGCTGTATTAGCAGGATGGTGGGTATCTGGCCACTGCCTCTTAGTTAACCTTCCCTTCTTCATTTTAAGAAGCTTTTTTATCTGCTTGGTCCTGGAGCTAGGCTGGCTCTTTCTGGCTGCAGAAAGGGGCTTTTAAAGTAACCCTCTTAGTTTATTTCTCTCTGGGCCAATCCAGCCAGATCTTTGCTTGGGGCAAGAGGGAGCCTCAAGGGTAGAAGTATGTGAGCAAGAAGAAGCTCTCCTTTTACATACCAGTCAAGAATGACTGGACATCATCTGCCTCCCCAGCCCCATTCACTTTCTATTTGTAATTTGGGATCTGTGTGTGTGAGCTCTGAATAGGTTGCCCCCCATCTTCCCCTCCTTTCTCATTAATCAAGTTTCCATATTTTCTTGGGTCTATTTAGGGGCTTGCTGTTCTGTTCTCTATGTTTATTCCAGGGTCAATATCCCATTGTATTTATTAGTTTTTAAAAAGTCTTATGATCTGGCAGGAAAAGTCCCTCCAATTTTTTCCAGAAACATTTTGGCTACACATTTCAGATTCAACCTGTCAAGTTCTAGAAAAAAATCCTATAGGGAGTTGATTGGAATTGGACTGAATATTTAGATCAGTTTATGGTGAATTAATATTTCCCTATCATATATATGGTATTTCATATGCATGAATTATCTATTAACTCATCTTGGCCTTCTTTAATATCATTTAATAATGTTTTACAATTTTCTCGAGAAGGGACTTGCACATGTTAAGGTTCATTTCTATGGCCTTTACATATTTTTGTTGCTTTGTTAATGACCTCTCTTCTAAATTTTACTCTGTTTATGCTGGTATCTATAACTATACTTGACTTTTGAATATTCATTTCTGACCAACTTTCTAAAACCTTATATAAATTAAAATAATTTTTTTGTAGATACCCTTTGATTTTCTACATAGAGAGTGAGGATGAATTGCTAGTTCATATGTTTTCATAAGAATTAGGGAAAGGTACCATGTCTGCAGGGACACAGACCCATGGATACCTGGCTTGCCAAGTGGACCACAGCTCTGTGCCTGGTGGACCCAGCCCTGTGTTGGGGTGGCTGGATGAACACAACAGAGGCCAGTTTCAGACTCCTCACTCTTCTAGCTGTGTGCTGGTATGCACAGGCAGATGTGGCTGCCTGTGAACCACATCAACTGTAAATAATGATGGTTTTGTTTCTTCCCATTCTAATACATTTTTCTTTCTACACTAGCTAAGATCTCTAGCACAATAATGAGTAGAAATTGTTGAGAGCTGGGCATCTTTATTTTGTTTCTGATCTCACAGGAAATGCTTTCATTCAACATGTCATCAAGTATACTTCTCGTGGTATATATTTTTTCTTGGTAGATACCCTATAATCAGTTTAAGGGTTGAGATGGTCATAAGGTTTTTTCCTTCTTTATGTTGTGAGTTTCACTGATCTGTTTTCTAATGTTAAAATAACCATGTATTTTTAGGCTAGATCCAACTTAGCCATGATATACGATCCTTTTCACATATAGCTGGATTTTGCTTGCTAGTATTTTGTTTAGTATATTTTCATATATGTTTCTATATAGATTGGCCTGTATATTTCCTTTCTTGTGTTGTTCTTGTTCAATTTTAGTATCAAAGTTATTTAAGCCTTATCCAATCAATTGAAGTGTGTTTTCTCTTTTCCTATTCTGCGGAAGAGTTTGGTTATTTTTCCTTTAAATGATATAAACTCATGCTTCTCTGGGCTTGGTGTTTTCCTTATGAGAAGATTTTAAACTATTGATGAATTCTTTCAGTGGTTATAGATCTACTTTTTCTTGAATCGATTTTGGCAAATTGTATTTTCTAGGAATTTATCTAGCTTATTTATGTTTTCAATGATATTGCATAATATCCTCTTATCTCTGCTGCATCTGTAGAAATAAACCTCTTTTATTGCTAATATTATTTCCTCTTTTTTTCTGTTTTTTTTCCAGATCTTCCCAGCAGTTTGTCTATTTTATGTTTTCACAAACCAACTTTAGTCATTATGTTTATGTTTTGTTTTGTATTTTGATTTGTGTTTTATTTAATGTTTGCTCCTATCTTAATTATTTTCCTTCTGATACTTTCTTTAGAATTATTTTCCTCTTATTTTTTAAAATTTCTTAAGTTGGAGATTATTATGTTGGAGAAGTTGGAGATTCTTTGAATTTTCAGATCTTTTTCTAATTTAAGTATTTAAATCTATAATTTTTGTTCTTAGTTATATTTTATCTATATACATGATTTTTAATATGTGTATTTTCATCATCATTCAGGTTTATTTTCTAATTTCTGCTGTAATTTCTTCTTGGACCTATGGCTTGTATGTTTAAAAATATATGACTGTATGGGGTATTTATGTTGGGGTAGAGATTGCAACCCCAATGTCAATCTTTTGAAATTTGTTGAGGCTTGCTTTAAAGACTAGAAAGTAGTTGATTAAGAAAAAAAAAAAGAAAGAATGATTCATGAGTGCTTGAAAAGAATGTGTATTCTGGGTGTTCTATTTATGAACATTAAATCTAACTTAAACGTGCCATTCAAATATTCTATATCCTTACTGATCATTTTCGTGCTTGATCTATCAGTTAATGACAGAATCGTGTTGAAATGTATGTGATTCAGGACTAGTTCATTTCTCCTTAAAGTTTTATCAATTTTACTTTGCATATCTTAAAGCTATGCTATTAGATATATCCTCATTATTGAATTTTCTTAATGGGCTGAACATTTAATTTTCATGTAGTGAACCTCTTCATTGCCTTAAAGTTTGTTTTACATTATATGAATACATTAGCATCAGATTTCTTTAGGTAAGTATTTTTATGGTGTATCTTTTGTGGCCTTTAAGTTTAAGCTATTTTAGGTCTTTTTGTTTTAGGGACACTTCTTGTAGCTAGCACATAGCATGCACAACTTCCAGCCCCCTCCATGTATTGCACCCTTAATAATCTCTGCTTAGAACTGGATAGTTTAGCTCATTTCCCCTTAATGTGACTACTATTATACATTGATACTCCCCTCTACATACTTTCTTTCTTTCTTTGGTTTAATTTTTTAAATTTATTGCTCATTTATTTTTTCCTCCCCTACACAGTTCGAGGGAATTGTCTCTTTCTCTATGTCTGTTCTTTTAGTTAATTACTTTAGATATTATAGCATTAATAATAACCTAAAAAGCCTAAATTTAATTTACATCTCTATTTTTCTTCCCCCAAAATAGAACCTTGGAGCACTTTAAACAACTTTAGTCATATCCTTCTAAATTATATACAATATTTTAGATTCATCATTTCTTATCTCAAAAATGAGGGATTATAATTGTTTTATTTTATTTGGAGGCGAGGTCTTGCTCTGTTGCCCAAGCTGGGGTACAGTGGGGCAATCACAGTCCACTGCAGCCTCAACCTCCTGGACTCAAATGATCCTCCCACCTCAGCCTCCTGAGTAGGTGAAAACACAGTTAGGATTCACTGCACTCGGCTTTTTAAATTTTTGTAGAGATGGGGGCTGCACTACGTTGCCCAGACTGATCTTGAACTCTTGGGCTTAAGTGATCCTCCTGCCTCAGCTTCCCTAAGTACTGGAATTACAGGAATGAGTCAATGTGCCCGGCCCTGTAATTGTTTTTTAGTTAAAGTTTCTTTGGATTTACCCACAGTTTTAAGCAAGTTTGCTCATCATTCTTTCTTGTATCTCAAACCTTCCATATGATATTACATTATTTCTGCTTGAAGCAAATCCTTTAGAATTTCCTTTAGTGTGGGATTTTTGGTTGTCTGAGAATGCTTATATTTCATACTTATTCTTGAAATGTAATTTCTATAGATATAGAATTTTGGGACAATGATTTTCTGGCATAATATATTTTCTTGTTGTCTGCTGAGTTTCATCATTGTTATTAAGTGATCATCTGTCAATCTAGTTTCCTTTTTCCTTTGATTGCTTTCAAAATCTTCTGTCTTTGGTGCTCATTAATGTTACGAGTTGTCTAGGGTGTGGATGTATATGTTTTGTATTTATCTTACTAGGGATTCATTGGGATTTCTGAATTTGAATGTTGTTTTGTCTTTCAAAAAATCCAGGGAACTGAAATTTCAGCCACTGATTCTTTGAATATCACCATTTCCCCATTCTCTCTCTTTGCAAATATGATGAAATACTTGTTAGATCCCATCACTCTATATTTCTTAGCTTTAATTCTCTCATATTTTTTCTCTCTTTTTCTCTCTGGACTGCATCTTGGTTAAGTTCTTTTGTTCTATCTTTTAATATACCAATCCATTTTTTAGCTGTGATTAATCTGCCCAATGAGTTTTTCATTTTAATTATTGTATTTTAATGTAGAAAAGGTCTATTTGTTTCTTTCTCAAATTTTCTTGGCCATATTTTATAGCCTTTGTTCTTTGAAAATGTTTTCATGACCCTCTTTTATTTCTTAAAACTAAATTCTCTAATCAAGTCCCCCATCCCCACAACAGATAATGTAAATTCAGGCCGTAAGCCTATCTGAGGCCCATAATGTGGTCATTAATTCTCAACTTTCATTGTTGACAATTTTGATATAGAAGGTTTATTTTCCATTTACTCTTAAACTGAGTTTCTGGTTTTCTGGATCCCTATTTGATTCCTCCGCTTGGGAAGTTCCTAGGCTTTATCACATGTTTCCTTGCACTGTACACATAGGAAACAGAAGTCCAGAGAATACAACATTCAACAGATGTCTCAGGAAAAACAAAACAAAACAAAACAACAACAACAACAAATTCCCTTCAACTCTTGCTTCGGTTTCCTGGTTCTTCTTTTGCTTTACTTTTGGCCTCTCCAGCTTTCTTACACTTTTGCCAGCTCAGTAATATATTTTAAAAACATTAAAAGGATAATTATTCATCCTTTAAAATTGTTCTTATGGAGCAGTATTTAAAGTATCTGGGTTACTGTATTGTTGGAGATAACAATCTTATATGAGTTTTCTCTATAAGGAGAAGGATTGTCAATTAAAAATCAGGTGCTAAAAATAATGACTTGATATGCCTCTCTAAAAGAAAAGGTAGAGTCTTCATCGTCACCCAACATATTAACTGTGTACCTTAGCAAATTATTGAACCTCTCTGGGTCACCATTTCTACATTTTAAAATGGGGATAATAGTAGTACTGATTATTTTGGATATTTGGAGGAATATGTGAAGTTATTTATGTAAGACACTTAGAAGGGTTCTTGGCACATAGTTAAGTGCCTAATACCATATTTCTTTGGATTTAAGATGTTATATATTGTAAGATCCCTCTTCATGAAAAAGAAAATATGGTTCCAATTAAACGATGACACAATGCCAAGATGCCATTGACTGAAACATACATCCCAATTTTGGTTGTTAAAATATGAAAAAAAAAGATATCTTAGAATGACCTGCCTATAGTAAATTTTAGCTATTATTACAAATGGATGCGTATGAGCAAAGTAGGCAGTGGTTGAGAAACAGAATCTTAGTCTCAGAATTGATAGAACTTAAATGTTTGTAGGTACTTACTCCATCCCACCATGATCCCATTAATTTCTGGACTCTGACTGTATTGTGCATGAGTTCACTTCTGTGTCCAGAGGGCTGTCTTTAGACAAGCAAGATATTCCATCTCCTCCAAGACTGAGGAAGAAGCGACTTCTATGTGTGTAGCACATTCATAGGTGCCTTATATATAGCATTTACTTTAGTTCTCACAATTAGTCTCATTAATGAAGACAAGTTGCTATGACCCCCCAACATTAGTGGCTTAACATATTGTTTATTTCTTGCTTACCCCACAGATTGATGTGGATTAGGTGGCTCTACTCCAAGCTGTGATTCAAGTCTCATCTCCTTCCTTCCTTCCTTCCTTCCTTCTTTCCTTCCTTCCTTCCTTCTTTCCTTCCTTCCTTCCTTCCTTCCTTCTTTCCTTCTTTCCTTCCTTCCTTCTTTCCTTCCTTCCTTCCTTCCTTCCTTCCTTCCTTCCTTCCTTCCTTTATTTTTTTATTTATTTATTTTTTGCTTTGCCTTATTGTGGCTTTTGGGTTGCTTTGGCATCACTCAGCAGGTAGAAAGGGGAAGAGAGAGGGAGCATCAAGAAGGTACACCTTCTATTATAATTTAAAATTCTTTAAGACCTTGCCACTTTATTTATTCCTATTTGGAGGGGGAAATTAGTGTAAGTTAGGGTGTTTGAGGAGGCCTGCCAGATGAGGTGGGATTAGAGATGAATCCTGAGGCATTGGAATTACCTGGAGATAGAAAAGAGAATTGAGGGAATTCAGTCAGGATATGCTGGGGTGCCATGACTAATGCATACAATTGTGGAAGTGCAAGATGTTTTTGGACCATCATAGAACACTGTGTTGGTAGAAGGATTGGGCTTCTACTCTGTGCTAGACACTGCAAAGCACTAGACCTAAACAAGTCTTGATAAAACAGTATTCTGTGAATGGGTTGTTTTTCATGTTTGATCCATTCTGTGCCCCAGATGGATGTGGATCATGTGGCCCATGTACCTTACACCCCCTGTTTCCCAACATAAAGGATTCTTTAACTGAAGATGTTATGACAATGACAACAGGATTTGCTGAGAATGATTGTGTTGTGCTCACTCTCTGGGATATTCTGTTATATACAATGCTTCTAAAATAGGTGATGGTTCTGTCTTTTGTCCCTTTTTGTCAGTGAGTTGGTGAGAACTCTTCACCCTTGGGGCCAAGCCAAGGTTCTGGTTCAGTGTGGATTCTCCTTTGAATGTCCCATACTACTTTGGTCACATAGAATGTGAGCTGCGATATTAATTGTTTCTTCTGGGTCAATTTTACTTATCACAGAAAATGTCTTAGTGTTTTTGTCTGTGTTTATTCAAAACATAGTTTATTTCTTAGCCCATTTTGTGCTGCTAGAACAGAATGTATAATAGAATGGCATAGACTGGCTAGTTTATAGTGAATAGAAGTTTATTGGCTTACAGTTCTGGAGGCTGAGAAGTCCAAGATCAAGATGTCCATAGTTTTGGTGTCTAATGAAGCCATTCTCTTCTTCCATGATGATGTCTTGCATGCTGTGCTCTCTGAGGGAAAGAAGACTGGATGCTCACATGGTGGAGGCAGAAGGGCCAGGAAAGTGAATCCACTTCTATAAGGCCTTTTTCTAATGGCATTAATTCATTCATGAGGGCTCTGCTCTCATGACTTACAGGCATATCTTAGAGATATTGCATATTCAATCCCAGACCACTGCAATAAAGCCAATATTACAATAAAGAGAGTTACACAAATTATTAGGTTTCCCACTGCATATAAAAGTTATGTTTATGCTATGCTGTAGTATATTAAGTGTGAAATAAAATTATGTCTATGTCTAAAAACAATGTACATATATAATTAAAAATACTTTATTGCTGAAATGCTAATGGTCATCTGAAGCTTCAGCAAGTCATAATCTTTTTGCTGGTGGAGAGTCTTGCCTTGATGTTGATGTCTGCTGACTA
Organism: Mandrillus leucophaeus; assembly: GCF_000951045.1. Taxonomy (NCBI): domain Eukaryota; kingdom Metazoa; phylum Chordata; class Mammalia; order Primates; family Cercopithecidae; genus Mandrillus; species Mandrillus leucophaeus. The sequence goes on along the minus strand of NW_012106463.1, from coordinate 1,405,020 downwards.
ATCAGGGTAGTGGTTGCTTAAGGTTGGGGTTGCTGTGGCAATTTCTTAAAGTAAGATAACAGTAAAGTTTGCCACATCAATTGACTCTTCTTTTTATGAAAAATTTCTCAGTGGTGTGTGGTGTTTGACAGCACTTTACCCATCTTAAAACTTCTTTCAAAATTGGAGTTAACCTCTCAAATCCTGCCACTGCTTTATTAACTAAATTTATGTTATGTTCTAAATATTGTCTCTTCACTAGGAGTAAATAACATCTCAAGAAATTTCTTTCTTTGCTCATCCATAAGAAGCAACTCCTCATTCATTTAGTTTTGTCATGAGGTTGCAGCAATTCAGTCACGTCTTCAGGCTCCACATCTAATTCTAGTTTGCTTGCTATTTTTAACCACATCTGCAGTTGCTTCCACCACTGAAGTTTTGAACTTCTCAAAGTCATCCATGAGGATTGGAATCAAATTCTTCCAAATTCCTGTTAATATTGACATTCTGACCTCCTCCCATGAATCACGAATGTTCTTAATCACATCTAGAATGGTATTTGCTTTCTAAAAGGATTTAAATTTAATATGCCCAAATCCATCAGAGGAATCACTATCAATGGCAGCTACAGCCTTACAAAATGTATTTCTTAAATAATAAGACTTGAAAGTCAAAATTACTCCTTGATTCATGGGCTGCAGAATGGATGTTAGCCGGTGTAAAAACATTAATCTCTTTCCACATCTCCATCAGAGCTTTTGACAACCAGGTATATCATCAATGAGCAATAATATTTTGAAAGGAATATTTTTTTCTGAGTGGTAGGTCTCAACAGTGAGCTTAAAATACTCAGTAAAACATGCTATAAACAGATACGCTGTCATGTAGACTTTGATGTTACATTTACAGAGAATAGGCAGAATATATTTTGCATAATTTTTAAAGGCCCTAGAATTTTTGGAATGGTAAATGAGCATTGACTTCAAGTTAAACTCACCAGCTGCATTAGTCCCTAACAAGAGAGTCAGCCTGTCCTTTGAAACTTTGAAACAAGGCTTTGATTTCTTCTCTCGTGCTATGAAAGTCATAGATGGCATCTTCTTCAAATATAAGGCTGTTCTGTCTCCATTGAAAATATGTTGTTGAGTGTAGGCACCTTCATCAATAATTTTAGCCAGATCTTCTGGATAACTTGCTGCACTTCTCCGTTAGCAGTTGCTGCTTCATCTTGAACTTGTATATTATAGAGATGGCCTCTTTCCTTAAACCTAATGAACCAACCTCTGCTAGCTTCCAACTTTGCTTCTGTAGTTTCCTCACCTTTCTTAGCCTTAATAGAATAAAATAGGGCCTTGCTGTAGATTAGGCTTTGGCTTAAGGAAATGTTGTGTCTGGTTTCATTTTCTATCCAGACCACTCAAACTTCCTCCATATCAGAATAGGCTGTCTTGCTTTTTTATCATTCGTGTGTTCACTGAAGTAGCATTTTTAATTTCCTTTGAGAATTTTTCCTTTGCATTAACAATTTGCCTAGCTGTTTGGTGCAAGAGCCCTAGCTTTTGGCCTATCTGGGCTTTTGACCTACTGTCCTAACTAAGCTTAATCATTTCTAACTTTTGATTTAAAGTGAAAGATGTGTGACTCTTACTTTCACTTGAACATTTAGAGGGCATTGTAGGGTTAGTAATTGGCCAAATTTTAATATTGTTGTGTCTCAGGGAACAGGGAGCCCAGAGGAAAGGGAGAAAGATAGGGGAACGGCAGGTTGGTGAAGTAGTCAGAACACATACAAAACTTATTGGTTAAGTTTGCCATCTTACCAAGGTGCAATTTGTGATTTCCCCAAAACAATTACAATAGTAATATCAAAGATCACTGATCACAGATCACCACAGCAGATACAATAGTAATGAAAAATTGAAAATATTGTAAGAAATTACTAAAGCGTGACACAGAGACATGAAATGAGTACATACTATGGGAAAATTGGCACTGATAGGTTTGTGTGATGCAGGTTTGTCCCAAACCTTTAATTTGTAAAAAAGGAAAAGAAAAAAAAAAAAAACACAACAGTATCTGCAAAGCACAATAGAGTGAAGTGCCCTAACTCCCAACACTGCCACACTGGGGATTAGGTTTCAACCTATGAACTTTGGAGGGGAAACACTGAACCATAGCAATCTCTATGTGCTAGGTTTTAAATCATATCTCTTCTATAGGACGCTTTGCTTCTTTCCAACATATTTAATATGTTTTGCTTTTTAATTCTCTCCAGTGGAAAGCAGCTCTTTGGATCTGAAGTCTGAATAGGAAATGGATCCTTCATTGGCCACAAAGATGGCTATCATGAAACTTCTTACAGAGTACCATTAACTAGCCTGCTGGGTCAAAGTAGCTTCTGGTATTATTATTTCACTTTCTCTGAAATATCATGCAGGCGACATCATCTTGTGTAATTTTGACCACAACACTGAGAATAGGTTTTATTCCCATTTTACGGATGTAGAAGCTGAAAGTCAGAGAGGCCTAGTAAGAGGCAAAACTAGGATTGGAATCCCAACCCTGAACTTTTGGATTTTCAAGACCTCACCAGGCTACCTTCTAAATGTTATTGAGCAAACTCCGATTTAGAGGATTTGAGGAAGAAATAAAATCAGAGAAGATTGGATTATCATGGTTGTTGATACAATGCTGTCATTTGCTCAAGACTTTCGATTTCAGAGAAAATTATATTTGTGAGACTATAAGAGATTGTACAATTCTCTCTCCTATGTCATTTTCCCAAGGGTATACAGACCCCTTCAACCTGGGTCCTCATCATGACTCAGTGAGGGAAATAGCTTGCCCAGGGTGCCCTTTGAGCATGATTTATGAAACAGGATGTATCCAAATTTTCACCACGTTGGAGCTATTCAATTTTCTCTAATGGCCTTTATCTGAGAGTTATGTCTATTCGTGGCAGTCACAACCAGTAAGTCATTAGCTTAAAGTATGCTGATTGTTAATTTTAGCACCCTGGGCCCTGGGCCCAGTGGGAGAGGTCTCTCGCTTTTGCAAATCGAAGCTAAGGAACATTTGAGCAGTTGGCAAACATTCACATCAGGAAAAGTTAGAAAGTAAGAAGGAATAATTTAAAAGTTAGAGTAAGAAGCAGTAGAATTGTTGGAGCTAAGGAGGCAACAGGATAGCTTTTTTTCTGGCTGCCTCCCTACTGCTAGGCACTGTCCTCACCAGAAGAGAGGTGGAACCAGTCTTTAAATCAACACCTGCTGTGTGCCAGGCACTTCACATATGTGAGCTCACTAATGTGCCTAGCGTTCTTATTTTATCCTTATTAGAGATCCCATTTTATAGACAAAAAACCTAATGCTCAAGGTCACACAGCTATTAACGGATGGAGCTCACATTTGAACCTGGGCAGTTGACTCCTGAATCTGTATTCTTAACCAACAGAGCTCTGAATGGGGGTGACTAAAAGGGCCAACCAAGCCTCCCTTGGAGCTACACTTTGCCTAAGATCTTGAGATCTGGCCACCAGATTCTCACTTTTAATCATTAAATAATTTTCAGCTCAGAGCTAGCTCCCAGAATGCCAGTAAGTGCAGCTTCCTTGTGTGGCTTAGGGCTGGGAGCTCCTCTGATGAGTAGCTGGTCAATCAGAGCCCCAGAGCCAGGAATGGCCCACCCTGAGATACAAGGTGAAGACAGCTCTGGCTTTCCTGATTCCAGGAGCCTGAGCTTCCCTCTGAGATGGCCACACAAGCTCCTTCAGGGGAGGCCGCTTGGACAAGCTGGAGCTCTCTAGAGGATAAACCATATAAACCAGGTGCTGGCACACATGGGCCTCAGTGAGGACACCTTGACACTGGGCTCCTCTCTCTCTGACCGCTGGGGACTCATGGGCACTTCCAAGTTAACCTGCCTGTCCCATTCCAGAGCTGAGCTGAATCTGAACAGAACTCATGAATTTCCTTGCCCACTCTCTATTTCCTCGTACTTGATAACCACAGCAAAGGAGAAAGTGCAAGCATACTTGCACTTTCCCAGTTTTGCAGATGGAGCACTAAGGCTGCATTGACTTCCTATGGTAAACCACTCTGAGGCACTGGTGGGTCTGTTCACTCCAGCCAGGCAAAGCCTTATTTGGATTTCCCACGGTGGGAATGAGGGAGCCTGTGTGCATATCCCAGGTGTGGCTTGGCTTACTTTGTGACCTCAGTCAGTGTCTTTTTCTTTTCTTTTTGATTTCTTTTTTTCTTTTCTTTCCTTTTTTTTTTCTTTTAGAGGCAGGGTCTTGCTCAGGCTGAAGTGCAGTGGCATAATCATAGCTCACTGTAACCTTAAATTCCTGGGTTCAGGCAGTCCCCCCATCTCAGCCTCTCCAGTAGCTGGGACTACAGGAATGCACCACCATGCCCCATCTAATTTTTCAATTTTTTTTTTTTTGGTAGAAATGGGGTCTTGCTATGTAGCCCAGGCTGGCCTCAAACTCCTTGCCTCAAGTGATCCTCTTGTCTTGGTCTCTCAAAGTGCTGGGATTGCAGGTGTGATCCACTGCACCCAGCCTCTCTTCTTCTGAACTTGTCTCTCCATTGTCCACGTTAACCCATCTGTGCTTCTGGTTCCTCATCTGAAAAACTGAGGTAACAATAGCAACCTACCTATGGGGTTATTTTGAGGACTAAATGTAAAGCATTTACAACAGTGCCTTATATGTAGTAAGTACCCAAGAAGTGTTTCTCCCTGTCTGCCTCCTCTTCATCCTCTTCCTCCTCATTATTATTACTACTACTACAAGAGGATAATCTCTAAGGCCTCCCTACTAGTTCTCATACTCTGAGAGTATAATGTGAGCTCCTCCAAGAAGGCTGCCTGGACATTGCCCGGGAGCTGTAGTCTTAGCCCTGTCAAGTTCATGGACATATTTCTGTAGATGAGATTCCTATTGCCTTCTAGGTGAGGCCTAAAAGGTAGATGTATCCAATTAATCAGGTGGAGGCTTGCGACCTTGTTTGAGCTTTGTTGAAACTATTTGGGCTCCAGCATTGAGGGTCAGAACAAAGGTCTGGATGGGGGCCCCCTCTACCTGATGCAAGTTGTTCTGGGCTATCTAGCGAGAGTCTCAGGTCCTGGAGGAGATTCAGCCCTGCTCTGTGAGTCCTTAGGTCTGTTCTTCCTACTTGTTGGGCTCTGTTATCTGACAGCTGTGAGGGGCTACTGGGGTTTCCTCCAGGGAGCTAGAGCTGTCTATATTTTACGAGGCTCAGTTCATTCAGCAGGGTTGGGTAGCAGCTTGCTTGGGTTCTTGTGCCTCTCCTGGGAACGAGGGCTCTTAAAGTATCTGATTGCTGCAGGATGCCAGCCACCACAGCTAGCAATAGCTCCAATGACTATTGCCACCCTTGCCCAGGTCACATAGAGGTCAAGAGTAGGGTGGGGAGGGAGATGTGTTGTGATTACCTCCTAGAGCTCTTTGCAGCCCTTCTTTCCACTCCTAGGTTCCCACCTCTCCACTCCTAGGACTTTACTGCTCTGACTGAAAGCTTGCACCTGCCTGTTAAATTAGCCCTCATTGCTGGTCTTACTTTCTGGAGTTCATCCACTCCACTGGTTACCATGCGGACTGAAATTCCACTTTGATCATTTCACTCCCCTGCTCAAACACCTTTGATGGCTCTCTACCACCCACAGGACAGAGACTAAATAATCAGTTCCTTTCATGGTCAGGGCTATAGAGGCACCTTCCCTCCAGCCTCCTGAGAGAGATCTGGGTTCCCGAATACTTGCTCCATGTTCTGGTTTCCTTGCCACGGTTCACACTGCTCTTGGCACTGAATGCCCTTGTCCCATCTTCACCTGGAAAAATCCCTCCCTCCATTTGAGGTCCAGCTCAGACATCACCTTCTCTAAGGTGAACAAGTCTTCTGTATTTCCCTAGCTGAAAGTGACCACTTCTTTTTCTGCATTCGCATGCTACTGAGATAGTTTACTATAAACTCCACCACCAGGCCAGAGTGCTCCAGCCTTCTTGAAACACTTGCAGTTCCCTAATCTCACCATGCTCATGATTCTGGGTCAAATGCTCTTCCTTGTGCCCTGCACACTCTTCCTTTTAGCCCCCTTTCCTTCCTCTGCTTTTTCTACATTCTTTCAAGTTTCAGTATTGGAGTGATGCCCTGAGAAACTTCCCATGGCCCCTTCTCACCACCTTCCATTCTGACCTCGTACTGCTTGAAACTTGCTTGCCGCACTTCGGGGGAGGGTGACATTCCCTTGATTACCTGTCATTGCAGTTTTTGCACAGCATTGTGACTGTCCACTGATCTGTCTGTCTGTCCTATGGGAGAACTTGATGAACACAGAGCTGGGGGTGGGGAGGGAGGCTGCCCGACTGGGTACAACCAGACAGTGAGGACTGCAAGAACTCAGGAGGGACAGGCAGCTTTGTCTCAGTGGATGTTAGGATGCAGAGCGCTTTCAATGCACAGTGCGTATGGTATGCAAAGGCTCCTCCTCCCAACCCTGAGTATTCATCTCACTGAATACTCATCATGGCATGGTGAAATAGTTACCACTGTCTCCAGTTTATCCATGAGGAAGCTGAGCTTCCTTCCACAAGAACTCACCCAGTCAGTGAGCAAGTGTCTATTGATTATTATGCACCAGACTATGTCAGGCACAGGGGGTATGGCAGTGAGTGGCACATTCCTTTAGTCCCTGCTCTTACCTTCAGGGGAGAAAGACATTAAGCTCTTATTAAGCCCCTAATGTTACAGTTAATTATTTAATTACAATTGTGATAAAGTCTATGGAGGAAAAATACTGAGGGGACTAGGGAATCTTATAATGAAGGACGTGACTGAATCCACGGGTCAGGGAAAGCTGCCCTGAGGAAGTGGCATTTGTTCTGAGCTCTGAATGATAGGAATAACTTGGTGAGAGGAGACAGAGGAGAGGTTGTTGGGGTCAGAGGAACGAGTACCTTGAAGGTGCTTGGCAGGGGTAGGTGTGGCTTGCTGCAAGGATTAACAGCAGCCAGAGTGGCTGCAAGGCTGAAGGACAAGAAGGGTGGTTAGACAGGGACAAGATCCACGTGAGGCAAGTAGGCCATGGCAGGGTTTGGTCTTAGTAGCAACAGGAAGCCATTGAAGGATTTTAAACAGTGGGTTGATGTGGTTAGATTTGTGCTTGAGACCACCCTGTTGGTTGTGTGGAGAACAGTTTAGAGAGAGGCATGTCTGGAAAGGGGCGAGTGATGAAAGAAAGCCCTTGCAGAGGTCCAAGTGAGAGATGCCAATACCTTTGGCCAGGGAGGTGGTCATGAGATGAAAAAAATATGATGAGGGAAAGGGATGTATCAAGGATAATTCTCAGGCAAGACATCCAGATCTAGCCTCTGGGCTCTAAATTCTGTGTATTTTGCACAGGCCGGGGAAGGCAAATTGAAAAAAAAAAGCCTATATTGTAGCCCCATTTTAAGGTGTAATCTGCATACCAGGTACAGGGGAACTTGATTCTTCTGCAGGTACCACGAAGCCTCAGAAAAAAGTCTCCTTTCAGTCTGAAGCTCCTAGTCTGTGCACTTGATTGGTGAATCCTAGGTCATGTGCTTCTGCTCTGTGTGCCTGATTGGTGAATCCTAGGTCACATGCTTCTGCTCTGTGTGCCTGATTGGTGGCACCTAAGTCATGTGTTTTATCTTTGCTGCAAAGGATTCTGCCAAACAAGGGTCTGGCTTTTTAAGTTTCCATGTTGGGAGGCAGGTTTCCCTTACACTAAGACTCTTAAACAAAGGGATATTTCTCAAATGTAGGAAATGGGTTCATATGTTAGAGGCCAGAAAGAAAGATAAATGTTTACACGTGGATTATCTTGGTGCTCACAACAATCTTGTGAGGTTGTCTATTTTTGCCCCGTTTTACAGATGGGAAACAGATATGGAAACTCTGGAAAAGCCCTGATTTCTTCCCCAGTAAAGCAGTACTCTCTAAGGGCCTTTTCAGCTCCAAATGGTCGAGATTCATAATGATGGGCTGACAGGACATCTCTGTTGCTTCCAGTTCTTGCACTTTCTGGTCTTGGAGAAAGAGCCATATCTGCCTGGTGCTGTCTAACTCCTCTTCGACTCCCTAGCAACCTCCTCCCTGTTCCTAGAGCTGCCGCCAAAGCTTAACTACTTTCCACAATACTTACTCTCCCCTGTCCCTTTCGTGTTGACAGCACTAATATTGACAGCCCTAATGGGATTGCAGATTAAGCAATCCCAGACATGTTTGGAGCTGTACCTGGATCGGCCCTTTAGACAATGGCGGAAACCACCTTTGCTCCTGATTTTAATTGAATAATTTACTGTAAATAGCCTCCATTTCCTCCACAAACCATGTGTCATTAGCCAAATGGAGGTGAGCAAAGGCTGCGTCTAATTGGATGTGGGCGCAGAAATGAGCTGTCCAGATGGAGCTGTTGTCACAGCAAGCATTGAATTAAATCAGAGACACTTAAGACTTCAAGTCTTTCTTGTAAACTAGCCACTTCTGGTGGGAGCTACATAGCCCAGAGCCCTGAAGAAACAAGGCTGCAGGATCCATGGTGGGATTTTCAGTGAATTAGGAAAGGCCCTGGGACAGGTGATGGAGGGATTTCCTCTTTCCTGCTCACTCCTGCATGTGTCCTTTTCACCTCTCTTCCTGGGAAAAGCAGCAGCTCTGCTCTGAGATATATTTCTTAACTCTTCCTTCCAACAGGAAGGGTACTTCTTCTTGGAGGCTGCTATATGCCAAGCACAATACTGGGGACTTTTGCAAGGAATCTCATTTAATCCTCATGATGCTCCTGGGAAGTAGGTATAATTGAGGAAACCACATGTTCAGTGGGTTGGCAGTTTTCCCAAGGTTAGGTACTTATCAGGTCAGGATTTGTACAAGTCAGGATTTGAATCTATCAGATTCCAAAGTTCATGTTCTTTTTGCAACACCAGTGAGGACACAGAGCCCAGGACCAAGGGCTTGTCTTTAACTCAGTTTTGGTTTCCTAACATTCTGTGTAACTTTGGAAGGAGTTTATTCTTCAAGTCTGTTCAACAGGATGAGTCTGACTCAGGGCTGTGGGAGTGGGTGGGTGCAAGAGCTTCGGACTGAAGATGGAACTTTGCAGTAGGAGCTTCCCTGAGGATAGCATGCTTTAAACAGGTCTATTTGAAGCTTTAACTGGAACTATGATCTCCCATCCCCCGAACCCTTTAGGGCCTATCTCTGTCGATATGACTTTCACAAAAGTGACAATAAATGAGGAACAAAAGAGAAATGTCTCCTTCTCCTTCCATATGACTGCAGTGTTTGCTTTTCTTCTTGAGGGCTGTGTCACTGAGGGCTGGCACTAGATGAAGCTGGAAGATTCACAGTCCGGGAAGTGGGAGCAGTAGGCGGTGCTGGTGAGAGGGAAGAGTGCTGGCATCTCTGAGAAGTGCCCTCTGGGGTTGGGTGTTGCCATTCAGAAATGGAGTCAGGCTGTCTGTTAGCAAAGGCTGAACACAGGCTCTTATCTTCATCTGCTCCAGCACCTCCCCTTCAATCATCAAACCTGGATTCTAGTCCTCTGCCACCTACTAACCTGTGCTTCTCACTGAATTTGAGAGGTCTCATCTGTAACAGAGGATGATGATAGCATTAAATGAACTAATACTATATGAAGCATTTAGAACAGTGCCTGGCACATAAGACATGCTCAGTAAATATTAGCTATAATTATTATTGTTATAGATACTTTATAAACATCAGCTGGGTTAAACAAGTATTTCCTATCTCGCCTTTCAGATATTCTTCCTCATCCTTAGTGAAAATGAGCTGTGATTCCTCTGAGGCCTAATCTGATTCACAACCCATAGTCTTGACCGTGCAGGTCATTGGGTCAGGACTGTGCCTAATCCCACATTCAGCAAGATTTGGCTTTAGACATTAAGGAATCTTGTCTTTTGGGGGCAAAGAGGCAGCCAATAATGACACAGTCTGTGAATAGGGCAGTGATACATATGCAATCAGATGTCCTTAAGGTGCCTCCCCAGCCTCTGGGAACACAAGAGATCACATGAAGGAAGGTTTTGTGAGCTGGCGGGCTCCCCCTGAATACCTGCTGGGAAGTCATGGGTAAAAAGGATGAATGATGGCACCTCACTGGGATGCTTTACAAAAATCGAGATATATTAGACTTATTGCAGTTCCCTCAGCTAACAGCCCAGAGGCTCCTGAAGGAAAAGAAGTTGATTGTTTTGGCTTGTTCCTGCTGTGTTCTAGCTGGCTTCTTGTGCTCACTGCTTCTTTCTGAAGGCTTCACAGGTCGGTGATCCAGAATTGGCTATAGAATTTACGGTCACAGAGCTGTATTTCTGGAATCTGCCTCTTAGGAATTCAGAACACTTTCTTGCATTCAGGCTTCTGCTCATGACAACTCTTTTTTTTCTCTGGGTCCCTCAGAAATGACTTGAATCAGAGTCAGAGGTTCACTCTAATACTCTATGGTATGTATGCTTTACCTCATCCGAAAGTTTCCTCTTGATTCAAACTTCAAAGGGTCCTGGAATTTTCTCAGTATTTCCCTGTCTCCTCTCCTACCTTAGGCTCTAATCCCCACTTCAACATATTTACTTTGCCTCTTTTCTTCTCAGTAATGAAGATGTGGAAGTAAAACAAAATCTGCTTGCTCACTGCCATCTAATCACATCTTAGCTTTTACCCTAAGAAGTTGGTATTTTCCTTTTTTGTACTTTAGTCAAACATATCAAAAGGGAGCAAACACCTCATTTTATTGTTTCTAGTGTTTCTTTTGTGCCACCCCTTTCAGCCTATTGGCTCACTAAATTCCAAAAATATACCTTCTAAATAATGATAATAATGATGGAAATAACAATGCTGATAACATATGCTAATGAACGCTCGCTGAGCCTCTCGCTGTGCTAGGTGAGTTACCTGCTGTATCTCATTTTCTACATCTCCCTTAGCATAGATGACCAGAGAGCTGAGCACATAGCAGACTTATAGGACATAACGATAATAATAGCTAACTATTTATTTAGCTCTTACTTTGGCCATATACTTCCACATTCCTAATCTCATGTCATCATTATAATAGCTCTTTAAAATAGATATTATTATCCTCAGTTACAGATGAAGAGATGGGGCTCAACATCAATGTATTAAAAATTTATCCCACTCATTCTTTCAACAGAGGTGTAGAGTGCAGGCTAAGTGCCTGGCCCTTGGCTCAGTGCCAGAAACACATGTGGTGTCTACCCTCAGGAAGCTCACAGTCTAATGAGCTCCACAGACAGAGAAACAGGCAACAGCAGCAAGTCTCTGGAATTATCTAGTGCCCTAGTTTATTCTGGGTTCCTGCCTCCCCACACTTTTCCGACTGACCATTTTCTTCTTTCTTCCCAGCATTATGATGAGTGCTTCGTGTTCACCCATATCACTGTTAAAATGCTCCTCCTCCATTCTTTTCTATAGGGCTCCTGTGTAATCACAGAGTAAGACTCTTCTGTTGATGTGCCCAGGCAAAGGTGACAGAATCTGCATATTCCTCAGGGAGGGCTTACTCATGGGCTTGGAGGAGTTGGCAGAGAGAGAGAGAAATGAAAAAAAGGGATTGTGTACAAAAAGGCCTCCAGGAGCACAGCAGGGACAAGGCAAGGGAGAAAAATACAAACAGGTGTGTAGTTGGTTTGGGTTCAAATGTGAGGCACAGGGAAGCCAGCTGCATCCTCGGTGCTGGGATTGGGAGTTCCTGGAACCTGGATTACTTTTATTCATTAGGATGCTTTTGGCTGTGTAGAACAAAAACCCTCACTCAGACTGACTTAAACGACAAGAGCTTTTGTTTTCTTAGATAATAGGAAGCCTAGAGCTGGGCCAGACTCCAGCCTTAGTTGATTCAGTGGTTTAGTGATCAAGGACCCAGCATATTTTTCTTGGAGTGTGCTAACTTTGTTCTCCAGCTAGTGCTGCTCATGATTGCAAGATGGTTTCTAGCAGCATTGAAGTGGATATGCTCCCTTGTTCAAGTCCAACAGGAGAGATACTGTCTCATCTTGCAGCTCTCTGTTGGGAGAAAGAACACTTTTCCTAGAAGCAGTCCTGTCGTGGCTCATTGGCCTAAATTGAGTCACATGCCTATTTCTGAACCAACCACTGGCAATTTGGGTACAGTTGCATCATCCGAAGTGGAATGGATTTGGGAAAGCAACCACTATGCCAGTAACAGGGTCACATTTTCCAGGACAGACTTAAGCATAATCACAGTGAATAACCCAGTTCTACAGTGGTAATAGCCAGGGAATTAGAATGTAGAATTGCCAGTTTTAGCAAGTAATACAGGATGCCCAGTTAAATGTGAATCTCAGATAAACCATAGATACTTTTTTGGTACAAGTATGTCCTATGCAATACTTACAGGCTGTGTGTTCCAATATTTGATACATACCAAAATAAGTCAGGCAAATATTTGAAATTGGAATAAGAAAATATTTTAGAGATATAAAGTGGACTAGGGACTTAGAAACAAGATCAAATCTGGGTTCTGCCTTACTTGTATGAGGATAGTGGAGTGAAAACTGGTTCAAAAGAAGAAGAGGGCTAGGAGGCCTTACCTCTTTGCCTGCTTTGGTTCCTTGTGGCCTGGGAATGGGAGAGAAAGTGATTGTGCCTCCTCTCTTAGGGCCTTGTTGTGCCATCCTGCCCTCTATTTTCAGGGTCACCACCGCTGCGAGCAGGCCTTGCTGCAGATTGGGATCAACATGATGGCGCTGCCTGGAGGTCGCCACCTGGACTCTATCACCCTGCCGGGTCAGCGGTAAGTCCTACAGCTGTCACTCCAGGCCAGGCCTACCCCATCTGAACCCTGACTGAGGTCCAGTTCCAGCATCCTGAGGCTGCAGGTGACCCCATCTTCCCATGCAATTTTCTGGGGAGGAAGCCGAGGATAATGTATTGGGGATGCCATGTTCACTCAGCAAATATCAATGGAACTGGACCCTGGGACACTGAAGAATCAGGCACATCCCAGCCTCTAATGAACTGAAGTCTAATGCTGAGACTGACCATAAAACAAAGAATCAAGTGGGTGTGCTAGTAAGATAGAGGACTCCAGAGGAGGCTCCTGATCCTGCCTGGCTAGGGGGCTGGAGCCCCTGGGGGTCCTTGGCGTTAGTGGAGGCCCTCTCTGAGGCTTTTGGAAGGTGTCATTCTACCCTTGGATGTCTTCTCTTTTGCCCAGAGCACCAAGGAGATAATGGAGCATAGAGCTGATCCTTGGGAAGTACTTGTTGTCCTGAGTTGGGCAATGAGGGAGGATGGGAAAGGCACATACTGAGAAGAAGGTGAAGCCCGGATAATGAGGGGAGAGGGCTTGAGAACATCCTGTCTGAAGAAGGAGACATTTGGGGCCACCAGAAGTGCCTGCACACAGCTGGAAGATGTGGCAAGGCAGGTTCTGGTTTAATGTGACTGGTCCTGGAGCCTGAACCTGAACCAGTGTTAGAAGTGCCAGGGTGCTAGATCTTTCCTGCCCAACTGTCCCTGTTTGCCGGGTCCTGTACTGATTTGGGTATGGAAGTCCTGTGGCCCTGGAAATTCCTGGCAAACCTGGAAAGTTGGTCACTGTAAAGTAGGTTTGATCTGTAGAGGAACTCAGCAACCTCAGAGTGCTTGGGGATTCCACTTAGCCTTATTTATTCATTTATTTATTTTGCTGAGACATTTTGATGGGGTTATTTTGAGGCAACACAATCCAAGTAGATTTTGTAAAACTATTAAGCCATCGTTTTATTTTGTAATGTCTTGTGTTAACATATTCCATGTATCACTGACATTTTACCTTTATCCTTAACCCTCCATCTGAATTACTTGGGATTTCATCTTACTATGTTATTACTTTCAATATTGTTTGTTTGGTTATTATTTGTTTTGGAGTATGTGTTGCTTTTAAAATCAGAAAAAATTATTATTTGTTAAAAGTCTACTGGAACTGGTTTAGCCTCTGTGTACACACCAATCTGATCCCACAAAGCCATCATTATAAAGAGGTTTTAGGATGTGATATACAATTCATGCATGTTCCTGAGGACTCAGAGCATGGTTAGAAATGCCACTCAGAATTTTCTCTGCAGCTGGAAGCCAAGAATAAGACATCATATGGGGATCCAATTATCTTTGCACACAGCACCTCTAAGGTGGAACTCAGAGATGATGAGATACAGACCTGTCAGGATGGATGTGGTTTTTTCAAGATGGGGCCTGCCTTAGCCTGGAATGGCTGATGGCCTTTCATGAGATGGGGAAGTGGGGTCAGCTTTGGACACATGACTGCCTGGCTTCAATGCTGAGCTATACATCTCACTAACTGTGTGGTCTGTGCAAGTTCCTGAACCCTATCATCTGTCTCTCACTTTTCTCATGTAGAAATGGAAGTCATACTAGCACCTTCTTCATAGAGTGAATGTGAGGATTAAATAAATCTATATATGCAAAGTGTGTGTCACATATTGAGAGCTACATATGCAGAGTCATTACTTATTGAGTGCCTGTTGCTGTGTGTTGGAGCTCTTCACGTAGGTGATATGGGGAAATTCTTCCAGAAATCCCTCTCCTGACCCCTAACCCTCAGCAAGTGACCTGAGTGAGAAAAAGAAATCATAGACAGACACTCTCAACAGCCTAATATTTTAAACCGGGAAAAAGTGAAACTACCCTGGTTGAAGTGAAGCCTGAGTCTCCCCTGCCCAGAGAGTAGGTTGGGAACTGTGTAGTCAGGTGGATAGCAGCAGCTCTGGCTACAGGGCTTTGGGATCCCTCCAAACACCCCCTTGCAGTCCTGGTATGGTCAGATCTGAACCTGTGCTGGGGTTGAGAAAGCCATCATCACAGGGACATTTAGGACAGTGGTTAGGAGTGTAAACGCTCCAGCTTGGTTCTTAGTTCTGCTACATAGTAGTCATAACTTTGGGCTTTAGTTTCTTCATCCATGAGATGAGGATAATTTATACATGCATCATTGGGTTTTAGGAGCATTTAAAATTATGTGTATGAAGCCCCTACCTGGAGCATAGGACCTGCTTAATCAATGCTAATTTCTCCTGCTTCCCATGAGGAATAGGTGCTCTAAGTAGAGAATGAGGTGCAAAGATCAGATCTTGGGCCATTTTAGGCTCCTGAGAACCACTGACCTATCTCTCCCTCTCTCTCTCCCACTTCCAACATCTTCAGAAGTTTTAAGGTCACAGGAAATTAAATTACATACAAATGATTTAGGAATCAAATTATTAGGAGGCAAGGCATGATTTCTAACTGATCTTGCACAGCAAATCCATTGGGAGGAAGACCCCAGACTAACATCAGGAGTTATGGCTGGCCATAGAAGATGTAGCTTGTTAAATTTTTTTTTTCTTTTCTTTTTTTTTTTTTTTTAACAATATCTTCATCCTTACAGTTCTGATAGGGTGGGATGAGCAACAGAGAGAGGGTGGTATTTCCTTTAATATGTTCACAGCCTAGCATTGCCAGGCCTAGCCAGAACACTGGGGGAATAGAATCCCTGGACCTAGCAATCTGTTAATTGTGTATGTTCTAGGGGCCTATGCATGGTCCACATTCACAGAGAAGGCGCATATGTAGTTACAGGATGTCAGAAGTGTTAATTTGCCTATGATGCAGTCTGAAGCAGTGTAATAGGCAGACAGTAGCAGTCACGTCTTTTTTCCTCCTGTTCCAAGTTGCAGAGTCCTCTCTTGTGGGGAATAACATCATGGTTATTGTCTCCAGATAAATAATTCATGCTGGATAATTGACTTCTTTCTGTTGTGTTCCACTGAAACTGAATTTTATTTTGCAGTGCCATTGTTCACCTCAGTGCACAAAAATAAACAAGTACTGCCATGTTGCATGGAAGCATCCAGCAGCCTGGGTAAACCATATGGGTGAGGCCATTGGTATTTGAGACCGTTGTGAGTAAATAGTAGCACAAAAGGCTGTTCTAGATGTGGATTCCTAGGAGAGAGTAGAGGTCAGGAGCTACAGCTTCCTAGCCCTGGGGTTGGGATCCATTGCTGAATTGGCATGAGTGACAGGAAGTGGTCTGACAGGGTGTGGTGGTTCTCAGCTCTGTATCTGAGTCTCCTGGGATGCTTTCATGTTTAAAAACAATAAAATAAGCAAAAGAACAAAACGCTACTCTTGGAATCTCTTATGTGGGGCTAAGTGGTTGAAAGTATGTAGACCTTGGAATCAGACTTGGGTTCAAATCCCAGTTCACCTCCTACCAGCTCTGTGACCTTGAGTGACTGTTTAAGCTGTCTATGCATCTGTGTTTTTTTCAACATAGTGGCAGTGACAGCTGCTTTAAAAGGTAGTAGCAGTGCTTGGATCCAGCAGGGAAGGTCTCTGTAGAGCCTCAGGGTGCTTTGCAGTACACAAGCCTCACTTTCCCAGGTCATAGAAATCAGTAGTCCCCATCCCTGGTCCTCAGCCTGTTAGGAACCGGCCCCCTGCACAGCAGGAGGTGAGTGGCCAGCAAGAGCAAGCATTATTGCCTGAGCTCCGTCTCCTGTCAGATCAGAGGTGGCAGTAGATTCTCATACGAGCACGAACCCTACTGTGAACTGCTCGCATGAGGGATTTAGGTTGCATGTTCCTTATGGGAATGTAATACCCACCACTCACAGCCTCCCTGCATGGAAAAATTGTCTTCCACTAAACCAGTCCTTGGTGCCAAAGGTCCCTGGTGCCGACAAGGGTAGGGACTGCTGGTGTAAATAACAGTAATAATCTCTCTCCCTCCCCCCAGGTAGTGAAACCGATGCAGTCTCTGGTCTGAGTACCTCCCTGGGGGGTGGTCAAAGATTTATTTGTGGCAGTGAAGGGGCCAGAGGTGAGCTTCCTGGATAGCAGGAGACTGTGGCTGCTATGTCCCTAGCTGGTCTTCATTTGCTCCTCTGGCCTCCCATCTTTCCATCTGGGATGCTGATCTTCTTGTTGGTTCTGGGCATGGTGGTGGTGCTGCTGGAATATAGCCATGGTGGTCAGCGTGTTGGACGCAGGCTTCGCACTCCCAGGGTTGTGCCCTCCACCATCACAACCTGGCCTTCATATTCTGCCAGTATGCAGATGACCCAGTTCTTTGGCTTAACTTTCTTTATGGGAAGCCTCCTGGGGTGTAAGCTGGAGGCCAGGGTCCACACAGGGCTGGGTCCAAATGTCCCCTTCCTTCCCCACTTCCTTCTATAACTTATCTAGCACACAAATCATCTATGGCATTTAGAATTTTTCTCTCTGAATCCCCGCCAGTGAAGAGTCAAGGTGATTAATAGACTGGCCTTTGCAAACCCCCACAACGAGGTTGGCTTACGGTTTCAAGTACTTGTTATGGGCTGGGTACTCCACACAGCTATTAGTCTTCACTATGACCTATGTGTATAATTATTATTATCTATATTTTGCAAACAAGAGGTCATAGGTTGAGTTCTATGGGAAACAGCCTTTGAGGTGGGGTTTAGAGTTCAGCGTGGTTTTTAGTGACCATCTTTGGGATCAATGCCTATGGAAGGGAGAGGAAGGAAGCACGACTGGGCAGAAGGTGAAGTTGAGCTGCAAAACCTGGCTCAGTGAAGTCAACTGATTTCGCAGGGAGCTTTGGAATCAGAGTTGTTGTCCATTGGCCAAAATGTCCAGGGCCTTCATGTCCCACCTTGATCTGTCATTGGAATGTGTTAGAAAATATTTTAAACTGGGAAGCCATTAGGCTGGAGCTGCTTCAATACTTTAGGTTTCTACATAGCAAACTGAAGCCCAGCATCAACAGTAAAATGAAACTAGAAACTGTACTGATCAGAAATTAACTAACCTTTAACTAGGATCTTTCCCCTTTAGTCATTACATGCATTTTCTTTGTTCTCCTTTGTGTTCAGCCCATAAAAGCTTGCCACCCATGCTGCTTCAGAGGAGCTCTCCAACCTCTTCTGGGCTCTGAGTGCTGCCTGATTCATGAAATGTTTTTTTGCTCAAATAAACTCTGTTAAATTTATTTTGCCTAAAACTTTTAGACATCTTTAGGAAGGATATGATCTTAGGTGAGGTGGCTCTGAGAACATCTGGAGGGCCTGAAAGCTGAAGGCTGTTGGCTAATGATACTCCCAGCATCTGGGACAATAAATCCTGCCAAAAAGGGGAATCTCAGCAGCACATCACAATGTCTCTCTCATGAGAGAACTGAGCCTTGAGGAGGTGAAGTTACTTGCTCAAGAACAGAGCTGACAGGTAGAGAGCTAGGTTACATATTTCTATGTGGTGCTTAAACCTGAGT
This sequence comes from Mandrillus leucophaeus, assembly GCF_000951045.1. Taxonomy (NCBI): domain Eukaryota; kingdom Metazoa; phylum Chordata; class Mammalia; order Primates; family Cercopithecidae; genus Mandrillus; species Mandrillus leucophaeus. The sequence goes on along the minus strand of NW_012106463.1, from coordinate 1,386,696 downwards.
GCTGGGTAGTACTCTAACCAGTCTCTGTCTTTTCCATAAACAAATCATTTACTCATTTATGCAAGTACTTATTTATTCATTAGCTTTCAACAAAGTTCTTCTATAAATATTTATGGAGTGCGGGTCATCTGCTTTGTATGGTGCCGTGTGCTTGAGGACATGTTGGTGACCTAGTTGGACATTGTTTCCTGCCTTCATGGAACTCAGTCATTATTCACTAACTTCTCTTTTGGCCTGAACAGGCCTGGATTTGTAACAGGCGTACAGTTTGGGGCTTTCATCTGTGACCTCTCCCTGTGAGTGAAACACTTTGTCACATGGTTTCCATTCAGCTTGGAGTATGAGATGAGCCCGGACTGGATGCAGCTGCAGCTTGTGGCAGGCAACCTCCTGGATGCCCATGGCTAGCTGGGGAGATAACCAGCTTCCCTGAGCCAGTGGGGGCCATGGCAGGCCAGCTTGTCTCCATGCAGATAATGGCTTGCATATGTGTACCTCTGTTCCGTGGCCAGTTTTCTGCTGCTGGGTCATTTTCTATGCCTGTGGTGCGATGTGCAGACTGTAATTATGAATGGGATAATTGGATATTTTTCTGTTGTTTAAGCTGAAAAGAAGGCCAATCAAAGCTAGACTTGAATTCCATCCTTTCTCCCATTTCCAAAGAGAATTCCACAGAAACACAGGGTGTGACCCTGAGAAGGCAGAGGGACAATGATTCAATAGTTATTTTTAAGAGGAGAGGCTGGATTTATACTTTTGTACAGTGCTGGGAACCGAGATCATAGAGGCATTGGGTATTGTTGCTAGAGTTTCCCCAGAGTTTATCTATGCCATCCCTTTGTTATAAGATGGGGAAATTGAGGCCCAGAGAGGGGAATGTAGCTGTCACAATACTCTTCAGTCTGCTTTCCCACCTTTTGGAGTCCTGCCTCCTCTGGGTTGTGTTTCTTAAGCTAATGCTTTCACTCAGCCTTCAGTAAATCTTAGAATCTCTGTGTCCCCATTTCAGTGGAGTTCTCACATAGCAACTATCTGTAATAGAGAAATCAATTTCATTCATTCATTTGAATGAGATTTACTTTGGACTGAGAACTTACTTTGAACCAAGCCTGGGGTAGGCCAATAACGATTTATGTATAAGTCATCTTTTCTGCTCAAGGATAAATGTCCTGAGGGCCTAAGGGCTAAATTCATATTTGGTGCATATTTGTGTTCCTGACTATGATTGGAATGCACACAGTAGGATCTCAATAAGTGATTGTTGAGTAAATAGATGTTTAATAGCTGTTTGATAAATGAATGATTAACTCTTGGCTAGGGAGTCTCAGGTGATGGTGAGAAATTAAATTAAATAGATTGGATTGTGTTTTTTTCTCTAAGACACTCTTCTGTCTCCAGCAAGCTATTCTCATTTTTTCAGTACAAAATTACTGTTTGGAGGGAAAGGGTAAGTCAGAGATTTATCCTGATTAATTTAAATACTCCCTTTGAGTGGGAGCCAAAGATTTAATTGGTTGAAGGAGTCAGAGAGTTGAAGAGATTTTGTTTTCTTCTAATGAAGAATAATTAAGAAGTATTTTTGGTCTTTGCATTTAAGTTCACTGGAAAAAAGTTTGCAATCTCATCATCAAATCCCCTGCAGGAGAGCACAGTGCAGTGGGGAGCATGGATTAGGAGCCAGGGACCAGCCTTCCACTAATATTCTGTCAAAATATTCTTTGACAATTTTTCTCTCTCCTTGAGCCTTAGTTTCTTCATCTGAGGATGAGGAGGTAGATCCCCAGGGACCCTTCCAGCTTTAACATTCTAAGTCTATGAGTGGGTTTTGAATGCTTTTGTCCCTTTTTTGGACAAAAATAATCCATGTTAGTGCCACAGGGATAGGAAAACAAACGCATTGCTAAAACAAGTTCTCATTCTTTCCTGTGAAATGTGCAAAGGGGTCTAGTGTTTGCCTTGTGGCTGGGAGGGACATTTCAAGGCATAGTAGTTTGGGAGTCCTCCTCACATCTGAGAATGTACCCTGTTCAGGTTTTATAGAAGCCCCTTGGTATATCCAGGAAAAGTATTCTATTGTGGGGTTGTGGAGTGGCCTAGGGTGCCCTGCCTTGATGGAATATAATACAGATAAACCCATGGATCCTAGCATTCTAATATTCTGCAAAATTTGAGCCAGTCATTTTCGACTTTACCTCCACCCCTCTGGCTCCACTTAGCAACCTGCCCTTTTCTCAACACATGAGTCCATGGTTCTACTTCTTTGCACATGGTGTTTCTTCCGTCTGAAACTCTATCCTCTTCCAATACTAACTCTTTTCCTGGGAAACTTGAGGGCATCATTTAAAGACTAGCCTGGAAAACCTACTGAGATATTCTGGCTTGGGTTACATATCTCTTCTCTGTGCTCCCCTAACCCTCTGTGTTAACTTCAAAATGCCATTTGTGGCACAGTGAGCAATAATTGTTTGTTTACAATTATTTAGTAAACCTTTACAGAGTGCCTATGAATTACTGGGTGCTGTTGTAGGTATAGGGAGTATGTCACTGTGCAATAAAGGATTCTGCCCTTATGGGGACCATATTCTCACATCTCTCCTCTGTAATCCTAGCATATAGGCCCAGTGCCTGGCCCATTTGGGGTGCTTAGTACATTTTGGAGGTCACTTCCAAGTGTTTCGGGTATAGCAAATTGTTCCTTTACAGAGAACTCCCCACTTCACACAGAAGGTAGAATAAAGTAAGGCAGAGAATTCCAGACTTTGAAGACTTTTAAAGTTCCATTCTAAATGAAAAGAAATTAAAATGAGCCAAGAAAAGAATAGGCATAGATTTCCAAAAACTATTCGCCCTAGAGTTTTGGGGACACTGGACACCAGATCAGCAGGATAAGCTGGGAATAAGGAACAGGTACCAGTAGCTGGAGGCCAGGGCACAGATCTTCTGAGCTGGGAAAATTGTTCTCTTTGGCCTCTGAGGGGTCAGGTAGAATGACCTTCTCCCAGTGGTAGGCTTTGGGTAATGAAGGAGGTGGTCCACAAGGCAAGGGCAGAGGCAGCACTGAGGGAATAAGGAGACCCCTAGGCAGATCCCATGAGGATCACTCCCCACTGTGTCACTACTTATATGATCTTTTGGGCTTCCCTAATGCTGCTACAAATTCATCAGAGGCCTGTAATGTTTACGCCAGGGCCACAAGTTCTGTCCTGAATGTTGAAAACATGAACCCCAATTTTCCTCAGAAAGAAACCAGACAAGGGTTTGAAAAGAGACCAGACACTCCATCATCTTTATATGATCATAAGCTATAAAAAGGCAATCGTATGTCACATAAAGGCAGTCTTGCATAGCAGAAAGAGCTCCAGATTGTATTTGAGGGTTTCAGTATTAGCTAAATTGCTAAAAACCATCAAAGAGCATAGCATAATAATTAAGAACAAGGCTCTGGTCTTACATTGCTTGGATTTTTGTTTCCACTTATTCACTGTGCAATGTTGGCCAAGTCACCCTGCCTAGCAAATCTCAGTTCTGGGAATCTCATAGGATTGTTTTGAGGGTTAATTAAGCCATTAAGATTGAATCAAGCATTTAGCACACTGCCGAGAACGTAATAAGTACTCAATCAATTTTAGCTTTATTGCCACTATTAACAATGAGGTCCTAGACAAGTTATACAATGCCTCTAGACCTCAGTTTCTCCTTCTGTAGAATGGGGATGGCAATCTCCAATCATCAAACCACAGTGAGGCCTGGAGCAGAAGGTTCTTGGTACATCAAAGATGCACTATAGTTGGTAATCCTCCCTTTTTGTTGGGTGGGTTAATTTCTTCTGACTTTGGAATACCTCTGAGCAAATAGTGTATGGAGAATACTGTTTCATACTGCAATTTCTTGGTATGAGACTTTGCTACTCCCTTCTCCCACCCCAACTCCACCCTAGATAATTCCAGCTTTGAAAAAAGTCATCTGGCCTGTAGCCTGATATGTGGAGATGATTGTAGTTACATTTGGCTTTGTGTTTGAGTCTGCTAGACTTCAGAAAGCCCAAATTTTAGGACTCAGTCCCCTCATTCCAGATGTTTAGGACAGCCTCCATCAGAATGCAATGAGCAAAGCTACTTGGGGAATAGGTAACTTCTGGGAGCTGGGTAGGACTCCTGGGAGCCACGTTCACGGTCTTGGATGCCCTCCTTGCTCTCCAGGCAAGGGGACAATCTTAATAGCATCAACTTCAGATTTCAGTTCACTGTGGAGACTAAGGAAATAAAACCTGAGTCCTGGCCCCTGAGCCCTCCAGCTCCTTGGCCAGGGACCTTACAAGCTCCTGACTGCGGTGGTTTTCCATCATGAAGGGAATGTGACTCATTGCCAGTCCATCTGCGTTGACCTCAATTTTTAATTCCCGTCCTCTGTGTGAGTAATAGGATCAGTCGTTCATACTTGCAAAGGAAGGATTTCATGCATAGTGAGATGGCAGCTCGAAGTTCATGGCTGAGGACAATTGATCCACTGGGATTTGGAAGGGGCAGAGACAGCAGCAGGCAACCCCCACCACACAGCCAGAACTGCTCTGTTTAACCAGACTTTGCATACTGGGGTCAAGCAGCAAATCCAGTAGGAGAGGTGGAGCCCAGAAAGTCAGGGAGCTAATGACAGAGAGTCAGGCAAGCTATGCAATTATGGGATGTTCAGCACTAACACAGTCCAAACCTTAATGAGCTGCAGTCCCTAGACTCCCAAAATTGAGAAGAGCGCTTATTATATGGCGGCACCGTGACCGTGGCTGGTATTAGATGGGCTTGTGGTGGGGCCATGTGTGATTCACCAGGTCCAGTCTCCTTCCTGAGAAAGCTGGGGCCCCCTTTGATGGCTCCTCTGCAAGGCCTGACCCCGACTTCTGCTGTGGCCTTGTATTCTCCACTTGTCAGAGGCCACACCCTGTAATCAAACCAAATGAAAACAGTTCCTCCCTGGATGTGTTTCCTATCTCAGCGAGGGCAGCTGCAAGAGAAACCAGGGGAGTCAACTTCAATTCTTTCCTCTTCCTCACCCGCATATCCTATCCTTTCCCTCCCAGATCTTCCTATCCCATGCCATTGCCTTAATTCAGGCTTCTGTCTTCTCTCTCTGTTTCTAACTATCATTTCCCAACAGGCTCCTCTCCTGCCTAGGGTTTAACCTGGCTGTGATTCATTTTTTACTGATTCTTTGCACAATTGTTGTCACTTCCCTGCTCTAAAATGCTTTTGGTGGCTCCAAGTTGCCTTTGAGATTAAATCCACATCCCTAATCATGGCATTCAAGGTCTTTGATCAACTAGTCCCTGTTTCTCTCTTCAGACCCCTTCCTGGTCCCTCCCTCAGAGGCCCCTGATGCTATAGTCTAGTGAAACTTCTTGCCATATGACTTTTTGGCTATATGCCTCTGGGTCTTTGTACATGGTGCCTCCCCTATGTGGAAATCTTTTTGCCTTTGTCATCATGACAACTCCTCTCCTCTAAGAACCAGGGCAAATGTCACCTCCTTTGTGTAAATATTCCCAGGCGAAGTCAGGCCCTCTGTCTTCTGTGATCCTAGTCTATCCTGCTCATAGTTTCTTGATGGTAGTGTGGTGTTTAGTTGATAGAAGCTGAGGCTCTGAACTCTAGATGCCTGAGTTTGAGTAATGGCTCCATTATTTACTCACCATGTGGCCTCTCCAGACAAAAGTCTCCTCATCTGTAAACGGGGGTAATAATAGTACCTCCCTCACACGACTGTGGGCAGGCTTAAAGGAGATAATATACAGAGAGGGCTTAGACACTGCCTGACTCCTTGCTGGAACTCAACACTTCAACTACTCTTATAATTATAACCAGATTGAATTGTTGGTGTTGTTTTGTTTTGTTTTGTTTTGTTTTTCCTGTTTGGGTCTTGGCTGAGCTCTATGAAGGCTGGGATTTTCTCCTGTTCAACTTTGTGGCCTCAGCTCCTAGAACAGGGCTTGTTCTGAGCAGGCCCGGAAAACACCAGGAGACTAGGTCTCCAGGCCTGGCCCCACTGTGCACTGGCTGTGGGACTTGAGACAGGCAATTTCTCCTGGCCTCTTGCACCTGGGGGCCCTTTTGGAGGGCAGAGCTGCCAGTGCAGCCCCAGGTGAAAGATCTTTTTTCCCTGGGTCCGCCTACAACTGAAAACAGAGAATCCTCCTTAGGAGCCTGAGGCTTGGGAGTGGAGCCAGGGCATGGTGGAGGCAAGGTACCCAAGTGGTGGCTGGAGGCTGATGGAGAGTTCTGGAGCCTTGTAGATGGTGGAGAGACTGGCTCTTGGAAACCCTCTAGTGGTGATTTCTATACACTCACCTGCACTTCACAGAACCATGCAGAGGTATCAGGATGGGAATGGGCAGATTACGTCTGTGAATTCTCCTAAATGTCCACTTTGGCAAATGAAAATATTGTCTTTAAAGTAGGGAGAAGAACAGAATAGAAAAAACAAAGCTAAACCATTTTTAGTCTATACAACAAATCCCATGTTACTGCCATGAAAATTCATGACAAACAATAGGAATAGCTGGATGTGTGTGTGTAGGAATGCATTTATAAATTTTACCTGACAGTACTGCACATGATGTTGGAACAGAGCGCAGCCTAAAGCAGTTTAACATAACACTGAAGAACATGTAGTCTAAACACTGATGAGCTGAGTTCAGAGCCAAACTTTGCCACTTGTGATCTGTGTGATGTCAGATACATTACTTGGCCTTGCTAAGCTTCAGTTTCCTCATCTGTAAAAGTAAGATCATAAGAGTACCCTCCTCACAGGGTCATTGTGAGAACCAACTGAGATAATATATGTGAATCAATCCCCATGATAATTGGCAAGGGCCCATCCTCAATTAATGCCATTATAATGATTATGGATTTTATCTCTGTGACCCTCACAATCCAATGAGACAGGACAGCAGTATAGCTTATTATTATTCACACTTGATAAATGTTTAAATATAATTAAGTTCCATAAATATAAACCAGCTGCATCGTTAGTGTGTCAGGTCCAGTGCCTTGCAGATAGTTTAGCATGTAACATGGTGGCATGTAGGGAGGACAAGACAGGCACAAGATCTGCCCTGCCTTGTCTAGGGGGTGAAACAGACAATTGAAAGTTGTTAAACAATTGAGACCAGTGTAGATCAGGGGAAAGACAGAGTGCTACAGACATGTGGGGCACATGGGACATAAACTTGTTGAGGAGTCACAGAGGACTCCTTCAGAAGAGACATTAGGTCAAGACTTCAAGGTTGTGTAGAAGTCAGCAAGGTAAAGAGGAAGTGGGAGAGAGGGACCAGCATGTGCAAAGCCTGGGAGGCTGGAAGTCACAGTAGCAGGACTGAAATAACTCAGGGCTGGGACAATGGTTGGAAATAAGGGAGGGATGAGCAGGCCAGGAAACTGAGGCTCAGAGAGGACATGTGTCATATGTAAGGGCACACAGCTATCAAGAGGAGGGAGTGGGAGGAGGGCACAGGTGATGGCTCCTAATCAGGTGTTCTTGTGGCTTATATCATCATAATGACTCTCATACATATACTGGCAATACAGAGATACACATATACCATTTTTAGAGGTTAAAAAATAAGTCATTCATGAGTTAATGAAAGATCAGAGAGTGTTAATAATGTCTTCTCTCAATTAGAGGGCATCTACAATGCTGGAGTTTGACAGTTAACAAGATGGGGCTCTGAGTCATCAAAGAGAAGGCAGCTGTCAGATGTACACATTGGCTCATAGGAGTGGAAACAGTTACCTGGAACTAAATTCCTGTTCCTTGGCCTTCTGAAACCGAAACAACAACAAGTTCCATTAGGGTTCTGGACAGACTGCGGAGGTGCTGAGAGCACAGACTTTGGAATCAGGCACTGGACTGAAATCTGGCACTGTCATTGACCAGGTGCAAAAACCTCTTTGAGTCTCAGTTTCTCCTCCTCTGTAAGATGAGGGTAATAAATAGCATTTTACTAAATACTAGTTAGATATCATATGTGCAAGTTCTTGATATGTGCCTGCTATGCAGAAGGTACTCAAGAGATAGTTTGTTTCATAGTGTGCTTGGAACTATGCTACATTAAAAATAATTTGTTAGAATAGTCAAGTCTCTTCTTTACCCTCAAACCCTTCTACCAATTGAGAGAAGACCACAGCCTGGAGAAATGGATGTAATAAAGTGTTGACAGTGCCATAATCCATGCCCATGTCACAAATTACTCTCAGTATTAGCTTCAAGGTGGGTTGGTGGGTCTCATTTTGCCTCCCCCAGGACCCCTGGGGTTATACCATAGGATTTACTCTCTTACTGTATTATACTGAACAGTTTAATTAACAGAAAATGATATAGAACACATGTCAGAAAATGATACGGAACACCAAACATTAAGTGAATAGGATGAAGAGTGAAAAATGGAGATTTCTGAGTAATGTTGATCTGAAAACTTTTTCTGCTGCTGCAGCTTGGAGCAGGGGACTAATGCATGGAGACAGGAGAGAACACAGAGAAGCTCAGAGGAAAAGGGGGCATTTCCACTGCAGGTGGGCACAGGAGGCATTTTGCGGAGCCCATTGAAGGAGCAAAAACCTTCTCAATGTTTCTGGTATTACATAGATGGGTCAGTGGCAAGTTAGAAACTTTTTTTTTTTTTTTTTTTTTGAGACGGAGTCTCTTTCTGTCGCCCAGGCTGGAGTGCAGTGGCCGGATCTCAGCTCACTGCAAGCTCCGCCCCCGGGTTCACGCCATTCTCCTGCCTCAGCCTCCCGAGTAGCTGGGACTACAGGCGCCCGCCACGACACCTGGCTAGTTTTTTGTATTTTTTTAGTAGAGACGGGGTTTCACTGTGTTGGCCAGGATGGTCTTGATTTCCTGACCTCGTGATCCGCCCATCTTGCAAGCTGCTCAGCACCAAACACTGGGGCAGGGTTTACACTTAAAATGTGAACTTGGAGTGGTTAGGGTTGGAGAGACGAAGAATTGCCTGCCACTTACATAAAACCGCCGATGCACAGTAGGGCCTATGCTGACGCAGCTCAGCGTGGTATTCAGAAGCAGATCAGAAGCAGAGCAATGAAAACATTGAAAAATGTGAACAAGATTAGAGTAGTCACATTTCCTTTAGTAGCATTTGACTGGGTCTTCACAAGAGCCTTGGTGCGGAGGGATGGGAAGTGAATAGCCTAACTATGCTGTAAATTATTTATAGCTTGTTACATAAATAATTATGGTTTAATTAGCTGTTTATTAAACAGTGTATAGTTCACTGCATAGCAGAGGTTAAGTCATTCTGAAGTCATCTAAAGTGTTGTTTTTATAAAGCCCTCACTGAGAGAGTCTTCCTGTTGGGTTATAGAGAATGGGCTAGATGGACCTGGATGACATCTGGTCGCAAGAGTTCTTGGGGGACCTGGGAAGTATTTTGTTTACTCAGAATAAAACCCAAAGTGCTTACAATGGCTTCCATGGCTTTATGTGATCTGGCCTAACCCCTTCTCTGAGCTCCCCTCCTACTAATATTTCTGTTGTTCACTCTACTCTAGCTACACTTATCTCCGTACTGTGTCTCAAACAAAGCAGGCATCCTCCCTCCCAAGGCCTTTGCGCTAGTCTCTGACCGCCTGCAATGCTCAGTACCCACATTTCAGCTAATTCTTTCACCTCCTTGAAGTGTTTGCTCAATCTTAGCTTCTCAATAAGCCCTGCTCTGACCACTTATTTAAAGTGGCAGTTACTTCCCTGCTTTCCACAAGACAATTGTGGTACCCCTTTTTGTACTGTTACTTGTTAATAGAAATCATCTGCTTTTAACATACTGTATTCATTTTTATTTATTATATTTATTATTGTTGTCTGTTTTCCCCTGCTATGATGTGCTCTCCACAGGGGCTGAGATGTTGGTTTGTTTGCTTACTAATAAATCCTAAGTAGCTAGAACAGTTCCTGGCACCTATTTGACTCTAAGTAAATATTGTTGAATGAATGAAACTTGTGAGAATATTCAGGGTGAGACTTGTGACAGTATGTCGGCCATGCACTCTGTATGGATGCTGGGAGTGCCTGGAAGTTTTTAGAATGAAGTTCTATGAGAGGACAGTCCAGTAAGAGGGACTGGACTTCTTGAAAAGAAGTGATGGTAGGTCTATTAGATTCACCATGTCACAAACTGAACCTATCATTGTGTCTTCCAAATTTATTTCTCCTATCCATTCAGCTGCTCAAGTAAAAAATCTGGGTCTCATCTCTTCACTCTCTCTCATTCATCATCTATATGAATCAGTGTCCAAGTCTCACTGATTTTATCTTCTTAATCATTCTTGAAGGATTTTTGCCCAACATTACTTCTGTCATCAGAGCTGAGAGTTCCTACTCACACTTGAAAGTCATTTTGAATGAATATAAAATCCTTGGCTCACACTTTATTTCCTTGAGTACTTTAAATATGCAACTCTACTTTTTCTGGTATAAAGTATTTCTCTCAGAATCTGATGATAGTGCAATTTTCTGTCTCTTATGGGTAACATGCACTTATTTTTAGATGCACAAACAATTTCTTCCCTCCCTGCCTCCCTGCCTTCCTTCTCATTCTTTTCTCTTGTGCAATAATCTTACTATCTTACTAGAGTATGTCTTGCGTGTTTGCTTTCATGTATGTAGTATGTTCTTTCAAAGTGTAGTTTTAATTCCCCTCCCACACGTGAAAGTTTTCTGATTTACAGTTTTAGTATTTACCATGTTTCTGTGCTTTGAATTCATTCCTTAGGAACTTACATTGTGTGTTTGTTGGATCTTCTTACCTAACTTTAATGTTTGTTGTTTTCTCTCAAATTCTTTTTTTTTTT
>NW_012106463.1:1370766-1375032 GCF_000951045.1 Mandrillus leucophaeus | reverse complement strand
TCGGAAAGGCAAATCCCCTTCTAGTTTCAGCTACTGTTCTCAAATTACTATACTGTGCTTTCCAGTAAATACTCAGAGCTATTTTGGGTTCTCCTTTCTCATGTTCATCAGATGCCACCTTATTGCTTCTTTCTTCATCTTCTCATAAGATAATACAATATGGTTTGACTGTGTCCCTACCCAAATCTCATCTTGAATTACAGCTCCCATAATTCCCATGTGTTGTGGGAGGGAACAGGTGGGAGGTAATTGAATCATGGTCGTAGTTTCCCCCATACTGTTCTCATGGTAGTGAATAAGTCTCATGACAGCTGATGATTGTATAATGCCTGCCACCAGTTCAGATGTGCCTTTCGCCTTCCACTATGATTGTGAGGGCTCCCTATCCATGTGGAACTGTGAGTCCATTAAACCTCTTTTTCTTTATAAATTACCCAGTCTTGGATATGTCTGTATCAGCAGCATGAAAACAGTCTAATAGAAGATACTGAGCAGGTCTTACGGCTGTTGGTGGGTTGTCCCCATTTGCTAGTATTTCAAACTTTGTGGGGATAACTTATCATCTAGTTTCATTATAAATATTATCCATGAGGCAGAGGTTGTCATATAGTTGCTCTGTCAGTTTTCATGTGGGGGTTTGAAGAGACTGGAAAAATATGCACCGCCACTGCCATCTTTCCAGAATTTTCCTCATGTTTTTGACTTTAAGGCAAAAAAGATTTGATGATACAGCAGCTTTATTAGAACTGCTCTAATAGAGACTAACACGTAGAGTATTACCCATCAGGTAAAAAGACCAGGAGTTAGTTATTACTATCTTTCACCATTTGCTGGTGAGGAAACTGAAGCACTGAGCAGTTATGTTAACTTGCCCAAAGTTACATAGTTAGCAAGTCGCAGAGCTGGAATTTGAATCCAGGCAACCCAGCTGTAGAATTTATGCTCTGGTGGGAGCAGTGGTAACCAACAGAAGTCTCCACGATGCCTAGAAGACCCAGCGGCATGTCTGGTGGTGGTACCCTGGTCACTAGGAGAGGTAGCAGTAAGAGAAGAAATGGTGATTGTAACAGTCTGAGATGTCCTGTGGAGTCCAGAGAGCATGACATTCACTGGAAGGAATGGCAGCCATGCTGGGTGGACGTGGGATGGCATGGCAGCTGGGGTCATGCCTAGTGTAAGGCTGCTAAGGAATAAACGGTGTCAGAATCATTCAGTTCCACCTTGTGGTTGCTGAACCAGTCTTTTCCCAGGGGGAGTGGGGGAACATATGTGAGATGAACTCTGGGGACTCTTAGATGCACTTGAGCGAGCCTCATGACCCATCATGATGGGAAGAGAGTGAAGTTGGGCTGTCTGTCTCTTCTGCTAGACTGTGTAAGCTTCCTGGGGGCAGGGATCACCAGAAGAAGGCCTGAAACATTGTCGATGTCAATAGTGTTTCACTGAATTAAGTTGACCAGGGATTGCCTGAGAGATACTGCTTAATGTTTTAAACTTTGTTGAACTGGTTGAGAATATTCTATGTTTGTTCCTGGTGTCGTGTTGGGACAGACACTCCTCAAGAGCTTGAGAATATATGCCCACAACTCACCAGAGCACTGTTTGCTTTACATTCAGGCCAGGCTCTGAGAATTGGGATAACGGTTGCTAAGGGTCCAAGCTCTACCCAACCAGAGCATTGCTTAGTGGAAGACAGGAACATTTGCAAAAATGCCTTGGATGAGAAGTTCCTCTGGTTCTAATGCCGTCAGCTTCAAGTATTTCAAAATCTTTATTATCACACTTTTTGTGGGATCTAGTTACTTGCCCAATGCTTAAACTTTTGCCACAGGGCTGGGAACTCACCTATACTTTGTCTGACATCCTAGCCAAAGACAAAATCCACACCTCCTAAAATGTAATTCCAGAGCAGAGGATGGGATGGGTTTGGGAGATTCCTATGTGCCAGTCCAGGACACTCTTGCCCAACTTGTGTAACTCCTTGCAAGTTTGGAAAATATTTTTTTCAAATAAGCTGGCTTGGCAAGGCATACAATGCTCGTCTCCCAGGCAGTCTCAGCCTTACTTGATTCAATTACATATTTATTGATACTACTGTGTGTCAGGACTTGTGCTGAGATGAATCAAACAATGCCTGCTTTTGAGGATGTCTCAAAGTCTGGTGGAGGAGAGACACAGATGGGAAGCTGAACAGTGTGGTCAGTAGCACAGTCTCTGGAGCCAGACTGCCTGCATGGAGTTCTGGCTCTCTTAAGTCATGTAGCCTTTCTACAACTCTGTATTTTCACCTGTAACATGGAGCGAATAAGAGAGTAAACTGAGTAAGGTTGTCGTGAGAATAAAATAATGTATGAGAAGTGCACAGCTCTTGAGGCACTGTAAAAGTTCAATAAAAGTTATTACTACTGGTGGACTTTTTTAATTTTTTATTTCGCTGTGACTTCAGAACTGCTTTTTGTCTAATTCCTTTTTTTTTTTTTTTTAGCTAAACACAACAATATTATTAACACAGTAGTTCAGTTTAAATGTGAGCAACTTGGGTGCAAGGCATTCTGGGAGAAGTCAGGCTGGGTGGGGGTTCTTGAGCAGCCAACCCGTTTTTTCCTTCAGCTGCTAATAGGCCAGAGCCTCTGAATGTCTTCCCTGCCCTGGACATAAGTGACATGCACCTGCTTGATGGGGCCTGGGGACTGGCCACTGAGTAGAGGTAGGGGAAGGCAGGGATTCCCGTGCTTACTAATTTGTTCTATGTTTTCTTCTCAGTATGTCTGGTTGCTGCTTGGGGAGACAGATTTGGTGCTGTTTAAACAATCTCTAGAAATAACAGTTGTTTTAAACTTTTTTTTTTAAGAGAAAGGGTCCCACTTTGTCACCCAGGCTGTAGTGCAGTGACACCATCATAGCTCACTGCAGTCTTGACCTCCTGGGCTCAAGTGATCCTCCTGCCTCTGCCTCCTGAGTATCCTGAGTAGCTGGGACCACAGGGAAGAGCCACCATGCTCGGCTAATTATTATTATTATTGAGATGGAGGTATCGCTATGTTGCTCAGGTTGGTCTCAAACCCCTGGTTTCAAGGGATCCTCCCACCTCTACCTCCCAAAGTGTTGGGATTACAGGCATGAGCCACCACACCTGGCCTAAGTTCATTCTTAAAGTAAACCAGATTCTGCTTTCCCCCACTGGCACTTTGTCTGTCCTCATTTCTAGGACTGTTACCATGAAAGGCAACTCCTGCAGCTGGACAGCTCTGTGTGGGTTTGGCCTGAAAGCAGAAATGATATCTTGACAGCTTATCATTCTTGGCCACCCTCCTCCCCAGAGCTGTAGGCAGGGTCAGGGGCTCACAGTTTCCTTTCATCTTCCTTTGCCCATAGCAGCCCCAAGTTGTTGCTTGAGCAAATGGTCCTCCCCATCTGCCTATGTTAAGGCTGCCTCATCCCTCTCTTTGCTCATCTACTTTATTATTGTGTTTTATTTTAAGTGCTGGGATACATGTGCAGGATGTGCAGGTTTGTTACATAGGTAAACGTGTGTCATGGTGGTTTGCTGCACCTATCAACACATTACCTAGGTGTTAAGCCCCACATGCGTTAGCTATTTATCTTGATTCTCTCCCTCCCCCCACCCCACTGACAGGCCCCAGTGTGTACTGTTTCCCTCCCTGTGTCCATGAGTTCTCATTGTTCAGCTCCCGCTTCTAAGTGAGAACGTGCAGTGTTCGTTTTTCTGTTCCTGTGTTAGTTTGCTGAAGATAATGGCTTCCATATCCATCTGTGTCCCTGCAAAGGACATGATCTTAACATGGTGCTCAATACATGGGATGTGCTCAATATATTCCAGCCATTATTGTATTTCTAGTTATTGTGACATGTGCAGAGGTGTTTTATATGGGTAAGGGCAGCACAGAGAACTAATATTTTTGAGCGTCCTCTTTTGTGCCATGTAGTGTGCTAGGCCCTGCACATTCATCACTTAATTTAATTCTTCCATCAACCCTGTGCAGAAACCTCTATTATTATCTGTTTTATAGATGAAGAAATTGAGGCTCAAATTGGTTAAGAAACTTACTCAAAATACAAACTTAGGTTGTTAAAAGTCAGGATACTGGTTATCCTGGTTGGGGAGTGACCAGAAGGGGCACAAGGGAGAGTTCTGGGACAATGGTAATAGTTGGGTTTCTTTATCTGGTTGCTGAATTCATGAATGTGTTGACCTTATGAAAATGTATTGAACTGTAGCTCAATATTATGATGTGTTCACTTCTA
>NW_012106463.1:1312725-1369775 GCF_000951045.1 Mandrillus leucophaeus | reverse complement strand
TTTTTTTTTTTTTTTTTTTGTACTTTTAATAGAGACAGGTTTCACCATGTTGGCTAGGCTGGTCTCGAATAGTTACAGATTTAGAGAAAGTTGTAAAGGTAGTACAGAGTGTTCCCATATACTCCACACCCAGTTTCCTTCACTGCTGACGTCTTATATTACCATGGCACATTTGTCACAACTAAAGGACCAGAATTGGTCCATTGCTATGAACTGAACTGTAGATATTGTAGTTGTCCCTTGGCATCCATGAGGGATTGGTTCCGGGACTTCCCACAGTTATGAAAATGCATGAATGCTCCAGTCCCTGATATAAAATTGCCTAATACTTGCATATAAGCTACACATATCCTCCTGTATACTTTAAATCACCTCTAGATTATTTATAATACCTAATACAATGTAAATGCTATGTAAATAGTTGTTATACTGTGTTTTTTATGTGTGACATTTTTATTATCTTTTTTTGGAATAATTTTAATCTGCAGTTGGTTGAAACCATATATGCAAAATCTGTAGATATGGAAAGCTAACTGTATTCAGATTTCACTAGTTTTTTTCATGCATGTCCTTTCTCTGTTTCAGGATTCCACCCAGGATATCGTATTATACTTAGTCCTCACATCTCATTTGTCACCTCTGTTCTATGACAGTTTTTCAGTCCACCTTTGTTTATGATGACCTTGACCATTTTGAGGAGTATTAGTCAGGTGTTTTATAGAATGTCCCTCAGTTTGGGTTTGTTTGCTTCTCTCATGATGAGACTAAGGCTATGTGTCCTGGGGGAAGAATGCTACAGGATGAAGTGCACTTCTTATCATATCCTATCAGGGGTACATGCTAGCAACATGCCTTATCCTTGGTGAGGTTAAACTTGATCACTTGGTTAAAATAGTGACTGCCAGGTTTCTCCACTGTAAGGTTTCTTTATTTCTCCCTTTTCTATACTCTTTTCTTTGGAAATGATTCACTAAGTGTACCCACGCTCAAGCTCCTCCACCCCCAGTTTTTAATCATCAAGTTTATATGAGGTAAGTCCTGTAAACACATATATAGTCATATATTTGCGCAGATAGGGATATACAGACACACAGACAGATACGGGCATCCAGATAATATAGACAGGCACCCAGATGGATTCATAGCTACAAACACAGACGCTGGTAGGCACAAACACACAGGGCTTGAAGAAATCAATAGTTCTGTCACTCCAGTTCTCCTACTAGCAGAGTGCTGAATCGATTAGGAGTTTAATTAACACAGCTTCTGAAATCTCACTTTCTTTTTAATTCTTACATAGCTTTAAAAACAAGAACTAAGTATACACCTCCTGTGTGCATTGGGGTGGAGGGCTTGACAAAAATGTGAGTTGTGGGTCTGAGCAGGCCTCCCAGGGCCTTGTTCTCCTTTCCTACCTCTACCACAGCTTTGGGGTTGTGTTCGTTCTTTCCCTTCCAGGCCAGAGGTAAGGGGTATGAGTGTCTCCATTCAGAGGATGCCAGAGCTTTTCCTCGGGGAGCAGCCCCAACACACAGGTTTCCTTGGAGCCAGGTGGTGGTGCCAGGTGCCGTGATTTGGCTGTTTTCCAATCCTACCCATCCCTACCTCCCCTGCCCTGCCACCCTCCAGTATATTCTCAGAGCTCTCAATGCAAATGGCCAACCCCTAATCTGGCACTGAAGGCTTCTCACAATCAGGGCCTTGGTGTACCTTTCTGGCTTTCCTTATCATGGTTCCCTCTCTTCCAGAATGTACAACTCTAGAGCAGGGGACTTACTTATTGTCCCTTCGACTACCCCACCCTGGAATATGCTCTCACTGTCTTGACAAGTACAAACCCTACCCAGGGTATGACCACCTCCTCCAGGCACCTGCCCCTGATCTCCAGTGGAAAGGGGGAGTTCTCTTCTTGGAATTCCAAGCAGACCTTTACTCTAAGAAGAACACCAACTCAACTATGTTTAGTTATTTGTGCACTTGTGTCTTAGAAAATGTTCTTTTAGTTACAAGCAATAGAAATTAACTATTGGACTTGTCTGTCCACTCCCCAAGTGATCCTAGAGGTTCTCATTGAACAACTGAAGTTGCCATTGTTAACATGTCCCATGTATAATAATTCGTGTCTGTATGACCCTTGGTTCTACGTTCCACAATTTGGGGAAAGGAATTGGATTAGTGCAGCTTGGTTCAGAAGCCCACCCCTGGATCAAGCACCAATTGTTTCCAGGGGCATTTTAACACAGTCCAGACGTGGCCACAGATGGCCAGGGATCACCCCTGTGTTTGGGAGGAGGGGACTTTAGCAAAGAAGAGGGAAAAGCTGCAGCCTTGGTAGCCATCCCAAGAGGTAGCTAATGAAACTTGTCTTTATGATTGACAGAAGAGAGAGAAAAAGATGCTGGAAAGATAGTGTAACCGATATCCACTGCAAAGTGCTTATGCAGTGAATGAGTCAGTGTGCAAGTGACTTGTTCATTTGTTGTCTCTTAAAAGCCCCTAGGTCATTTTGCCTCCCATTTCTATGTCTTTAGAACACAATAACACAGTTTTTCCATCTTTAATAACTCCTTTCCCATCGTGTCAATCTCAGGGCATTCTCTGGGTAGCTTGTGTGATGGAGGCATATGAAGTCTCTGCATAGGTACAGACTTATGGCAATAAATGCCTGACATTTGGCCACTCATCAATGGGCATACATTTTCTGAATAACTGATATATATCAGACACTGGCAATAAGCCAGGCACAAGAGACTGTTCCCCATGGGACTTGGGGAGTTCAGGCACACACACCAATTGCAGTAGAATGTTATTAGTGCCCTATTGAAGGATGCAGGGGCTCTGAGGAGGAACTGATGAGCTCTGGCTGTAGTTTTTTAGAGGAGGTAACGTAAGAGCCAGGTCTTGCAGGGTGAGTAGAAACTTGCCAGGTAGAGAAGAAGAAAGGAGGATTCTAATCTGAGGGAGAACTGCGTGTTCAAGGCTGTAGAGGATTGTGGAAGAGAGTGGTATGTTAGGGAAATAGGGAGGTTGAATGTATCTGAGGTGTAGAGTGTGTTTGTGGCAGGGGCGCTAGGAGTTGGGGAAGATGGACAAGGGAGATGTGTGGGAAGGGAGACTGTGGCGATATCATGGAAGCTTTCTCATTTTAGCCTCAGGAGTTTTGACTTATCCAGGGAATGGTGGTCTGGTAGGGCTCAACTGAAGGATTTAAGCAGCGGAGAAACATATTTCAATATCTATGTAGAAAGTCCAAATACATTCTTGGGGGAATGTGAAGCATTGGGGCTTTTGAAAGTCAACATGTCAACATCTATTGAATTACAATTCTATTCCTGGGGATCTATGCCCTAGAATTAAGGTTCTGATGTGTCAGAACATATGCATGAGGGTATGAATGTTGCATTGTTTATAAAGGTCAGGAGCTGAACAAAAAGTGAATGCCCAGCAATGGGAAAATGGCTTAATAAGTTGTGGAATATACACAATATGGAATAGTGCTCAGACATTGGAAAGAGTGTTTTAGGATTCTGCTGGATGACTTGAAAGATTTCAAAGTTAAGTAAGAAAATAAAAATGCAGCAGGATGTGTATATATTATGGTCATATTTACAAAACAAGCAGTAGGTCAGAAAACCTTATAAATGTATATATACTTAGATAAAAGTCTGTGTAAGAATGCATGAGTGTGAAGAAAAATATAAAATGATTCTTACTAGGTTAAAGTTAGTTGGCTGAGGTTGGCAGGGGTGGGCAAATATAAGGGGATGATAATAAGATGCAGAAGATTAGAAGTTGTCTGCAATCAAAGAGTGTATGAGATGTGATTCTATTTAATGTAAAATGAAATATGTTCTCATAAGGATATATTGGCAGTAGGGTGCTGTGATTTTGGATTTAATGGATTTCTCTTCTCTGTGTGTGTGTCTGTATACATAGTATACATAAACATATACGTATGTGTTTACATACATATGCATATGTATGTGTTCACATACATATGCATATATATGTATACTTTCAAATTCTCTGCAAAATGTAATAGCTATTTCCATGAAGGGAGGCAGAGGCAGAAAAATCATTGGTTATTTTTTAAACACGATTTAAAAAGCATTTCCTAAAAGAATCATATGTTCAATTTCACAATTAAACATAAGACTTGTGGTTAAAAATTACATGTAAAAGCCTGTAGTCAAATAGTTGCATATTTCAGAAAGTCCTCCTCCTTCTCATTAAATAACTGTAAACATGAAGACATGATTTTTTAACCTTGATAACAGGAGTCTGCCTTATAATTTCAGCCCTACTTGATACCTTTGCTTCACCAGGCTGGCCTCATTGGTGCCCTTTATTTGCTATACTGACTCAGAATAAAAGCCAGGTCCCCATCTTGTCCAACACAGCCCTATAGGATCTACTCCCCTAATCCCCACCTCATTGCTCTCAACTCATCTTTTACCCCAGTGGACTCTTCCCATGCTACTCTGGCCTCCTTGCTATTCCTCACACATCTCAGGACACTTCTGCCTCCAGAGCCTTTGCACTTACTGATCTCTCTCCTTGGAACAATTTGCCCTCAGATATCCACATGGCATCCTTCCTCGTGTGCTTCAAGTCTTTGCTCAAGTGTCTCTTTTTCAATGAGCCTCCTCTGATCCTCTTATTTTAAATTGCGAGGTCTACTCCCCCATCCACCCTTAACACTCTCTAGCCTTCTTTCATGTTCTCTTTTCCTTCCTAGCACTTGCTACTTGCAACATACATTGCTCATTTATTTTGAAAATTGACTGTTCTCTCACTTGAATGTAACATTCGCTAGAGAAGTGATTATTTGTTTGCTGCTACAGTCTAGGTCTTAGAACAATACTTGACATGTTGTAGGTACTGATATTTTTAGATGAGTGAATGAGCTGGTGACAGGTGAAGAATGTTTGAGGCAGGTAAGATCAGCGGCAGAAAGACTAATCAGAATACTGTGTCAAGCCAAAGACAAAAGAACTTGCGCTCAGCCTTAGTCATTAGCTATGCATGTCTTCTGTTGTGAAATGATGGTGAAATTTGTTATTGTCTTTTTAGTTTAGTTTTGTTTTTAAGCTTTACTTTTAATTGACACATAACAATTATCTTTTAACTTCTCGTAAGTTTATCTTGATTCTTTAGGCAGATCAAAAGCTTTTTGAGAGTGGAGGCTTGATATCTTCGTATCTGCTTTTCCCACAGTGCCTGGCACTTATATGAAATATAAGGGACCCAACAAATGTACGATGCTTTATCAATGATCTGATTTACTGACTTTTACTTGACTCAGTGAATTTTAGACTGCATTTTATTTGATTAAGATCTTAGAAACTAATCTACGTTCTCATGCTGTTATACTAAATAAAGTTGATTTTATTCCATTACAAAAGTAATATATATGCTCACTATAGAAAATTTGGAAACTAGAGAAAAGTTAAAAAGATGAAAAAGACTTTAGTTATATTACCCATTAAGAGCCTTTAGCATTGTAATGTGTTTCCTTTAAATATTTTTCCTAGATGGAGCATTCTAACGTTATTATAATAATTGTGTGTTTACATTTCCATTTTTGCATACTGCATTCCCCACTTTATTAGCACACACATTTTTCTTAGCTATAAACTTTTGGAAAGCATCATTTTAAACAAATTCATACTACATAATCATAGCTATACTATAGCTCACTTAGCATAACCGTTATTTGATATTTAGGCTATTGCCATTAACTTTTTTTTGAGAGATGGGATCTTGCTATATTGCCCAGGCTGGTCTTGAACTCCTGGCCTCAAGCAATACTCCTGCCTCACCCTTCCATTTCCCTCTTATTGTAAAGATCATTGGCTACTCTGTCAGACATAATTGCCTGTTGCTTATTAGTCTGGTCATCTGCCCTTAAAACTTTGTGCTTCAGACTTATCTGTAAGATGAAGAGAATGAGAAAGGACTGAGAATATCAAGATGCATGAATAGGAGAAACACTGCTAAGCATTTAATAGGTGCTTAGTAAATATCAGATGGCCTAGAATTGAGACCTTTGGAAATCATGGGGTGTTGATAATTATCGTGGTGCTCTTTCCTGGTTGCAGACTGCACCTCATGCAGGTGGACTCAGTCCAGCGCTGGATGGAAGATCTGAAGCTCATGACCGAGTGCGAGTGCATGTGTGTCCTGCAGGCGAAGCCCATCAGCCTGGAAGAGGATGCACAGGGTGACCTTATCCTGGCAGGTGGCCCTGGCCCTGGAGACCCCCTGCAGCTGCTGCTTAAACGGGGTTGGGTCATCAGCACAGAGCTGCGCAGGATCGGGCAGAAGCTGGCCCAGGACCGCTGGGCACGGGTGCATAGCATGAGCGTGCGTCTGACCTGCCATGCCCGCTCCATGGTCAGCGAGTACAGTGCTGTCAGCAGGAACTCCTCGAAGGAAATGGGCCAGGTCAGCTGCCCTGGGATAGGAGTGGGCGGGAACTGGAAGTCAGGATGCTTTAGAGAAGAGTGGGTTTGAATCATATGTTGTCTGAACCTTTTTTGCTCCAGAGGCCTTTCTCCCCTTCCAGTAAAGGAGGAAAGAAAGAGAGTAGAACCTTTACTGAGTGCCTACTATGTGGTGGACATTGTGCTAGGTGTTTTTTTAAACATGTATCTCATTTAACTTGCACAATCTGTGAGGTAGGTGCCACTACTTTGAGAAGCTGTGCAGTGGTTAAATTTATTGACTTTAATGCCAGATGGCTTGGGTTGAAATGTCAGCTCTGCTGTGTGGACCTCGGCAAGTTGCTTAACTTCTCTGTGTCCCAATTCCTTCATCCTAAAAGGTATAATAATATAATTTATTTTATAAAGTTGTTGTGAAGACTAGATTAATTGTTACATGCGAAACACTTAAAGCAATTGATTAAAAATGTTAGTATTACCTTTATTTTATAGAGGAAACAGGAATTCTAGGAGGCCAAATAATTTATTTAAAGTTACACAGTGAATGGTATAATAAGTAGGGTCCAATCTAAGCTTTTCTGATTCCACAGCCCATGACTTTGAATCTTCTTCTCAAAGCCCAAAGTGAACCATTAAAAATCTCCCTTGTTATTAATTCTCTCTTTCGTCATTCTCATTTCACCTTAGTGCTTTGCCCTTTGCCTCAAACTCTCTTCCTCAGCTTTGCAGGCATTAAAGCTTCTCTTCATTCTTCAAAGCCCAGCTTAAATGCCCATTCTTTCCTGAAGCTTCCCAGCTTCCTCAGCATAAATAATTGCTCAGTTTCATATTCTTATAACTCTCGAAGCAGCCTACCCTGATCTCTTTTGCCACCTGTATCACACTGTGTTATAATGTGACTGTTCCCCAAGTCACATTACTTGATTCTTCATTTTTAATGCCCCTGAGTGCTCAGCATAGCAGTTGGTCCTCAGTTAATGCTTACTGAGTTGAATAAAATGGACTTATTTTTCTACAGATTGAGAAACTGCTAATGGAGAAATGCTCAGAGCTCTCGGCAGTCACAGAGAGGTAAATTTGGACCCTGGATCTCCCAGGGTCTGCCCGCCCGACCTCTGGCGGGAGAAGGGGCTGGTAGCTTCTCCCAGAGGGAGAACAGGAATGGGAGGCCTGGTGGTGGTTTCAGAGTTTTCTTTTTCTGACTTTTGTCAGAAATCTTAAAATATTCTCTTGAAATTTTCTGCCCCATATTCAGGCCCTAGGGATAGGGTAAAAGGCAGAGGAGAGGCCTGGGCATAGAAAGAAAGAGGATTTTCTAGGAGTTGGTAACAAGGAAAAGGTTTTCCACGGCTTTGGGAAGACCCACAGGTCCCCAAAGTCAAGGCAAGGTGAAAGCAGATACTCACACCCTTACACAGACATACACATAGACTTCAATGCCCACAGACACTCACTTTCTCATATACAGATATATAAACACATGCTTGGACCAGCACAGAAATACACTCACACCCTCTCCTCCATATTTCACACACATAAATATCCACATGTTTATACTCAGATATGTACACAAACTCAGCCTCACATGTATGCACACCCAGGTGTGTGTTGACATTTTTCTTCACCCTTCCCAGAGCCTGTATCCTGAAGATAAAACCTGAGCTCCCTGAGGTCTTTTGCTTTCCTGGGTGGAACACTGTCAGGCCACGGGGTAAATTTGAACCTGATCGCCCACTGTTTTTCTTGTCTGGGAAGAAAATTCTCAAGACTTTCTGCACACTCTAGGCAGCCATTTCTTAAAGGGCCACAGGCATTGCCATCCACCTTTACAGAGCTCACTAGCAATACCTGGCACTTGGCACCTCTCTTTGAAGCTTTTTGCCCCTCCATCTCCCACCCCCACATCACAGACAAGATGGACCCTGGCTGCAGTGATGGCAGATTCTGCAGGGAGAAGCCCAGAGGTATACATTTTCCACATTCTGATGGCCTTTCTTCCTGGTAATGTGGACTGGTAGTCCTCATCTCAGGCCAGCACATCTCTGCACACTAAGAGACCAGGCGGCGAGCCAGCTGTGGAATATTCTATCTCTGACTCCCAGTTGCCGATGTCTTCACGACACACCAGGCTTGGAGCAGGTCCAGCTCTGGACCCTGCAACATTTCTGGGCTGACCACATGCCCCTTCCATTGGCCCACTCCATGGTTTCTTCTCTTCAGGTGCCTTCAGGTTGAGAATGAGCATGTCCTGAAGTCAATGAAGGCCTGCGTGAGTGAGACCCTGAGCATGCTGGGCCAGCACTTTGGCCAGCTGCTGGAGCTGGCCCTGACACGGGAGGTTCAGGTCAGTGCAGGCTGGGCTGCGGGGAGGGGTGCTTGTGTGGACCCTTGGAGGAAAGGAGAGAAAGAGGGGCTGAGCCAGGCTTGGGGAAGATACTGATGTGGACTTTAGTGGGAAACATCCTACTCAAACCACCAAAGTCAACTCCAGTGTTTGTGAAACAAAACTATCAGAGCTAGGCTGAGGCTTCCCGAGCACCTAACCCAACTCTGCATTTTCCAGCTGTGAAAACTGGAGCCCAGAGTGGGGAGAAGCTTATTCAAGGTCACACAGCAAGATGGTGGCAGAGCCCAGCATCTCCCAATTACACTTTCAGTATTACTCCTACCACCCTCAATCTTCTCTGTTGAGTTAATGTTCACAGTGTACCCAATGGGTCCTTACTATCCTGAAAGCATTGAGGCACCTGCAGGGAATAAGCCAATTCTAGAAATCCTGACAACAAAGAAGAATCTAGAAAGATCATATAGTCTAACCCCTGCCTCTAGGCAGGCTTGTGCTTGATTCCAGAAAGAGGGAGGGATTTGGAGCCTGAAGCATCTACTTTCAAACTGTGGTTCACCGTGGAGCCTTGGTTAAGTTCCTGAACCTCTCTCAGCTTCTTTTTCCTCCTGTATAAATTGTTAAACCTTCTCCAGAAGAAAATTTTTAGAACTAAGCAAAGGCATATGGAAGGTGTTTAGCACATAGTGTGGGTTAAATACATGTTATTTCCCTCCCTTGCCCTTTGCTATTTTAAAAACCTCCCAGTAAAGCAGATTCCATAAGGTTTTCATTATGAAAGGTATTTATGGTTATTTATAGTTACAGAAATATTGTGTTACATATTTGCCATTCTTTTCCCACCACCAAATAAAAGCCTACCACAAATAACAAATCTCTTTCCATGTCGGCTCCTCTCCAAATTCAGCCTCTCTGCTGAGCCCAGGGTTTGCTTTCTCTCCTTCCTGAGTGTTTGGCTGGTTTGGCGCAGGCCCTTCTGGCTTGACTCACATGCTGGTCCTGCCTCATCCCCACTCCTCCCACAGGCCCCCATGTCAGGGCAGCTGGCCCTGAGTATCATCACCCCCCACCCCAACCACAGGAAGGTCCTCAAGGGCCACTCTCCATGTCTTGACAGGGACAAAGGGAAGGAAGGGCCACAGGCTGGGGTGCTGGGGCAGGCACCTGGAGCTGATGATCCAGTGCTGACAGTCACATGCAGGGGCAGGCAGTGATCAACCATCAAGTCCAGAAGGATGCAAGGGACACAGGGACCAAAATGGGCAAAAAGGTCGAGGGAGTGACGAGCAAGAAATATTGGAGTCAGTGGTGGGGAGGGAGACCTGGAGCAACTTCTGAGCAGGGGTACAGGTGCTGGCTGTTGCTTTTTATGCCATTTTTATGCCCACTTTCCTGGAAGTGCCAGGTTCAATTAAAAGAGCTGAAAAGGGCCGGGCGCAGTGGCTCACGCCTGTAATCCCAGCACTTTGGGAGGCTGAGGCGGGCGGATCACGAGGTCAGGAGTCAAGACCATCCTGGCTAACATGGTGAAGCCCCCTCTCTACTGAAAATACAAAAAACATTAGCCGGGCATGGTGGCGGGCACCTGTAGTCCCAGCTACTCAGGAGGCTGAGGCAGGAGAATTGTGTGAACCGGGGAGGCAGGGGAGGCAGAGCTTGTAGCGAGCCGAGATCATACCACTGTACTCCAGCCTGGGTGACAAAGGGAGACTCATCTCAAAAAAAAAAAACAACAAAACAAACAGACAAACAAACTAACAAAAAGGGCTGAAAAGGCGGTGTTAAGCTGAACTGTGAATGAAAGCCAGCTGGGTTTGGAACTAGTCATCAGTGTTTTCTACGAGGCAGCGAAGAGGCAGGATACCTTTGATGCTATAGGTCAGAAGAACCTGGGAAAAACTCCCTGGGCTTGCTTGGAGCCTACTTCCCTGGCCTTTGGGCTGTATAGTTGGATCCATTCTGCTATTCCTTCATTCTGACCATATTCAGGGTGAAATTCCTGATCTGGTGCTTCTACTTCCCCAGCTATCCCCTGCTCTAATGCCAGGTCTGACCACCTGGTTCATTGATGCCTGGCCTGGAAGCTGAGCAGACCAGCTCCTGCTTTGTTAGAATGGGTTCCTTATTGGTCTTCCACCCTGGTAGGAGTAGGGGAGTGGGGTGTGTGGCCACAGAGTGTTGTCCTCCATTCATCTGCATATTAGTTTTCTTTCTGATAACCCCCTTTCCTGGTGCTTTCCCCCTTCCCTGCCAGCGTGTCCCATGTCCCTCTTAAGGGCTGAGTCTACCATGCTCATAATATATTTTTGGCTGATCTTTGGCTTCTTTTTACATTAGAAAGTTTCCATACAGGACAGCAGTGACATCAGGAGATATATTGGCTGAAGACAGGGTAATTTGTGTTCAGTGTTGTAAGCATGTGTTTCTTAAACTAGTGACTCAAATATTGTTCCTTAGGATATTAGTAATTATACCAGGATCTTACATTTGTACTGTCTTGATGTAAATGAAATCAAATCTATCTCTTTACATCAAGATTTGTCTTATGATGTGCCATTCTGCTTTGCAAATCTTCCAGAAGGTCCTCATGCACTTATAGTATTTCTTGTCTGAACTGCAGCTTCCATAGGCAGGGATTTTGGTTTGTTTTGCTCATTCATATATCTCTAATTACTAGAACAGTATCTGTTATAGAATGTCAAGCAATATATTCCCAACTTTCAGGGTCAGAGATTTAAAAAATATTATTAAAGCATCTATTTACTTCTTCTGAGATGCGGGTGTTTTAGGAAATGCAATTCAGGAAACATTCTTTTAGCACTAAGAAGTCATGTGGGCTTAAGCAGAGGAACAAATCTCCCCATCCCCTTCACCCCAGACTTAAGGGCTCTTTGTACCCCTTCAATTATGGTTGGGAAAGACTGGTACAAATTGAGAAGTCCTGAAGGAACCTCCCACTGTTGTACAGACAGCCTGGACGACAGCTCCTGAAGGAAACCCAGCCCCCCACACACTGGAATGAGGCCCTCCTTGCTGAGATGAACAAAGTATGAAAATTGAAGCGATTGTATCAACCTAAGAATCTGGGACTTTTGATTATTCCTAGAGGAAAATAATTTAAGGTTTTTCTTTTACTTTATTTTTTCCCAGGGAACTTTAAAACTTTAAAATAGGAGCATATTAAAATTTTGGAAATATTTATGTTTGTCATCTGACAAGTATGTTTGGATTATCTTAGTATTGCCATTTAATCTCATTGCAACTTCTACTTACCTACATTGGGCAACATGGCTGAGCAAAATCTGCTCAGTGGGAGAGTGGGAAATATGATAGGAAGCAAATTTCAATCCTTTTGCTTTTGGAATAATCCAAAGTCCCAAATTCTTAGGTTAGTACAATCTCTTCAATTTTTACACTCTGTTCATCTCAGCCAGGAGGACCTCATTCCGGTGTGTGGGGAGTTGAGTTTCCTTCAGTAGCTGTAGTCCAGGCTGTGTCTTCAATAATGGGTGGGGTTCCTTCAGGACTTCTCAATTTGTACTAGTCTTTCCCAACCATAATTAAAAGGGTTCAAAAAGCCCTTAATACTGGATACATAATACTATCACAGCACTACACATATATTCTCAGAAAGTTAAAATAAGCCAATCCTCAATTTCTATAGAACTCCAAGAACTTCAGGCAACCTGCTGTCCCAGGATGCCATCCTTAGGGTTGCCAAAGGCCTTAACAGATACATGTTCATCTGTAGCCAATAAAAAAAAAAAAAGGATGGGTAACTGAGATGGTCTGGCTGGCAGCCTTGGTAGGATGTCAGTCAGTTTATTTCAGTTGTCTATAGTCTATAAAGATTTGTGAACATACACCCACTGGGGGAAAAAAGTCCACCACAGGTTAATTGTGGTACTATGTTTACCATATATGGGGAGAAAGAATGCCTCCTTTCTCATTGATGGGCATTTGAACCGTTTCTCTTTTCCTGCAAAGTCAGGCATTTGCAGCTTCTTTACTAGGACTTGCTTGATTTGCATTCTTTCCCATTCAGCATATTCAAAACATCTTAATTTCTAGCTCCCTGAAAACACTGTTTCTGCCACTCCAGCATGCATTGATTTGGGCTTCCTGAAGTGACAGACCAGTAGTCTTCAAACCATTTCAAATGCACCGCATCCCCCAGGTTCCCAAAGATTTCCCAGGAGAAATGCAAGCACATATAATTTTAAGGAAATCTTATTTCCAGATCTTCAATTTTCATTTGTTTTCTTCCTTAAAAATGATCTTCCCAATAATATACTGAGTTTTTTATAGGCTTTCTATTATTTTCCAAAAGGCATACTCTTCACCCATCCCAAATTTTACAGTACATTGCCTTGCCATGCAAAAATGTTGGTATGGGAGTGGAGAATCAAGCAAAGAAAAAGCCTTCATTCATGAACCATTAAGACCCTTAGGCTTCCATTAACTATTTCCATGCTTTATACATATTTATGTTGAATGTGCCATTAGAAATTGTGTATTTTGGCCGGGTGTGGTGACTCATGCCTGTAATCCCAGCATTTTGGGAGGCCTGAGGTCGGCAGTTCGAGACCAGCCTGACCAACATAAAGAAACCCTGTCTCTACTAAAAATATAAAAAAATTAGCCAGGCATAGTGGCATATGCTTGTAATCCCAGCTACTTGGGAGGCTGAGGCAGGAGAATTGGTTGAACTCGGGAGGCGGAGGTTGCCACAAGCTGAGATTGTGCCATTGCACTCCAGCCTGGGCAACAAGAGCAAAACACCGTCTCAAAAAAAAAAAAAAAAATTGTATATTTTTCCCAGTGTGAGCAGTTTCTCAATTCAGATATATTGTTTTGTGTGTGTGTGTGTGTGTGTGTGTGTGTGTGTGTATGTGTGTGGTTGGAGGGATGATTATAAAAGTTTTCAATTTATTTTATCCCTTCCATCTGTTTATTCTCAAATAGTGCATGGTTCTTGAGGGACATTCTCCTTAAACCAAAGCAAAGAGAGCACTGGTAGGATACATCAAACACTAAAAATTACTTTTTTAGGACACATTTAAATGCAAACAATTTCTCTCAGCTATTTTTCACACTTATCCCTAGGATGTGACATTAGCTGGAAAAAAAGTATCTTTGAAGAGCCAAAGACTAAAAGTTAATGACACGGATTCTTTTAAATGTAACTGTAATATGCTTTTGAGAACCACCAAGATTTTTAAGGTATATTGGATAAAATACAGATATAAGTTCTACATTTAAAAAAAATTTTGGTGCACATTATTTAACAATTAAAGTCTTTTTGCCAAAATATTTTCTGAAATATTTATACTACTTTTTATTGCCTGTTAAGAAAAGAAAAAATTAATTGCTAGCAGTTATGCTAATTAGATGTAAGCAGTATATACCTTTCTTTTTCTTTAAATACACAGAAAAATTTGATGGTGAGAGCTACTAAAATTAATTGAATTATATATGCTTTTTAAATTCTCAGTTCTTATTTAATTATTCCCTAAAGACACCAAAGTTTAATACATATGTGCCTATTTACTAAAGGAATACTGTGCTTTTTAAATCATATTCTTAGATTTGTTATTAACTTAGAATGTTTGCTATATATTACTTTGCATTATTACAAATTCAGTAAATTATTTTATCTTGGCTTTATAATATATACAAATAAATCAAATTTTATTTTAGGTCTAATTTATTTTAATATTTACAGTTTTGGGATTTTTTTTCCTGTAGAGAATGATCTTCATAATTATTTGTCAGTAGGTTTTTGCATTTCTTGAAATACATATAGAAATTTTGTTTTGTTTTGTTTTGTTTAAGACAGAGTCTTGCTCTGTCACCGAGCTGGAGTGCAGTGGCAGAATCTCGGCTTACTGCAACCTCTGCCTCTTAGGTTCAAGCAATTCCCCTGTCTCAGCCTCCCAGGTAGCTGGGACTACAGGGCACGCCACCACATCTAGCTAATTTTTGTATTTTTAGTAGAGATGGGGTTTCACCATGTTGGCCAGGGTGGTCTTGATCTTTAGACCTCGTGAACCACCTGCCTCGGCCTCCCCAAGTGCTGGGATTACTGGCATGAACCACCACACCTGGAGAAACATTTCTTAAATAGAAATGAAGTCAGGTCTTTATTGAGAAAAAGTTAACTCTGACTTGGCTGATTGGGTTGACTAAAAGGACTGTCTTTGCCAATTAGGTTATAGGGTGGGTATTTTTCATAAATTAAGTAAGTAAAAGCTGGAGCTTCAAGCTTTCAACAAAACATATTTGAAGAACAAAAATATTTTATTAAAAATTGTATTGACAATGAAATAAATAATACTTTGATTTTCCCAATTCTTTCCGAATAATTCAGGTGACTCAAGATGCTCTTAAGTGAAAAAGTAATGGTTGTAATTAATAGTTATTTGATAAGTCTTGGAAAAGTACTTTTGGATTTTTTCCCAGAAATTGAGAAAGTAAATGAACACCTCTAATGATTGGGTAACAAATGCTTTTGCAAGTCAAATCTTTTCCAATTCTTTGCTTTTGTCAATTTAGAAGAAGATCAATTTAGAGGAGTTATCAGCTGCCAGATTATTAAAGATAGTGTTTGATGATAGATTGCTATGTGATTACATAAGTTAGAAGGTGACTCAAGGGATAAAACACTGTAGTACACAAACTCCTCTCATTTCCCTCTATTGATTTATGGGAACAAGATTTTTTGGAGTTTACATCTAAAAATATAGCATTAAGTCAATATTCAATCATTGATACATAAATGAATTATCCTAAAAATGATAAAAAGCCTCATTCATCTCATTTAGAGATATATTTATTTTAAAAATAAAATTTTTATAACTTACAGTTATTTATCAAGACTTATAATATATTTATTCCATTTGACCAATTGGGCTGATAATAATCCTCAACCAAGAAAAGATTTTTTTTTTTTAACAAGGAGCTTGAGAGTAACAGGAAATAACATTTCAAATTTTAATGATAAGTGTGATAAGGGTGATCAATAAAACACTTTAAAACTTAAATATATTACATTAAATTCTGAAGGAAAATTGAAATGGGAATACAAATTTAATGAAAGATGCAGAATGTTAAAAAAGAGATTATTCATATATTTTTAAGTGAATGATGATGGTATCAAGTTGTTTTGGTATTTAGAATCTATTGAATACATTTGAAAGAGTGATGTAATAATTTTTTTTACATCAACATTGCAATTTTCTGGAAATCACATTCTTTCCAACTTTGTTTTTTAAACTTATGATAAAAAAATTTAGCTGTCAAATTAAAAATGTGCAAGGGGTCATATATTTTTCAAAATGTTTTTAGGGTGAAATGAGAAAAAATTATTTTGACATAAGATATGCAAGTGCTTCTCTTCTAGTTCTGTATCATGAGGGCTATTGTCTCCTCCTCTTACAAGAGGTTTGCTTAAACTTTATGATCCCTATCTGCTGGAAGGAGTTTCCATTTGGTTTCCACATTTGCTGCATTTGAACATCATCCTCAGCAGATACCTGAACTGAGGCCACTCTTGATGTTCCCGAATTCTGAGTACATGAAGGTCACTACCTCTGCCAGGGGCTTCTCAGAATAGCATCTTCCTATGGATTTTGAATATACTAGTTTTTAATAGTATTTCTCTCTGCTACTTTTTTTTTGTTTTTTGTTTTTTTGTTTTTGTTTTTTTTTTGCAGTAATGAACTCTGCCCCCAGTGTTCTCTTTCCCTCTGTTAATCCTCCATTCCCTTTAGAGAGACTCATTTGAATTTCTAACTATTTACTCTCCTTCTCATGTGGGTGTCTTTCCTTTTCTAACTCATAGAGTGAATGCAGCATCCGGATCTGAGCTACTTTTCTGCTTTTACTTCCCTTCACTTTCTGACACATTCTTTTGTTTTTCCAACAACCTAATCTAGATGTTGGTATTTCCCTGATTGAGAGAAATGAAATCAATTAAGTTTTGGGTCTGTCAAAATATTTTATTTCTAAGATATCTTATCCACATTTGTATTCCTAAATTGGATATTCCCACTTAGGAGGTATTTTCCCATCTGACCAACAGCTCATCTAAACCTAGATATAATTATTATTTTGTCTACCTTCTCTTCAGTACATCCAATCTTTCTGTGCCTTCCCTCAGAGTCCTAATTCATGCATTTCTCCAGCATGTTCTGTTAAGACAAAGGAAATACTGCATCCTCACTTCCAAAAACTTTCCCCTGAGATGGTTTATCCAGTAATCTTTCGAATAGTTCGTGTTGAGCTCTGTGGTCTTTTCCTGTGTTCCGAACTCTATTATTAAAGTATTTTTTAAAAACCCAACAGCAATTACTTTTATTATATCTCACAATTTTAAGGGTCAGTAATTTGGACAGGGCTTGGCTAAGTGATTCTTCCATTCTGTGCAGCAACAACAGATGTGGTATTCAGCTGGCAGATGGCTTGAAGAGTACTAGATAGTGGTATTCACTCACACATATGGTGCCATAGAGGGGATGGCTGGAAGGCTGGCCTCAGCTGAGAGTATTGATAAGGATCTTATACATGGCTTTTCTAGCATCACATTCTCAGTTATCAAACTTCTGATATGGAAGCTCAGGGCTCCCAAAACAGTGTTCCAAGTTCCAAGATGCCTGGATGGAAGCTTCAAGGCTTTTTATGAAGTGGCCTTGGAAGTTTTAGGACATTACTTCTGCCAAATGCTGGCTTCTATTGGTCAAGGAAGGCATTAAGACCAGATTCAAGGGAAGGGGAATTAGAACTCATAGAGAGATGTCTCTGTAAAAGAAGTAGAAAAGAATTTGTAGCCATCTTTAATCTACCCCATCCTGTCAATGCTATCTGCATTTCATGTAACCCCTTTGCACAGATGAGCTACTCTACTACGTCTGACTACGGAGTTTCTATCCAAAACTTTAGGGAAAGGTCTCACAATATTTTCCTGGCTCCTTCTGAGGAACTCATGCCAGTTTACTTTTTGAGAGTTTACCTCCTTTCTGATAGATTTCACTGGGTTGCAGTCTCTCTTTTTCAGATTGACAGACAATGAAAAACACATTTTTTCTTTTCTAATTCCTTATGCAGAGAAGTGAAACTACAAGCATCTCCTTAGCCCCCTTTTAATCCCTTTTCCTTGGTTTTTAAGATCTTATTTTTTTTTGTTTCATATCTACCTAGTATGCATTTTAAGAAAATGTTTGTCATTCAGCCTCAGCCTATCTTCTTTTATTTATTTTTTTCAGTCTTTCACCACTCTTCTCATGATATTGAGTGAGGCATATTTTTGAAACTTTTCCAATGTCTTCTTGATTTCCTGAAAAAACAAAAAAAAAAAAAACCACCTTGATTTGTAGAGACTGTGTCAGTTTGAGGCAGTTACTAAGGTAGGAGTAGATAGGAAATTCCTATGATGCATGCAGAGGAGGAAGCAGAAGCAGGCATGGAAAGCCCTATTGCAGGTCTGACATCTGAGAAAGAAAAGGAGGAAGGAAAAGACTCAGACAGGGAATCAAGCCAAAGTCCCCTGTTGGAGGAGTCCCCTGTCACACAGTCATGTTGTGCTCAGTTATAACTAGGAGTAGCTTAGGGGAAGTGTGGCCTTGGCAAGAACACAGGGCATATCCAGAGGGGCAGTTGCAAGGCCCCCACTCACAAGCTTAGGTTACCAACACATAGTGTTAGATACGAAGGGAATGGGAAGCCAGGATGGAGACCCACTCTCCTATTTGGCAAAAACTGCTAATGAGGCTGGACAATAGCCTTACCTTGAGGCTTCAATCTCCACTAGTCCAGGTGAGACCCTGCCTACATTGAAGGAGATGGATTTCCTGACCTTCAAAAATCGGACATCGAATTCAGAGGGGTCAGGGCCCAGCTCCTCCCTAGACCACATAGGTAACCTTAGTCAAGTCTACATCTGTTTCCTCCACTATGAAATGAAGATTGGACAGATGACTTCCGAGGTCCTTTCCAGCTCTGACAAATGGTGATATTTAGGGCCTTGAAGATTTCAGTGGAGCCTTTGATCTCATATCTTTCCAGATTTACACTGTAAAGGATGCTTACAACTTTTCTTTGTCAGAGATCTGATTCACTGAGACATATCTGAGGTGTAATTACTGTATATATGTGTATAGACATTAACATGAAATTATTCTCAGACTTAAATTGTCTAATATTAGCAGCTGATTGCAAAAGACATTGGATTTGAATTGTTTAATGTAATGCTAATTTGCTTCAAGTGCAAACACTAATCAGGAACATTAGGTAATTATCATTTAGGTACAGGACCCCAATATATGAAATCTGCATTTTCATGTGAGCATTAGTATCACATGTGTAGCTGCTTACGGTAACAGTGGGAAGAATTCTAAGAAGTGTGATCATTACAGGGATTTGTAGTGACAAATCTTGGTTATTAATTTTACATTTTGTTGAATTTCTAATAAGAGGCATCTATCAAAACTTAAAGCATAATTTTTGTATTTAATGTAGTTTGATTAAATACACACTTTATCTTAGACTGCTATATCTAGATTAGCACGTTGTGCATGTGTGAGGAATTTCATAAATTTGAATAAAGAAGACAAAAGGGAGAGCCACTTACCTTGAGCCTCAAACCTCCTAATTTTAATCATTTTACAAACAGGGAAACCAAAGTGTAGGGAGCTTAACTGCACAAGATCACAAAATTATAACTGCTTACAATTTTATTTAGTTTCCACCTGGCAGCTACCTTTAGAAATCCTTTATATATATTGACAACCTTAAAAAATGGGCACAACCCCCTTAAAAGATAGAAATTGTTATTTACACCATTTTATTTATTTATTTATTTGAGATGGGGGTCTTGCTATATTGTCCAGGCTATTCTTGGACTCCTGGACTTGAGCAATCCTCCTGCCTCAATCTTCAAGTAGCTGGGACTCATAGGCACTTGCCACTGCAGCTGGCTTATTTTTACACCACTTTATAGGGGAGGAAACTGAGGCAAAGAAAGACTAAGGTGCTCCAAGTGTTGCTCTTAAGTATCTTTTCCATAACACCGGTGTTTAATTAAAAATAAATTTCATTTTAATGTTTTAAACTGGCAACTGAAAGCGCATGGGTGGCTGCTTAGAGCACCCAGGTCTGGAGGTCTTACTTTCTTGCCTGAGGCCCTTGAAGGTTGCTCTTCTCAGTCTCTAGATCCATTCTTTCTAGGAGAAAACTTGAGCTACTGGTATTAATTAGCAGGAAGGCATCCTTTATAATCAATGAATCACATGCTCCAAGGCAAATGGCTGATGATGAAGTGGTTTCAAGTTACACGAAAACCTTTCCCTCAGAAATTAGCTAAACTTTTCTAGAAATAATCTTTGTATCTTTTTTGTTAATGAATCTTTCATTTGCTTTCCTTCCTGAACCTCTCTTCTTGGTCTTATGTTCAGTCATTCCCAGACCCTCTCACCGCTAGCCTTAGGTTCTTCAGCCTTGATGAGTATAGCATTCCTCACCTAGTTACCCACCCTTTG
This sequence comes from Mandrillus leucophaeus, assembly GCF_000951045.1. Classification (NCBI taxonomy): domain Eukaryota; kingdom Metazoa; phylum Chordata; class Mammalia; order Primates; family Cercopithecidae; genus Mandrillus; species Mandrillus leucophaeus. The sequence continues at coordinate 1,349,451 of NW_012106463.1, read as the reverse complement.
ACAGGATTCCTAGTGTTGCTATTTCGTCTTGGCCTTGCCCCCCAAGCAGCAAGCTATTGGAGAGAGCAAATGTCCAATAAAAATATCCCTCAAGCAGTAAACTACTGTGAAGCACTTCTCTTGACTTAACCCTTGAACCCATCACTCAGCTGGAGTTCACCATTGGCTAATAGCCATTCAAAATGAGCAAATTCTTTGGTCACAGCTATAGCCACTCATTGGTTTTCAATTTGATGGTTTGTTAATTTAACGGATGGTTTCTTTTCTCATTAAGAACCAGTAGATTCACAAAATGGTATTTGCTGAGCTCATCAATGTTGGGAGCTGATTTTCTGAGGGACTAGGGCAAGGCTAATTATGGCCTATGTCGCAAGGGCCTGAAATTGTCCCATATCTCTAAAATGTAGCTTAGACCTCTCCCTAACTGATACCTTTCCCAAAGCTAGAACCTCATTGCCCTCACAATGGGACAGTGGCTAGGGGCAGGAGTAGATTTCATGGTTGCTATTAGGAGCATGGGCCCACTGGTGTTCCATTAAGATGAGCAGAGGGTAGAGGTGGTGAGTAACTAGCTAACTTTTCTCTCCCTTCTTAGGCACTGGTGAGAAAAATTGATGCCTCAGACAATATCTACACCACAGAGTCCACCACAGGGAACCTGTTCAGCCTGACCCAGGAGGGGGCTCCCTTGTGCCGCATCATAGCCAAGGTGAGCTTCATGATTAGGGGTCAAAATGGCAGGCCTGGGGAAGTACGAGGAAGCTCGCTTGTTCAGTGGGAATAGCTGGCTCAGGAGGTCTGTCTTGGCCCCTGCATTAGCTGCCGAGTGACCTTGGGAGAGTCACTTATCCTATCCGGGCCTTGGTGTCTGCATTTTTATTAGGTGGCTAGCCCCTCTGATTTCATTTCTTACTTGAGACAGAAATCTGGTGCCCCCAGAGCCTCTATCTTCTTTCCTTATGTGGTATATGTTATAAATATCAACCATCCTTCTCCATCTCCACATATCCTTCCCTTCCTGGCAGCTGTGGTGTCCCTGAGGTCCATGGGACGTGGTGATGTAGTGAATAAAGAGATCATCTGGCATGTGGCATTTTGGGTGATCATTTGACCTTATATGGCTCCCTGACATCATGGTTGTAAGACATGGGATGTCTCAAACCCAGTTCAAAGAAAAGTTTATTTCTCCATATAGACTTGTGTATGGTTTAAGCTCTATCCACATCTCTTAATGCTGCTGCTATAACAACCTATACCCCATAATAATTAGCAGTAGCATTATCAGGAGAAAGAGGAGGAACAGGTCTACAACCATGACCTTTGCCACAAACTCAGAGGTTTGTTCTCTGGGTGCCCTTAGTCTCTTTTTATGTCCCCTTAGAATCTTGTAATTCTGCCTATGATCCTTGGACAAGCAGGAGGAGAATCTGGGTCCTTTATTGTTTTGTCACCAAAGATACTGGCCAGTGTTCAACAGGCATCAAGACAAGATGGGGTCTGAAATACACTCAGTCTCTGCCTAAGCTTTCCTACTCCTCCCAAAAAAGGAAGCTATACAATTCTCTGAACAAAATAAGATGCAAAGATGTGCTCACGGAGTACGAGAAGGGAGAAGAATGCAGGCTAAACTACAAAGCAGACTTGATTTAACGAATGCTTCTCAAGTCTGTTGGCATGTTTCTCCTTTTAAACCTTCCTGTCAGTTTCTTCCTCTCCTAGGCTGAAGAGGAGCCCAGAGACAGCCTCCCTCTCTCCTCTGGCTCTCTCTGTTGGTTGGGTCCTACATTCTGGCCATGGACTGGGGTGGTTGTGGCTGTCCCAGGTGCTTGTCTGAGGAGAAAGAAGAGAAGGCACAAGGGCATAAGTCATGGCCTTCATACCTTTTGTCTTTGTGATTTGAATGTCCTTCTCTCTTTTTGCCACTTGGAAAACTCTTACTCAGCATTCCACACTCAATTCTGTATTCTTCTTTATTGCTTTCCAGACACCCTCCCACCTGTGGTGTCTAAAAAGAGTAGCAGGCACTGTCTCAGCACTTACCATATTCTATTTTGTTATGTGTTTTAAGCTGTGTGCTTTTCAAGGACAGAAATATCTGAATCATCTCTGTGTCCTTTGTGCCTAGTGCAATCCCTGCACAAAGTGGGTACTCAAAGAGTTTGTTGAATGAGAAAGTTACAAATTCACAGATCCAAAATCTTTGAGAGTTGGGAGGGAACTGAAGTTCATTCGACCTTCAACTTCAGTAGGGGTTTCTGAAGGGCTGTTGAGTATCCAATGGGTCATCCTGTATCCAGAAACAGGTTCACTGGGCATGGAGTATTTTAAATAGACCCCCTTATTTCCCTTCTCTCATGTCCCCAGTTCTAATGCAAGTTCTCAGGGTACTACACTCTGAGATATACAAAGCTAGTATGGTACTCTCTAATAACATTTATGCTCAGACTAGATTCATATGTATTGGAAGAGAATTCACATATGTTTGACTCTGTTATATTTCTGACACTACACCGACAGGGTCTCATGTAATTGTCATGATTCTGTGAGGAGGGTGGTATTAACATTTTGTACAAATGAAGACACTGAAGAACAGAGAGATTAAATAACTTGCTGAAGAGCATATAACTATCAAGTTGAATTGCAGGTATTCAAATTGTGAACTTTGATTCCGAAGGATTCATTGCACTTAAATCATATGCCTGGGAGTAGGTCTAGGATTTGTGAGGCCAGAATCTTTTAGAATTACTGGGGCCTTACTTAAGTAAAAGATTATAGAATTCCGAATTCCAAATTATTTAGAAAAGTGGGTTATTTAGAACGAGAAAATAATTCAAGAATATTTCTGGAAGGCAATTTTTTATTTTTTAACCACTTTTTTTAAATTATTATACTTTAAGTTCTAGGGTACATGTGCACAACATGCAGGTTTGTTACATATGCATACATGTGCCGTGTTAGTTTGCTGCACCCATTAACTTGTCATTTGCATTAGGCGTGCCGCCTAATGCTATTCCTCCACCCTCCCTGCTCCCCCCACCCCATGATAGGCCCCAGTGTGTGATGTTCCCTGTCCTGTGTCCAAGTGCTCTCATTTTTCAATTTCCACCTATGAGTGAGAACATGCAGTGTTTGGTTTTTTGTCCTTGCAATAGTTTGCTCACAATATTGGTTTCGAGCTTCATCCATGTTGCTACAAAGGACATGAACTCATCCTTTTTTATGGCTGCATAGTATTCCATGGTATATATGTGCCACATTTTCTTAATCCAGTCTATCATTGATGGACATTTGGGTTGGTTCCAAGTCTTTTCTATTGTGAATAGTGCTGCAATAAACATACATGTGCATGTGTCTTTATAGTAGCATGATTTATAATCCTTTGGGTATATACCCACTAATGGGATCGCTGGGTCAAATGGTATTTCTAGTTCTAGATCCTTGATGAATCGCCATACTGTCTTCTGGAAGGCAATTCCATACTAGGTTGGTTTGCAGGAATTCACCTACATGAGAAAGTGATGCCAACCACATTAATATATCCCACCAAACTAAAACAAAGCATGCATCTCACACTCAGCTTCACGGCTGGATCTGAAAAATGCCTGCAGCCACTCCAATACTACATTAGAGGAAGACTAAATCAAAAAGGATGGTGGTTTTCGTTAATTACAATGGGAGTTGTAATTCATTAGCTTCATGGTTAACTTGTCCCTGAACTCGGCTTTAAGACACTTAGAGCAAATATAGGCAACTGGTAGCCCTAGGACCTCAGAAAGGTCTTTTGTTTCTGGTTTCCACTCTTTCACTTGAAATATGACATCACCATTGGAGACAGAACCAGCGATCTAATTGGTAGCAAAGTTATGTCCTTCAATAGACTTAAGATGCTAGTCACAGGAAGATGCCCCAGCAACAGTGATTCCCAGTGCCTACTCTGTATTGCAGTCCCTCAGAGAGTTTGTGGAAAACCCAGATACTTGTGCCATATCCAAGATTCTCTGGGGTCCTTGGGTAAGACCTGAGAATCTTCATTTTAACAAGCTCTACAAGTAGTTCTAAAGCATGGCCAGACTCAAAATCACTGATCTAAGCCCGTAAAGCAATCTTAATAGTAGAGCAACATAAATCCTCATCAACTCTTGTGAGTGGAGAAGTGAGTTATATGTAATAGCAATAGCTAACATGTGAGTGTTGCTGGGTTTTGTCTTTAATGCATTACATACTTCCTTTCTTTTAAATCACAAAACCATCCTATGAAGAAGGTACCATGTTGTTACCATCAATAGTTGAGGAAATGGTTTAAGGAGCTTATTCAGGATCATACAGCTGACAAGGGGTCAAGACAGAATTGATCCCCAGTCTCAGCCTCTTTAATTTTAATTCAGAGTTCATGGTCCTAAACACCACAGTGGTGACTTCTGGTTCAATCCTTGACCCTTCAGGTCCTTGAGCCAAAGTGTGACTCAGGAGTTCTCAATCCTGGATACACAATCGAACTCTTAGAGAGCTTTAAAATTTTTCGGATTCTGATTTAATTGGTCTGGAGTAGGTCCTGGGATGAATATTTTAGCTTTCCAAGTGATTCTACTGTGCTGTGTGGGTTGAGGATCTCTACTCTCTTTTGGGAGTCATTTAAATGTATTTAACCTGAAGAGCTTGTAGTGGTGTTGGGGCAAAGGGGATGAAGGAGATAGCATTGGATCTGTTTTCTCCAGGGATTCTGTGACTCAGACATTTAACTTAGTCAAGAGAGTTGACTGTAGATTTTTGTCTTGGTGCTGTTGGGGAACAGCGAACAGCTCCAACCTCTGAGCTGAAACTGACTTAACGTTAGTTTGATGATTAACTCCAAACAGTAAGTAGCTGAATTTCTTTTGGAACAATTACCATTTTTCCCATTCAAAATGAGTTGCAAACACATGCTGGGTTTGGGTTCTCTGTGTGGATCTGAGGTAGTCTGGGTGGGATAAGGACTTCTTCTGAATGGCGCGTGGGGTCTGAAGAGATTTTATGTTTTGTAAAGAATGGGCCTTAGAAATTTCCTGGGAAGGAAACTTTGCTTGACAGTAGCTCTGAAGCTCTGGGTGTTCTGTTTCAGGACCTGAGCACTCAAGGTCTGTTTCCATGTGCCGCTTGATATAGACAGCTCCTACCACCTGCCAGAATTTGAGCTTCACGTTCAGGAAAGCAGAGAGGAGACATGTATTTGGTTGTAAGCCAAGATGATGTTTGGCCTCCTGCAGATTTAGTCTCCTGTCAGGACCAGGCCTTAACTCCAGTTAAACATTAATCCCAAACATTTCCAGTGGTAGAAACAGGGGAAAAGGCCTGGGTTGGGACGAGAGAGCAGCTCTCATCCCAGCTCTACTGCTAGCTCACCGAAGGTAGTTGGCCAGACCACTGGGGATTAACTCCTCCTTGGTACCTTTGTGGCCTGAGGATGCTGGACTGTATATTTAAGACACCTTCCAAATCTACCATGCTGCCTGGCTTTCCCATTGTTTTCATGGGAAAAGTAAGGTTGCAATTTTACTTTTATCCTACTCCTTTTTAAAACAGAAGGCTAAGGTGAACTATTTGCCACGTTTAGTCATCACTTCCTACACTTCTGTCCACAGGCTTCTCAGCTGTTCCATCACCTCCTCAGCTACTCAGGGATCTCCCATGCCCCTAGCACTCCTCTGGGCTCTCAAGAGCCATGACCAGGAGTTGTTTAAAGATTTGGAATGATCATTTGATTATTTACATGGGCCGCACCCTCCAGAGCCTGCCAAGAGAATACTTGAGTCTTACTGAATATTAACAACAACAATAATAATTACTATTTATTGGTGGCTTCCTATGTGTCTAGGCCCTGTGCAGGGACTTTCACACGGTTGTTGTATCTTGTCTACATGACCCCTCTGAGAAGTGTATCAGTGACCCTGTTTTACAGGTTAGAACTCCAGGACTCACAGTGGTTGAATACCTTGAGCAGTTGACACTTGAAACTAAATTTGTCCAGCTCTGGAGTCAGTGCTATTTCCATTTCAGCAGCTCAGTTGGTTAAAATCTAGAGTCTTTCCCTTTCCAGGCAAAACCCTGCTACAACAAATCTGTCTCCCTCCTAATCAGTATTTCCTCTTTTTCTGCTCCTGGTCCACTGCACAGTAATCAGCTTGCTTGCTCTGGGTATGAAGCTGGTGGAGGTCAAAACTGGGAGGCATTGGCAGGAGCTGGGGACAAATGGGAGAATATGAGCTTTCTGAAGCCAAAAGTGATCAACTCTGATGATGATGGTTGTGATGACAACTGTAGTAGCAGTAGTAAAATAAATTTAGTTTTATAGCGCTCACTTTGTGCCAGATAATGTTTTAAGGACTTTATACAAATAACGTGTTTTAACCTCCCAATGATCCTCTGTGGTAGGCAGGATCTACCCCCATTTTCCAGGTGAGGGAGCTAAGACAGTGAAAAGGTCCAAAGCTAGTAAGTGACTGAACTGGAATTTGAACCTGGCTGTTTGGCAGCAAAGACTACGCATCTCGTTACTGTTCTGAACTGCTTCTCAGCAGCCCCTCCTCTTCTTCTTCCTCCCACCTCTTCCTTCCCACTCTCTTCCTTTCTCCCACCAACCTTCCATGCCCATTGTTTACTCAAGCATGATGCTGTGCTTTCTATTCACCATCTCATCTGATTCTCCAACAGTCTTTTGATTTGTCATAATTATAATTCCCATTTTGCACATGAAGAAACAGAGTTTCAAAAAGAATATAAATAATGTATTCAAGGTCACACATATGAAAGCAGAGCTGGGATTTTAACCAGGTCTACAGATTCCAAAATCTTAATCTCAACCTTCTGATATTTCAGGTCTAAAGGATGAAGTAACAGAGTGTGGAAGCAGAGAAAAAGATTCAAGGAGGACTTCCATCTTTCCAGCTCATCTTTTCATCCATTTTTCTGGGCTGGAAAAGGGAGTCCTTCCTGAATCTTCTCTCTGGGAGAAGATGGGAGACTAATTCCTCCTATAGAATTACTGTGTTTGGGTTTCCAGTTCTGACAGTGATGCAGGAGCTGGAAGTCCCTGGCATGCCCTGCACAGCATCCTCACCTTGGGTGCTCAGTAGATGTACCCAGTGTTGTGACAGTGTGGGGCAGTGACCTAGTGGCCTTCCTCATCCACCTCTTTGCTGCCTGCTGTTTTGTTTGTTTGGGTCCTTCATCTATCTTAGCTGCCTCTGGGAGAAAACATGGGCAACCTGTCTGAGGCTTGTCCTCTCAGCTTCTTGGGTTCCTCTGAAGGCTAAAAAAATAAGCCCAGACCTCTCTGTGATAATGGTGGCAAACTCCATCCCTTCCCCTGTGCAGGGCACAGAAAACTCCTCTGGGCTTCATGAAAATTATCCCCCCCCACCACCAATAGCTCCTCTGTTATTCCTTCCACCACCAGCCCACACACCCCATAAGTGATCTCTTCCCACTTTATGACAGCTCATCCCAAATCTCTCTGAATAATTCATACTGTTATGTGGCTGGGCTTTGAGCCCAGAGCTTTCTATAAAATTAAACAAGCTTTAGCCAACAATGTGATTCTGCTAGCTCAGGCCATTCCCAGCTTCACTCCAGGATGAGTACTGCACTTGGTTCTTGAATGGGGGCTCCAGAGTGGTCCTCAAGACCAATCCATCTTATTTCCTCTGTGGCCTCCTTCCTTCTCTCTCCTCCCACATATCCTAGCCCTCAGGGCCTCCTTCATGAGGAGGTGAGACATTCTTCTAACCAGGAAGTCTCACATAGCCTGACCCTTACACACTCTCCAGAACCAGGTTCTAGGCCTTTCCACATGCACTAACTCAATTGCACCCTCAACAGCTCAGATATATAACTATCATAGCCCATTTTTAGCCAAACTTAACCAGGAGGAAAGCCAGGATTTGGACCAGAATCTCCTTCTTTCGGATCCAGGAATCTCCCCCTCCCTCTCCTGGTAGCTAAAAGTGCTAAGAAGGCCATTTTTCACAGGCTTGAGAAAGAGGTAATGAGAATCCAGTGCAAATGCATGCAGAGGCTTAAATATAGTTGTGCTGGGCTCGGTGCCTCCTGAGCCAAAGGAGGGCTGCCACATTCATCCTGGCTCAGGCCTCATGCGCGTTCTTGGCACTGTTTCTTCATTGTCTGCTTCAGATGTAAATGTCTATCAATCAGTCATCTCTCTCTCATCTATCTACATATATGGAGAAATAATAGTTATACAATATGTATGTTTAAATATAAGCACACATGTATATAAATATATATCCATATATATGAATGTATATTTACATCTGGAGGAAGGCTAGAAATGACCAGCAGGGCTGGCTGAGGTGAGCTTAGGAGTTCCATTTCTTTTCTTCTCGTTCTAAAGAGTAACTTGGTTTTGCTTCAGTGACTCTCTGAGGTCTGTATGTAGAATCCTCTTGCAGATGTCCCAGGAACTATGGGAAAGTAGGAAGGCAGGAGTAAAGGTTGTGGAACAAGGAATCAGACGGGTAAGTGTCTGTCTCATGCCAGACATTTTTACTGAAGTAATTATGTGCACTTAAAATCAGAGTGGTTCTGTCTTGACCCTTCTACAACTCCCTACCCTCCAAGCACGTTAGGGCTTCTGCTCTGTATTCTTTTAACCCTGCACCCCCAACCACATGTCATTGCCCCTCTACCCAGCTTTATACCAACTTTTAAAATCATCTGCCTTCTCTATGAGTTTATTAAGGATGGGACCATGAGTTTATTAAGGATGGGACTGAAGCAGTCTTGCTCAATGTCCAGCGTGATGTCTGGCTTATAATAAACCATTAACATTTGTGAATGCGTGAATGAATGTACTAGCCCTAAGTTATGCCCTTTCACACCAAAAGAAATGAGGGGAATTCAACCACCCCAAAGAGAAGTAGGAATATATAAGTTGTGATCACTCTTAGTTGATTATAAAATGTCAGAAATTATGAACTGCTCCAGAGTTGGGTATCTTCATCTTGACCCCTGAAGTGACCAGCAACAAAACTCTTAGAATGAAAAGGGCCCACGAGCCTATCATTGTGGGATGGAGAGGGAGGGAAGATCTGGGATTGAGCTAATTTGGTGAACCTGTGCTGGGCTGTGTCTTCCAATTGTCCATTCATTGTTTTATCAGCCATTCACTGCTGCATCCTCAGCATACATGGAACTGAGCCTGGCACATAGTAGGTGCTTTTGTTGTCAGAATTCTCAAAAACCTGACAGAGGATGGTCTTTTGCTGAACTTGCCTTCTTCCTGTAACATTTTGCTTAGTTTTGGGAACTGCTACAAGGAGGTTAGTTAGACCCAGGAGTGATGAGGTTAAAGGCTAGTGCCCCGAGGGACCCAGTTCAGATCAGTTGCTCATGCATTCTTTACTGCTGCCAACCCTAGGCACCCTGCCAGCCTTCAAGGAGGGAAAGAGGGAGAGATCTGAGCAAGGCTAGATGTGGGATATCCAATTCCTGCCACTCTAAATGCCCCAGTTAGTGTTGCCACTGGTTTGCTTGGCACCTTGATTAGTCACTCTAGTGATCTCTTGGCTCACTTTGCTCCCAGAGCTAAGGTTGGCTCCAGTGATTATTATGAGTAAGTCTGACTAGTTAGCAGGGCACCTGGACAATGAGCTCTGCACTCCTAGATTCTTGCCTGATGGTAGACACTTTACTGGAAAGAAGTTTCCATAACAGCTCTCACAAAGGGAAAAGGACGTATTCACTACACTCAAGAGCTGAGATGATTGTTTTTAAAAGGGTTATACACACACACACACAAACAGGAGTAAAGCAGTGAAAATGAAAATGATGATGTGAATATAGGCTGAATTATTTTACCCATCTGGATTTCAGTTTTTTCGATCAAAAAATGGGAGGAAATGGTAGTGCTCATATAAATGAAACCTTTTTTTTGCCTGCCTCCCACAGCAGTTGGAAGGATCCGAGGAATAGCCTGGTGACTGTTAGCAGAGGGAGATCTAGTCAGTTCCTCCCACCTGCCTCAGTTGGTTTTTAGGACCTGTTTCCTGTGACTCCAGGCCTGCTCTATGGGGGGTTGCTCCAAGGGAGTTGCCAGTTGTTTGGGAACCCTGTTGAAGGGTTCTGATCGCCAGCCCTAGCAAATATGCCTGCCTTGGCCCCTGGCTCCCAAGCCCCAGAAGCATTTATGGTATCCAATCTCCAGCTTGGACTATAAAGGGTAACATTATTTCTGGAACCAGCATTTCTGGGTAGCATACATGTAAACATGTGAGCGTAAGTGTGTTAAGTGTGTGCGGGGCGGGGATTGCTGGAGGCAGGGAGGACCCGAAAGCATATCTGGCAAATCAGGGATGTCACTTATTCTTGAGTTAGCCCCAGACAAGGTCACACAGTAATAACATGATGTGATATTTCTTTCTCTTGGCAGGAGGGTGGGGTCGTAGCACTCTTCAAGATTTGCCGGCAGGACACTTTCCGGTGCTTGTACCCCCAGGCGCTCCGCACACTGGCCTCCATCTGCTGCGTGGAAGAGGGTGTCCACCAGCTGGAGAAGGTAAGGACAGCTGGCTGGGTGGTGCCTGAGCTCCTCAAGCCAAGTAGGGGTGAGGGCTAGGCCTCATGGTAGCCATCTGTTCCTTTTCATTGAGCAAATGCCCTGAGTAGTCCTTTTCCCAGGCACCATTTGGATAGGGCTGCTGGGACCTGGACTATGGGAGCTGGCGAAGAGGTGAAGGAGATGGGGACTGAGGAGCCTGAGCAGGAAAGGCAGGGCTCAAAGGGACACTCAGCACTTCCTAGGTGGGGTGACAACTGGGGAGACTGCTGTGGGTGGAACATGGTAGAAGGCAGGCAAGTCAGGGGTGGTGCTAGGGTTCAGGGTGGTTGATTCTTCACCCACAGCAGGCCTCCTGAAGATGGAAGAGGATCCAGATCCTGGGGGCATAGAGTGGGCAAGAGCAGGGCAGCACTGGGTGCCTGGGAGAGCAAGTGGGACTCCTCTTCACTAAAGACCAGTGGGCTTGGGTGAGGGAGGTGGAAGCCCCAGTCCAAGTGCTCGCTGGGCCAAGATGGCATGGGAGTAGGGTGGGGTTAGAGAAGGAAGGCGGTGATCAGACAGGCCCTGGTGCCTCTGCTCAAGCCTGATCTATGGTGACATAACTAATTCCAGCCACCCCTGACCCCTTCCCTGGTTGTGGGGCTGAGGCTGCTCCTCTACTTAGACATGTGTGAGTCTGAGCTTGTGGATACGCTCTTGGGGACTCCAGCCAGGAGGGCTGGGTGGCAGGGGCTGAAATCTGGGGTTCCCCAACCAAGTTTCCAGGAAAGATGCTGAAAATTCTTATAGAGAAGTGGAAAGGCCTGGTGTGTCCTGGTACTATGGTGGTACCTGCAGGATTTGGGGGAGGATCTGAGTCTGTTCACGTGAGCTGGTCTAAATGGGGACAGGGGCCAGCAAACTGCTATCTGTCCTCTGCCTCCATGTCCCACAGTCTAGTCCTGGCAGCCCATATAACTCTACCCTACCCTCAGTTTCTTCACTTTGGTCTGGACTCCTAGACAAATGGTCATCTTACTTTTTACCCTGCCTCCTTCCAAATCTACTCAGATTATCGGGACAGGGTCATAGAATCATGAACTTAGAGATGCTCTTAGCTAAGGATGGAATGTGGATAGGGAACCTGCTCATTTTACAGATGACAAGGCTACAGGTCAGAATAGGGAAGTAATTTGCCAAAGGTGACAGAGCAAGATAGTAGAGGAGCTAGTGCCAGCTTTTTAGACAGAGTGCCCTCTTCCCACTGGGTTGGAAGTTTTCACATCTAGTTGCTATAAGCACTAGATTTGAAGGTGAGAAATCCATGCTTACTCCTTCATTGTGCTACTCATTGGGTAGCAAGGCTCTGAGGAGAGAAGTGACTAACTCAAGGTCATCTGTCTACTAAATGAGAGAACCAAAAGCCAAATCATAAGACTGAAACCAATTACAGTTATCTCTATTCCGGTGGCCTGTCTGATTGTGTGAGCACAGACATGCTATGCGTGTGCTCTCTTATATGGCAAAATAGAGGAATGGGGAGGGTGGTGAGAGAGAGAGGGAGAGACAGATGGTAGACTTGATAAAGGAAATACATTGAGCATCCTCAACTTCATGTTCGGAATAATTCCCTCCCTTCTCCTTGGGGTCAGGGGTGGCTGGAATTAGTTTTGTCCTTCCTTGGATAGTGTACAAACAACCAAATAGGGTTTGTTTCTCACCTTTCCTGTCTGGTTGGCAGGGAAAATGGGAGGAGAAGATAGAAGGAGCTTGGGATCACCAGCTCTCCGAAAGCAGCAGATTGTATGGCTTTAGTGAGCTTGCAGTGCAAAAGGAAGTTTTCAATTCAGGGAAGAAAAACAACAGGGTTTTTCGTTTGTTTGTTTAGAGCTGAAAACATGTGCAGCTGGGACAGCTGGAGGCATTTTTCCTTTCACCTATCTGATGCTGCTCAAATGCCAGAGTGCTTTAATGTGTCTTTCCCAGTACAGATGGCCCAGGTCCTAGCCTGGGATTCAGACCCTGCCCAGTTGAGCAAAAGGAGAAAGAGATGCTCATAGTCTGGGGGGTTACTACGTGCCAGGTGCTGAGCTAGTCCACTACATATGTCCTTTCATTAATGCACCAGAAACTTGTGAGGTGAGCACTATTAGTATCTCCATCTTAAAGATAAGGAAATGGAATCCCAGGCAGTTTAAGTGACTTGCCTAAATAACATAGTAAGTATTGGAGCCAGAATTTGGACCCACATCTGCCATAGTCCAACACCCAGTGTGTGTCACGACCTCGCTAGTTTAATGGTTACTCTGAGAGCACTGAAAAGGTCCCTGCAGCTTAATCCCAGACCACCTTGCTGTTCCTGGCCAATGTGCTAACCCCTCACACCCCCAACTGGCATAGGGGATAGTAGCTTACCTGGACATTTCTCCCCTCCAGGACAGATTGCTTATAATACATAGACTCTCATGAAATATTTCCTCTGTGCCAGGCACTGAAGAGGAATAAGACTTACCCTGGCAAGGGCCCCTGAGTGATCAGAAATAACAACTACATTGTATGGCAGTTGTAGAGCTTGCAAAATGACCCCGCATGGAGTCTAATTTCATTTGATGCTTGCTTCAGGTTTGAAAGTGTCCCCACAGTATGGATGAGAAAACTGACATCCGGAGAGGTGAAATGACTTCTTGTGTGAAATCATACATTATGTAATTCATTCATTCTGCAAATATTTACTATCTGCTATTTGCAAGGCACTGTTTTAGGCACTGGGAGTATAACAGTGAACAAAACAGACAAAACTCCTTGTCTTCATGGAGCTTACATTCTAGTCTAGAAGATAGCAAGTTATGGTCCATGGGCTAAATTCAGCCTGCTATCTGCCTTGTCTGGCCCATGAGCTAAGAATGATTTGTTTTTTCATTTTTAAATGGTTGGAAAAAAAACCAGAAGAAGAATAAAATTTTGTGTCCCATGAAAACTTACGTGAAATTCGAAGTTCAGCCCATAGTTTTATTAGAACACAGCTACACTCTTTTGTTTGGGTGTTCTCTATGTGCTTTCATACCAAAACAGCAGAACTGAATAGTTGCAACAGAGAGCATATAGTCTGGAAAGCCAAAAATATTTACTTTCTGGCCATCTGTAGAAAATCCTTGCCAAGCCCAGTTCTAGCAGGTAAGGAGGATGTCATGACCATGATGAGAGGAACAATAACTAACATATATCAAATACTTGCTTTGGGCAAGCACTTTGCTAAGCCCCTCCTTTCATCAAGTCATTTATTCCCTGCCATCCTGTTACATCCCCACTGCTTACAGAAGAAAGGGAGACTTAGAGACACGAAGCAACTTGCTCAAGTGCACACAGCTAAAAAATGGCGCAGGCAGTAATGTAATTCCAGCTTTGCTGGGCGAGAGCCAGCCTGGGCTGTTAACCATTTTGCAGACCCAGGACTCAAAATATGATATTGTGAGGCCACTGTCCATGCTCTTTTCCTCCATATCATGTTGCTTCCAAAGTTGTGAGAAGTTCTAGAGACACCTGTGAGGGCCTTAATCTCCCCCACTCTCCACCTATGTGCCCTCCCTGGGTCCTGTCCATGCTTGCCACCCTCTGTGACCTGGGCTGCTCAGCCCTGCCCACAGAGGCTCTGGTGAGGTTGGCCATTGTCAGTGTTGAGGATGGAAGATGGTGAAGACCAGGCACAGGCTGGATTGTAGAAACCACAGAGTGACAGGTGAGTGAAGGTGGAATGGGGAAGTGTGGTTCCCTGGGGCTCTTGCCAGCCACCCACTCACTGGGCATGGTTCATGGCCTAATTAGATCACATCAAAGTTCTAGCCTTCCCCTCCTGATTTACTAGCCTGGCCTTCTCACTGAGGTTCGCTTAATTAATTGGCAGTGAGAAACGTGCTGGATTTGGTGAAATTCATCTCTGTTGTGTGGCTTCCCCCTCCTTTCCTTCAACCTTGAAGAGGTTCATTAAATCCTGCACAGTCTCCAGCGGAGTTGTGGGTCTAGACAGGTCACTGCATCCATCCCAGTTACTGCTGTGTCATGCCTGAGCCTTGCCCGGTTTGGGGGACTTGTGTGGTCATAGATTCAGTCATGGTCTTATTCACTTACTCACAGGAAGTCACTTCATCTCTGCTGCTTCATTCCTTCTGTTTGCCAGTCAGTCATTCACTTACTTTTAAACTCACTCAAATTCCAGTGCTTTAGGACGGTGAGGCAAGAGCATTGCATGAAGCCAGACTCGCCTGGGCAATATAGCTAGACACTGCTTCTTAAAAAAATAAGTAAAATAAAATAATAAGTAAACTTACTCACTCATTTGTTCTCTCACGAAGTCCACCATTAATTCACTCTGTGAATTCCTTTTATCATTGAAGCAGCCTATTACAGTGGGGAGACCGGGAACTAGAGTCAGGCAATCCTGAGTTTGAGCAGATTTTTCTCACTGTGAGCTTGGATATGTTATCCTGGGAGACTTTCTTAGCACAGTTTCTTGATCAGTAAAATGAACCTATAAAATCTTCCTCATGTATAGTAATATGATGCTTGGCACAGAGTAGGCAGTGAATAAATGGTGGCTACTGTGATTGTGGCAGGTACAATGCTAATCACTGTGACTCTGAAAATGAATGGAAGGTTAGGGTCTGGTGGGGAAGGGAGGGCTGGCATGTGGGAGAGGGGCTGGCCTGGTCAAAGTTGCAGTGAAGTGCACACATGGAGAAGCTGGGTGTGGTGGGGGGGATGAGTCCTCACAGCCTTTCCCTTTAACAGACGAGGAAACTGAGACTCGGAGACTGTGTTTCCTCAGTCCTGAATGTAGGGCTTGGATGCAAACCCAAGTCTGGCTGATTCTAAACTCCTGCTCTTTCCTCTGCTACCTGGGGAGAGCTGGTCCTTCTGAGGCAAGGACTGCAGAGGGATGACTCCCTGGGAGCTGAGTTCTCTGTGTTGGCCTGGGCAGGGGCCAGACATGGACACCCACCAAGCAGGGATGGAGGCAAGATGCCAACACACAGCAAAGGCCTCTCCACGAGTGTCTGACAGGCCTTTTGAGGCCCCATTCTTTCTTTTCAGAGCTGTCACGTGGAGGTCTGGTTCATCCGGGCTGCAGCCTCCCCACATCTTAAGCTTCAGGACATCTGTCCTTCCTTCCCTGTGTCCTCATCTGACATCACTCCTCATTCCCAACCCCTGTGCTGGGCTCTGGAGAAAAGACAGGCTCCCTGCCTCCCAGGATAGCTGATGGGGAGAGGCCCAGCAGGACAGACAGTGGTAAGGGCTGTCCCGTGGCCATCAGAGGCTATAGGCAGGAGGCCCCACCTCTGGTGGGGTTGCCGGTGTGGGCAGCACCAAAGAGGCAATGAAGCTGGTCCCAGAAAGGCCAGGGAGGAGCTCCCAGGCAAGCCGGAGGAAAGCAGTCTTAACAAGGGCAGGGGCAGAGGGGACGCCACAGCAAGGAGCCACCCCATGGGGCTCCAAGTCTTTCAGGGTCTCTGTGTTCAGTGAATTGGGGGAGCCCCAAGGAGGAGACAGTAGTCTCTGGACCTCACTTGGAAGAAGACTTGAGGGAGAAAATGAGGGCCAAGGAGGGAGTAAGGGCCCCAGAGCCACACAGTCCAGCAAGAGCAGATGAACCCAACCTGGTAAGGGTGGACTGCTCACAGTGGCCTTCTGGAGGACTGGAGCTGGCAAGGTGAACTACCATTACCAAGTGGGAGGATTGCAGGATTTGGGGAAGGCTGAAGAGAGGTGAGGGAGCAAGTCACTTCTCCTGTCTGAACCCCAGCCTCATCTTCTGTAAAACGGGACTACCACCTTACCACCTCCTTTATAGGGCTGCTACGGTGATGCAATGAAACAATATGGGTGGGTCTTGCAGCAATGATGCCTGCATGGAGAAAGCACTCTGCCTATGTTTGTTTCCTTTTCCTCCTCCCATGCCCATTTGTTTCCACTTTTTCAGGTTGGTCTGGGGAAAACTTCACATTGCCCCCAAAGGACCTGGTTGTTGGGGATTTTGCAATGACTATGGCAGGGTGCCAGGTGCTCTGAGTGGTGAAAGGGAAGGTCAGGGCACTGCTGGTTCAGGGATTGTGGTTGGATGGGGCCAGGTCAGGATGGGGTTGGAGGGGGCTGCAGACTAGAGCTGGACTGGGGACTATGGTCTGGATGAGGGGCTGGAGATGTTAGGGATAGGAAGCTACACGTCTATGGCCATAAGGCGTGGGGGGCACTGAAAGCCCAAGGCTCAGACAACCTGCAGGACAGTTCTGGTCATTGTCTTTTCCAGCCTTAAGACCAGAGATGGCCTCACTTTCAAAAGAGCATCCTTTTATTCTCACCCCTCCCTTTTGTTTTATTTTTTCAAATAACGAGTTAGTTCACCCTGTGCTGGAGCCAAGGGGGGAGTTTAATGAAAATCAATACAGAAATTAAAGATGAGGGGAGAGCGGGGAGGAGGGCTCAATTTCAAGTCCAAGAAGAAAATCACCAAGGGCAAGAGCTGGAAAAACTGCTGCCTGTCTCCATGCAGCTCCCTCACGCCCCACCCTCATTTCCTGGGGCAGCTTCTTGGCATCAATAGGCCCTGACAGCTGAGGTGCTGGGCTGAATGAGAGATGAAGACAGAGAGGCCTAGACTGAGCTCTTGAAGTCCCAGAGGCCCTGGGCAGGAGGGAGTGGGCTGCAAGGGGGGGTGGTGCGGAGGCTCTGTGGCCCCAGCCGCTGTTTTACAAGAGTCTCTCTCCACTCTCTGCTCCCTGTATGATTGCAGATGGTCAGAAACAGCTATTTTTTGCAAAAAATGAATAAAAAATGCAAGCAAGCAAAACACCCTCACTTTAATCAGTTTTTCTCACCATGATGCCCATTTGCTTTTCACAGTCATTTTGTAAGGAGGGCAGGGAGAGATGGTCACCTCCATCTTATTTACAGAAGAGCAAATTGAAGCTGGAAAGGATAGAGATACTGGGAGGGACAGAGGCTAGACTGAGAACCCTGCGTTTTCGCTCCTAATCCTAAGTGCGCCCCCTGGTCCCATTAGGTGAATGATGTCACAGTGTGCAGAACCCAAGGCAAAGCTACTATCTTGCTAGAGTTGGTTCTAATATATAAGCCAGGCTGGATAGAGACAGAGGGGCTGTGAATGCAAGGCAAAAAAATCTGCTTAATTTGTCTTGCAATCCTGTCTTTACCTCGGAGTAGCTTTTAGAGAGAGGGAGAAAGAGAATGCCTCTGAATGAAGGTTGCAGGTGCCTCTTCACCCCTCTTTGGCACTCAACCTATCTAGGATTATCAGCTTCCTCCACTCCTCACCCCCAAACACTAGCCTTCAACTCCCATGGGAATGGGCTAAGGCTTTGCAGAGAGCCCCAGGGTCCCAGGTTAGCTGTCTGTGCTGTGACTCTGGCTGACAGGCAGAAAGGAATTGGGGCTGGCACTGTCACTGCCACTCTTCCCAGCCTTGCAAGGGGGCAGGGCCCATGACCGAGCCTTCCCAGAGGGATTGTGGCTTGTTCACTTTCGACATGCCAAAGCTCCTGTCTGTCTGGCTTGATGGCTGGGATGGGGGCATGTAAGGAGGCCAGGATGCAAAGAGGCAGGAACTAAATCAGCCACACTGACCCACCGGCCCTCTTCCCTTCTAACAAAGATCTAGGCTGAGATTATGGGCCAGTACTTTTCAGACTGAAGGAAGGCCTTGCTGGCTCGGGGACTGCGCCTTTCCTGCCAGGTCCAACCTGAGTTTGGAGAAGGGATGGGGCTGCCAGGCAGTTCAGATGCCTAAGTGCAACAGTGGGTTTGCAGGAGCAGGCTCCGTCCGCGGAGGCTCGGTGGGACCCCATGTGCTGTGCAACAGCGACCCCTGGTGGATAAGAATACCAGTGGCAGCTCCATCAGGCTGCCTGGGGTAGGCTTCTTCTGGGGCTGTTGAGGCTGCTGGTCTCTGGGCTCCAGGACCAACAATCAAGGCCAGTGTGTGGGGCGGAGTGAGTGGGGTAGTAGGGGAGGTTTACAAATTCAATTTTTTTCCTATATGGACACCCAATTGAGGCAGCACCGTTTATTGAAAAGACTATACTTTTCACACTGAATTGAAGTCATACCTTTTTCTTTTTTTAAAAAAAATAGTGATATATGCATGAGTCCGTTTCTGGATTTTTTTTCTGTTCCATTAGCCCTTTTGTTCGTCTTGTGCCAATAGAGCACTGGGCCTCTATAGTCTAATACATTTTTCTATTTGGTAACATAAGTTTGCCAACTTTGTTCTTCTTTAAGATTATCTAGGTAATTATTAATTTCTTTGCAGTTTTATATACACTTTAGAATCATCTTGTCAATGTCCACAAAAATACCTGCTGAAATGTTGATTGAGATTTTTTAAAATTTAAATTTTTGGAAATGGACATCCTTGTTTTTTGTTTTTTTGTTTTTTGGAGACGGAGTCTCACTCTGTCACCCAGGCTGGAGTGCGGTGGCATGATTCTGGCTCACTGCAACCTCTGCCTCCCGGGTTCATGCGATTCTCCTGCCTCAGCCTCCCAAGTAGCTAGGATTACAGGTGTGTGCCACCATGCCCAGCTAATTTTGTATTTTTAGTAGAGATGGGATTTCACCGTATTAGCTAGACTGATCTTGAACTCCTGACCTCATGTAATCCGCCCACCTCAGCCTCCTTGACCTCAGGTGATCCGCCCACCACAGCCTCCCAAAGTACTGGAATTACAGGCATGAGTCACTGTGCCCCACCAGAAATGGACATCTTAAACAATAGATGTCCTAGTAGAGTATCCTAATCAATGAACAAAGTACATATCTCTACTTCATACAAACTGTCTTTAATTTCTCTCAGCAATGTTTTGAGTTTTTAGTGCTGGCATCTTGCACATCTTTTTTAGATTTATTTCTAGTTATGATCTCATGCAAATGTAAACGGTGTTTTTTAATTTTTATTTTCTGTTGTTGCTAATACATAAAAAATACAAATTTGATATTGTATCCAGTAATATTACTTGCTATATTTACTTACTGTTTTTAATAATGTATAGATTCATTAGGGTTTTCTATGTACACAATTATGTCATCTGTAAATAATGACAGTTTTGCTTCTCCTTTTTCAATCCTTCTATTCTTGCATTTCTTGTCTGATTGCATTGGGCAGTATGGTTTTAAATGAGAGCAGTGATAATGGATATCTTTATCTTGTTACTGATTTCAGGTAAAAAGCTGTCAATATTTAATTTATTATTTTATTATTAAGTATGATACCGTTATTATTTTAAGGATTAAAAATGAGGCTCATAGAAGGTGGATAACTTGCTCATTTCACCAAGTCAGCAAGGAGCCCAGGCTTTTCTTGCTCTGAAGGTTGTGCAACTTCCTGGTATTACAGATATCTCTGAAACAGTGCTGGTCGACTCAGGATGTCCATGAGAGTTACTTGAGGAGTTTTACAAACTAATGATACCCCCAGCACTTTAGGAGGTCGAGGCAGGCAGATCACTGCACTCCAACCTGGGCGACAGAGTGAGACCTTGTCTCAAAAAAACAAAAACAAAAATAAAAGCTTAATGATACCAAGACTGTACCACAGACCAATTAAATTCAAATTTCTGGTGGTAAAGTCTGGGTATATGTGTCTTTAAAACTGTCCTAGATGATTCTAATGATCTAAGAACCAGGCTGAGGACCACCGATCTAGAAGCAGATTGGGTACAATTCAGATCCCAGCTGCGCCCAGTAGTGCTTTGCTGAAAACTTGGTATGTTCTTATCAGCACATGCCTAGTAACCCTAGCCCAAAGAGAAATCCACCCCCAAAGCACCTTCAGAGCATCTGTTTGAAAATCAGCTATAGGGAAAATCATCTGCTTAATAGGGAAATTATTTACTCTATATACTCTTAAGTTATTCAATCCATAATTGCTTTCCACCTTAATAACTCATCCCTGCTTTCTCTGCCTATATATCTCTTTCTCTCTCTACGTCACTGACTTGCCTGCCAAACTGGTTGTATAATCCCTTTCATTCATTGTTCCATTCCATATTACACATTAATATTTGTGTTTTTCCATTTAGCTTTTAACTAAAGATTCTTGTTTGACATAGCAAAAGAAGTTGAGTGCTGGGATATATTAGTTTGGAGGAGGATAATATTATCATCCTGAAGACCTATTTTAGCTTCGGTAGCTTTCTATGGAGCTCTCAGCTCTACCACCACTCTGTAAAACAAACACCTCATTGTATAAAGGGTGTCTTTAATTAATCCCTTAGACTGTTACAGACGTCATCCTGAACTTTGTCCCTATCTGGTATACAGTCCACATTAGCATTCTGCCTCTGACCCATGGGTTTATTTATTCCATGAAATGCTTTGCCCTTTCCCTTGGGCTGTCTCTTATCTTTGCTTCCTTGGACATGACCCTTGCTCCCCTTTCTGATTATAACTGAATTTGCCCTCTAACTATACCCTGGACAAACAGGTCCATCCTGCCTAGACCAATGAGCAGGATTCCAGTCACTTTGTGATTCCCACTCATCTTGTATCTTCCTGCAGTCTTTAGGTGTCTGGAAGGACAGAAAGAAACAGAAAATTTGGATGTCTCTAGGTCACTCTCCTGCTCCTATGGCTGAGTTTTCAGTGCATTCCCATGATTCTGTTTAATTGTTACAATCCAGCAACCAACTGTACCTCCTTTTCCTTAAAATTAGACACATAAAGCAAAAAGAAAAACCTCCCTAAAAATCAAAACTAAGAAAAGCAGACTAGCACCAGTGTTATATAATGGGCCTTTGTATATTAGCCTGTGTCCTTTAGATATTTGCCTAAAAACCACCACTGGTGCTTTTCCAATAATCAGTAGGAGAATATTGCCCATAAACTGGATATGATGCTTACTGTACACTTTGGGTTCTTTAACTGCAAGGGTTCTGCTATGGTTTGATTGTGTCCCCCAAGGTTTATATGCTGGAAACAACTCTGTTTCCAACCCAGTACAACTCTGTTGAGAGCTGGGACCTTTAAGAGGTGATTAAGTCATGAGGGCTCTGTGCCCGTGAATAGATTAATGCTGTTATTTTGGGAGTGGGTTAGATATCTTGGGCGTGGGCTCTTGATAAAAAGAGGAGTTCAGTTTTATGGCCCCCAATCCTTTTATGCAAGATCTCTTGCCCTTCTACCTTCCACTACAGAATGACACAGCAAGTGGGCTCCTGAAACTTGGACTTCACAGCCTCTAGAACTGTAAGAAGTCAGTCTCAGGTGTATTTCATTATAGCAGCATAAAATAGACTAAGACAATTTCCATGCTCTTCCTCCCACTCCCTGGGAAGAATCTCAGCATTTGCCAGCCCCTTCTGTATCCAGACTCCAGGTGCATCAGCTCTGCTGCCCAGATGATGACCAGGCCAGGCCATCCTCATCACCACTTGCATGCCCGCCCATGAGGAAAGTCTGGCTTCAGGCCCAGGCCCATTCCATTCCATGTAAAAGCTAATTATCTATAAGTGCTTCCAGCAGCAATTTCTTTAGGGATGTGAAAGTGCTTTGATTAGATTGTTCTCTTGGCATCATTAAGTTTACAACAAGGGATGGGAAGTGGGTGATTTGGGGATGGAGACTTTCCTAAAGTGGAACTTGTGTTTGGGGCTGCTGGCCTCAGGGTGGGCTACTTCTGGGCCCATCATGGGAACTAACCTGGCCCTTTCACCAGCTTCTCCTCTTCTCCCCAGAGGCCCCAATGAGGGAGGCATGGGACAATGAGTGAGGAGGCCAGAATTGGAGTCCTGGCCCTGGCATTAACTTGCCATGTGGCCTGGGTAGTCTCGTCTCCTCCCTGGGCCTCCATTTCCTCATCATTCAGCCCATACTTCATCAGTAAACTGCTGTGTGTTAGGCTTCAGCTGGATGCTGAGAACCTAGAGAGAATTTGGTATAGGAGCTGCCCTGAGGGCTCAAATCTACTTGGGGAATATGCATGTAACTGGATGAGACCATCTAACTTGATAGGTGTTCTAGCTGAGGTCAGACCACAGTGATGTGGCAATGGGGAGAACAGAGATGACCTCTTCTGGGTGAGGCAGGTGCATGCATGTTCACAGAAGAAGTGACATTTGACCAGATCTGAGAGGGGAGCAAGGAGGGAAAACAGGGAAAATGACCGCTTCAGCTTTAAGTGAATTGGGTTTGAGGTGCTGTGGAATATCCAGGCAAATTATGTTTAGAATTAAATATAAAATGATAAGATAGCAGTTTGGAATGTAGATGTGGGTCTCAGAAAAGAGGGCTAGGTTTGGGGGTCATTGTAGGGAGTCACTGAGGCAACTTGTGTTTGGGGGCCTTTGTCTGATATGGAGTAAACAGGTCTGGCTGCAAAACCTGTTATATGCCAGTTGAGATGAATGCAAAGGAGGAGAGGCCAACAGAGCAAATGGTAAAAAGTGGTGAGCTAGGGAGGAGCCCAAAATGTGGCATCATAAAGTCTCAGCAGGAGATCAGGGCAAGATGGAGAGAACTGAATTCTCAGGAGCAGTAGAGGTTACAGAGAGGCCAAGTGAGAGAGGAACTAAGAGATTGAGATTTGCATCAGACAATTTCTCAAATCCTTTGTAAGCATATGATTTCTCTCTCCCCTCTCTCACTTTCTCTCTGTCTCACTCTCCATTTTCTTGTTGCTGTGTGTCTTTGCTTCTTCATCTCTATCTTTATTTCTGCTTCATCTCTGTGTCACTGTCCAGGTCAGCACCTATCACAATGTAGGTGCTCAGGAAATGTTTATTGAACTATAGAAATGCAGGGATAGTACTGACTTTCTCTTTATTCCCTTCTGAGGAGTTGCAATTGTTCATTGCATTGTTCCTAGTCAGTAATCCAAACAGAAATCACTCCCATTTTAAAAGTCCTGGTTCTGTGCTGCATGACTGAAGGATGTCTAAACAAGTGGTTAAACTTTGGGCCCCAATCCAAAGAGCTGACGTTCTTGCTGTGGTCTCAGTCCCAAAAGAGTGTGCAGAAAGGAGTTCTGGAGAGAAGCCCTGTCAGGAGGCTGGAACAGGCAGAAGTGGGGTGAACCTAGGATTCAGGGCCCCAAGTCAAGGAGCCATCAGGTGGGGAGGGGAGGGAATGATGGTGCCACCATGTGGCAGGCACTATACATGCATTCTCTCATTTAATAATTCCAATGGTCCTCTGAAGTTGTTACTTTTAGCCACATTTTATAAGGAGAAAAAAACCTGTGAGATTGATATTATTCCTGTTTTACAGATAAAAGCTCAAAGTAGGTGTATTAGTCTGTTCTCACATTGCTGTAAGGACATACCCAAGACTGGGTAATTTATAACGGAAAGAGGCTTAATTGACTCTCAGTTCCACAGGACTGGGGAGGTCTCAGGAAAGTTACAATCATGGTGGAAGGGGAAACAAATACATCCTTCTTCATATGGCAGCAGCAAGGAGAAGTGCAGAGCAAAGCAGGGGGTGGTGAGGGGAAGCCCCTTATAAAATCATCAGATCTCGTGAGAACTCACTCACTATCACAAGAACAGCATGACTCAATTTCCTCCCACCAGGTCCCTCTCATGACATGTGGGGATTATGGGAACTACAGTTCAAGGTGAGATCTGGGTGGAGACACAGCCAAACTATATCAGTAGGTAAGAAAATTGTTCAGCTAGTAAAGGATAGAGGCAGGATTCAGACTTGGGTAGGCCTAACTCTAATGTCTGTGCATGTTCTGATGCTACAGGGATTGCCTCAGGTGCTGGGAAGCCCAGAACCCAGTGGTGTGGGGCGCTTGAGTGGACTCCTACTATGGTGAGCTGGGCTGTGCAAGAGCTGCTGAGATGGTAATGAATATGAAGATCAACTTGCTGGCAGCAGACCAAGTGGCCGGTCAGCTGCATCCGAACCAAACGCTATTAAAATTTGGCCCCTATGAAAAGACAGTAAACAGGCAATTCATAGTAGAGGAGATCCAACTTGCAAAAAACAAAAGCCAAAACAAACCAAATCAAAGCAAAATAATGATATTAAAAGTCTTTCCACCTCATTAGTAAGTGGAGACATGCAGGTTAAAATACAATTTTTATAGCCATAAAATGGAAAAAATTTTAAAATCTGCCAATAGCAAGTATTGGCAAGAATCTGGTGTAAGTGTGATTACGTATTACTGGTGGGAATAAAAATTACTACTATCATGTTGCAAAACACTTTGGCAATACCAATAAAAGCTAAAGATGTAGAAACACTATGCCCTAGGAATTCCACTCCTAGATTGGGATCTCTGAAGAAACTGGCACATGTTCACCAGAAGACATTTAGAAGAATATTTATAGCAGCACTGTCCATTACAGCAAAAACTGGGAAGCCACTCAGACACCCATCGACGGGAGAATGCATAAATGAATTGAAATTGATTTATATAATGAAATACCATACAACAGTGAGAATAAATTGATCATAGCTACATGCAACAAAAAAAAAGAGGTTTCATAAACAAATACTGACTGGAGAGAAAAGTAAATTGCTATATTCAACATACCATTTATGTCAAGTACAAATCTTATAAAACTAACAGTGGATACATGCAATAAACCTCTGAGGAAAACAAGGGAATAATATGCATAAAACTCAGAGTAATGGTCCATCCAGCAGGAGAAATCAGAGGTATGACACCATGAAAGGTATGCAGGGGACTTCTTGATTTTATTTCTAAGACTAGAATTTCTGGATATTAGGCATATACATCTACACCTACAGGTGTTCATTTTATTATTTGTTAAAACTTATTCTCTCTCTCTCTCTCTATATATATATAAAATATGTACATATATATATATTTCCCTTTCAAAGGGATAATTAATGTTACCAAAAGAGATCTGAAGTGTATAAAACAAATTAAAAGGGAAGCAAGACAATGGGCAATTGGCAATTGTATAGACAACTCCATAGATCCTCTGGAAACCAAAGGACAGTGAAGGAATTGGGATCTACATCAGGACGGGGTCACTTTCCTGGGGTCAATAATCGATTTAAGTTCTCATGTTGGCTGTTTCTCCAATGGTATCTTTTCCTATAATTGCCTTTACTTACAATAGCTCCTCCATCTACAATGCCATTCCTTTAGCTTTACTTGTCTAAAGTGTGTCCTTAAGTATTAGGTCGAATTTTACTTTATTGTATTTATTTCCCGCTTACTAAAGGCCTACTACATGCCAGACCTGGAGCAGCCAGGAGTTAACAAGTTGTGGTCCCCAGGCTTGCAGAGATGGCAGGGGAACAGGGGAGGAGACAGACAAAGGAGCAGAGAATCACACAGTATTAGTGCTCTTCCGAATTGCTGGCACATAAAAGTCAGCTGTGGAGCTGTTAAAAAGCAGATTCTCAAGCCTCCCTGGCGATTCTGGTGGGGTAGGTCTGGGTGGGGTACAGGAACTTGCTCTTAGGAAACTCTCACTGAATTTGATGCAGCTGGTCCACAGACCTCACTTGGAGAAACAGGGCCTGTTGGTGTGATAAATGTGACAATGATAGCAAAGGTACTTGGGCATGGGAGCCCCAAAGTGGGCCATGTCTCCCACCTGAGGCATGGACATTAAGTCAGGGTAACCTCCAGGAGGCCCCTCTGTAGAGCATCTTCATTTGTAATTTGTAGGTGTGAATCACCTTCCCCACTGCAGTGGACACTGTTCCCAGCACAAGGCTTGGCATGCAGTATATGTCAGGGATGTTTTATTCAGTGGGGTTTCAGAGCAGCAGTCTGGACTAGGGAGCAGGCCTGGCAGCCAGGCCTTGGGTGGCAGCAGACCCTGGGGACCATCAACTCCTTGGCCTCTCCGGTATGTTCAGATTGGCCTATCTCCAAGCATGTGTTGGGGATTAGCGCAAGTTACTGGTTTGGGTCCGACTGGTATTCACATCTGAGCTGGGAACCAGGATAGCATCTGCAACCACGTTGACATTAAGGAGACGGGATTGTTAGAGACATTTCTCCACTAATGATCCTATAACTTCTTAGCAACGAGCTTGATCTGTGCTGGAAGGATGAAAGGGATGAAGGCCAGATGGAGTAAGAGGTTTCTTATGATGGCAATAGGGCTGCTTCCTGCTTCTAGCCCCTGCTTCCCTTCCCTTTTCTAGGCCCAAACAACGCACCTCTCTGAAGGCCTGTTAGTTAAACACCTGGCATGAGTCCAGTTCTGCCAGGGACCACATGGCTGCTGTTTGTTCCCTTTTATTAAGCACATCCAGGTGAGTTTTATTGCGGACAGTTCCCTGGGCTCCTGTTTCCACATTTATCTCCTCTGAGTCTGAGATTGCCAAAGGCTTTTACAGCTAATGGACCTTACAGCTCCCAAGAGCCATTTAAGGGAGGCACAGAACTCAGTGGTGGTAATTAGTCAAACGAAATGCAGACCTCTGGAGGCCCACAGGAGCTGAGTGGCAGGAAGACATAGGGACAGAAGCCTCAGGTCTGTGGCAGGTATAGGGAATGAGCACGGGCTGCTCCTCACCCCACCTCTCCTGTTCTTCCCCTGCCTCATCCCTACCTCCCATTCCCAACCTGAGAAGGACTTGGTGCTTGGTGGCAGGGTCCCCAGGCAGGCTGGTGCCCAGGGCATTTGAGGGGCTGCAGTAGCACTGCAGAGCTAATCTTGACAAGCTCCTGCCCTCTTTTTCTCCAGCAAGTTTTGTGTACTGACCCTGATGGAGGCTGAGGTCTGAGCTCAGATACCACTTCTTAGGAGGCAGCATAATATCCTGTTCAAAACCTGGGTTTTGACACCAGGACCATTTGAGTTTGAATGCCCAACCAGCTGCTTTTAAAGTTCTTGATTTGGGGCAAGTCAATGAACCTTTCTGGGCCTCAGCTTTCTCGTCTGTAAAATGGGGATAATAATACTGAGCTCAGAGGGTTATTGTAAGGAATAGATTGTATAATAACATGTGCACTCTATAGAATGGTGCCTGGCACACTGTAAGCACATGCTCAGCAGAAGCTGTTATCATACCAAAAGCAGGTCTGATCCAGGCAGAGCTTGGAAACATGTTCTTATCTGGCACTAATGTCCCACCAGTTTCAGGTTTGCTCCTTACTGGTTGGGCACAGAAAGCAAGGCCTCCAGGGAAGCAGCCCCATTTCTATCAGGGAGGATGGTGGAGGACAAGATGGGGAAGGAAATACTAAGCTCATCCTGTTGCTAAATATGAGGAAGAAACCAACATTTCTTGAGCATCTCTTCTAGATCAGGCATTGCCTGCTTTATCTCTTCAATCCCACAACACCCTGTTGAAGGGTGATGAAACAGAATCTCAGAGAGGCTAAGTGACTAACGCCAAGTCACATAGCAAGGAAGAGGGGTCCAGGATTAGAGGGACCCCTCAGGGATGTGAGATTTCTAAGTGACTATTCTTTTATGACAATTTGCTGTGGTTGATGACCAGGGTCCTGCCTCTGGACACTTGACTTGCTGTCTGCTCTCTAGGAGGCCCATGGAAGGTTACTGATCTCCGCTGGACTCAAAGGAGAGGCCTCCAGGTGCCAGAATTTGAGTCATTCTGAGGGCCTTTTCACTGGATTGTCCCTGGCTCCACATGGGGTCCTGGGCTGTTCTGGGAAGCCAGAGCTGGCTTCCATGTAGGGGGTGCTGAATCTGTCTCATTAATGTCATGGGCAGTGGTGTTCACCCAGAATGCACAGGGGAGCTCCCTCTCTCCATCTGCAGGTGGATGGCGTTCTGTGCTTGGCCGACATCCTGACTGACGACAGCCACTCAGAGGCCACACGGGCTGAGGCTGCGGCTGTGGTGGCCCAGGTCACCTCCCCACACCTGCCCGTCACCCAGCACCTCAGTAGCTTCATGGAGAGCATGGAGGAGATCGTGACAGCCCTCATCAGTGAGTCACCCTGGGCAGTGGGACCACTAGGAAATGGGCCTTGGCACAGTTGTCTTCAGGAATAGCCAGGAAGGCCTTCCCATCTGCCACTCATTGCACCCCAAATATCTCCTGCATAGATGATCACATTTGCTGAAATCCCACCATTAATGGATCTGAATTAGGCTTTGATGAGCTCTGTTGTCAAGAGTTTCCTATTAAAATGTGTGTGGCCCTCTGAGAAGCAACCTGAATTATTGTCAGTTTGGGATTCAATGGCCTTTCAGAAGGGAGTCCAGGACAAGCCCTAGAAAGGAGTGGTGCCTCAAATTTTGAGGTTCAGATACTCAGATTGAGAGACTCTGATAGGCATTTTTCCTAAAGTCTCAGTCCTTGTACCCAGTGACTATGAGAGTAATGCCTGGGGAAAATGGTTTCTCAGAGAGCACCAGCCCACCACAACCTGCTGCCTGAAAATCCCACCATTGGTCTCACATCATGGGGCCTTGAAAGCATTGACTCCTCTAGGTTCCCCTATTCAAACGTATGTATCCCTGGCAGGAGAATCATAGATCCGTATCTGAAATATGCTCTTTTCTTAGTTTTCCTTTGCTAAATTATAGAAACTGAAAGGGCCAGTCTGGATAACAATCCCCAGGGAATTTTTTGTGACCCACCTCTTTCTTTTAAAAGTGCTAGTGCGAGTAGTGATCTGTGTTTCTATTTCTCTGTCACTCTCTTTATATCTATATCTAATTGAAATGAAATGAAAGTTAATTTCATCAGAAAGTTTAGGATTAGCTCTTGGAGTGACCATGTCAGGGCTGGAAATATCTGAAATAGCACGAACTTAGGGGCAACGTAGAACATTGGGCTAGGAGTCAGAACCCTGGGTTTGGACTCAGGCTTTTTACTTATCCATTCAAGTGGCTATGTGCAGCAAGCCTGTGGCGGTGCTGTGTGAGATCCCGCCACTCACTTCTTACCATGTCACATTGTAAAACCCACTTCACAGTTTTCCTAATATAAACAAGACATTGCAACTAGTTTCTCTCAAGGGTCCTTCTAACTCCAGAATTTGGAGATCTGCAAGTACTTCGCACATAGGAGACATCAGTTAAGTTGACTTTATGGCTGATTCTAGTCATGGGGGCAGTGGTACTCACAGGTCAGGCTGGGAGGATCAATTTGCCAATGTCCACATTTATTCAAAATTGAGAAAACATAGAAGCCCATTGTTGAAAGTCTTGGCTCGGGGGAGCGCAAGAGACCCTACAGTTTCAAGCATACTCTCTGGGTGAAGAAATCTAAGCCTAGAGGGGTTAAGTTACTTTCTCAAGGCCACACAACAGCATTAGGACTCACTTATGCCAGGAGTCTCATATTCAACATCCACCAGAGCCTGGTAAGAAACGTAAATGAGTTGAAGAGAGCCAGGTGGAAGAATAAAGGTGTTTGAGTCCTGTGTCAAATTGAAAAGTCCATGCACTGTCTAAAGGGGTGGTCACTGGTAAGTTTCAGTTGATTGTTACCATGTAGGAAAGGCATAGACTTTTAAAGATAAGACAAAAATTGTAAACTTCATAGAAAATTTCTCAATTTATAAACATTATCAAATAAATGAAAGTACATATATTCAAAGTGACCTTTCACTATTGTCATATATTCATTCCTGCTTCACTGCCCAGGCTGGGTTTCTCCCTGGAGCCAAGGAATCTTCCTATTTATTTCATCCTGATGAAGACGCATTGTATAGTCCACTCTGAGATTCAGCAGATATCTTCTGGGCAGGAAGCCAGAGCTCTGTTCTTTGGTGGGAAATAGCCCTCCAACTTCTTGCCATTCCCTGGAAACATTTATAAATGAGTCACTGGAATCCTCAATTTAATCTTCCTAACACATCCCAGGTGACTCAGACTGTAGTTCAAATAAATGTGCAGCAAAATTAAAAGGCACTTAGTTGGTTGTGTTAATAATTGCTGTGTCAGCAGCAATAGCAACTGAATGAGAATGAGGGGGAGTGTTAGGACCTAGAAGGAATCTTACAGCAAAGTGGGCCGATGAGCTCTGTAGACTCACCCAAAACCTTGGATGTAGGGAGGTGGCCTGGAAGGGGCTGGGGACTCCAGTGATTTCCCCAAAATCAGAGGATAGGGCAATCATTGGATAAAGGGAATCAGAGTTCTTAATACCTTGGCTAATCTGTTGTTCCAGTCCTGGGTGGTTGGATCAAGAGTTTGAATTATCTAATGGTCAAACCTGGGCTGTGGGGAGCAACATTGCCCAGAGGGAGGCATTACCTTCCTGATAGAACCGAAACGCATGTCTGTGGAAGCATTGCTGGGAATGAGTCAAAGAGGCTGAGAGACCAGATGCAACTTGGGGTGTAGAAAGAATGGGGACTTCGGAGTCAGGCAGACCTGGATTTGATTCTAACCTCAAAGAGTTACTTACTGGCCATAAGACCAGGGGCAAATCACTTAACATTTCAATCCTCAATTTCTTTATGTATAAAATAGTGATAAAAATGGGATTGTTGTAAGGATTAAATGATGTAATGAAGTAAAAAATATGTACAGCAGTGAGTAACACTCAATAAATGGTAGCTGCTGCTACTACTAGCTTCTCTAAGATTCAGCTAGTTGTAAATGTGGACAATCATTTTCTAATTTGAGGGTATTCAGAATTTAATGGCGCAGTGCAAGGCCCACTGCAGGTGTTAGACTAATGTTATCGGTAGAAAAAGGGTTTTACTACTAAAACTAAAAGGTAGGGATCATAATGTGCATTCACAGGTGGGTGCCAAGAGGTGGCAGTTGCATCAGAACCTGGAAGTATAGACTGTCTGGAGGCAAGAACTAGGGACCAGGATAGAAGATAGCTCAATTTTGTCTCCCGAACTTTCTTTCTCTCCTGGGACTCTTTTCCTGAAGTATGGCCTTGGCTCCTGTGGTTTTGTAGAGGTGTTATCAGTAGGAGAGGGACTGGACTGGAGAAGTACCTTGATTGATAGTCAAGTTGGAGCTGAGGGCCAGACATCAGGTCCACTGAAATGGGGGAAGCACCATGGATAGAGCCCATCTATGCCTCCTCCTTTGGTGGGCGTCCATTCCAGGTTCTGTGGAGCCCATGGGGGATGTGTCAGGTGGTGGAAGGATGAGGTCACTCTGCTCCTTAAAGGCCCTTAGTACAATTACAGATGGTAAATGGGGGAATTTGGTAGGGCTAAGCTAGGACCACCAGGATTAGAGATAAAGAGCCTGACATTCAGAAACTTGGTATAAGACTTTCTTGCTGCCAGATGACCCTTATCCTGGGACTGAAAGAAAGCACCGAAGCTCTGTTGATGGCAGCTGGAGGGGTATAGTCTCTCTCTTTCACCTTTAGTCTCTTCCTTAAGGCAAGCTTAGCAGCAGGCTAGTGTGCATTACTGGAGACACAAATGGACTGGGAGCTCCTTCCCGACTCACAGGCTTTATATCTCTTTTTCCTTTGGTCTAGAATATTCTGTTTCCCCAAGTATTTTTATGACTGGCCCATTTCTTCCCTTAAGGTCTCAGCTGTAAAGTCACATTCTTAGGGACACCTTTTGTTGCACACCTCAGCAGACCGCTAGTTATTCTCTCTTAGCACTTGTTTATTTTCTCCCTCGTGTTTATCAGACTTTGTAATTATGTATAGTAATTTTTTTAAAGTTTATTTTCTCTTGCCCACTAGTAGAGTGTGAGCTCAACAAGGGCAAGGACCTGACCTGTTTTGTTCACTATGCCATCCCAAGACCCCAGTGGTGCCTGCCTGACACATAGTTTTCATTCAATAAATACTTATTGGATGAAGGATTGAGTAGAGTTACATACCAGGTTTCAAATCCCATTTGCCACCTGTGTAGACAGATACTGTTCCCTCTTAGTAGCCACTTTCCTCATCTGTAAAATGGCTATTATAACACCTGCTCAAAAGATCTCCCAGAGCTACTGTGGGAACCAAATGAGACAACTGATATGAAAACACTTGGCACAGAAGTTATTTTCTTTCTCATTGCCATCCAGAACTGTGCCAAGAGGCCTCATCAGGGGAAGTCTTCCTGCTGGCCTCTGCGGCCCTTGCCAACATCACGTTCTTTGATACAATGGCCTGCGAGATGCTCCTGCAGCTGAACGCCATCCGTGTCCTCCTGGAAGCCTGCAGTGACAAGCAGAGAGTGGACACGCCTTACACTCGGGACCAGGTAAGATGCCCAGAAGGCACTGAGCCCAGGGCCCATGGCCATGGATACAGAGGTTAGGAGGCCAGCGCTTAGTTTCTGAGGCAGGGGAGAGAGCATGGGGGTACTGTTAGTTTTGCATGCTATAGGAAGGTAAATATTCTCCACATTTCTCATTGACTTTGAAGCCTCTTATGAGACCTCCTACCCCCTTTACCCATCCCATTATGAGTTTTACATGCTGCAGGAAGGTAAAGGAATATGTTTTCCATGTCTCTCATTGACCTTGAAGCCTCTCTATGAGATCTCCTACCTGCTTTGTCCATCCCAGCCACTATAGGGCCTTCCTCAATCTCTGTTCAGATTGCCTGTTCTTCGAGACAGAAAGACCCACGGAAGGTGCCTAGACATCCTCTGAAGGTCTGTGTCTGGTCATGTTGGTGACCATCTGACACTGAACCCTATAGTGAACTGCTTCCCTCTTTACCTCCATGAGAAACAGGGGCTTGGAGCAGAACCTTCATTCGGGGCCTCAGCCTCCACATCAGTCATAATTTTCTTTGTATATTTGAGCTCCATGAAAGGTTTTCTTTGGTAGAAAAGGGGTTTTACTACTAAAAGTGTTCGAAGACATAGAATGGGGGTATTTTAAAGGCTCTTTGAACTCTGATGTTCTAGAATTTTATCCCATTTCACCTCTGGCCACACTTGGCCTCCCACATCACCACCAAGCAGTAGGGGTGGTAGATTAGGTGGTCTCTGTAAATTCCTCCCAGTACCTGAGCTCTAAGTTACATGATCCTCTCATCCTCAACTCAGCTTATCCCTGTCTGCATTTTAGCCCCCACAACATCACCTCTTCCAGCCTTATCTCTTAACTGAAGCTGCTTTGGTTTCTGTTCCATGCCAGCAGCTCCAGGAAGGCCTTCCCTGATGGTTTTGGCTCTCTGGAATTGCCTCCTTTTCTTAGAATTCATGCCTCACAATGCAGTGTTGACTTATCTAATAACATTTATTCCTCTTAATTATTTCATGTGATTTTCTTCCTCTGAGGGCATGATCCATGTTCTGTATTTCCCTAGGATTTTTAAAGGCCTCTAGTGTAGAGCTGGTGCCTTTGGTGAAGTTCCCCGAACTTTGTCAGTTATTTCTTATCCTTAGAATCGCCTGTGAAAGGGCAGCTGACCATAGAAGCTCCTGTTCAGAGAGAATTTTCTAGTATCTAAGCATTTGTATATGAGGGTTCTAAAAATACTGTGACACTGGTGATATTTGCCCCATTTTATAGATAAGAATATTTTGGCTCAAGAGGATGTCCCCAAAATTAAATGGTTGGCAGGCAGCTAGCTAGCATTTAAATGAGGATTAAATTTAAATCCTGACTTAGACCTTGATCTTTGACTCTCATCTGCTGTTATCTTTGAAGAAAGGAGGTGGTGCTGCTGTTGAACCACAGACTGAATGTTGGTCCTGCCTGGGCCATTTATCAACTGAGCGACATTCAGCAAGTCAAAGGCTCCTGGTTGTTGGATTTTCACATCTATTAATTGGGACATTAATGTTTACATTGTAGGGTTATTGTGAGGGTGAGTGTAATAAGATATGCAAGGACCTGATATAAGGCTTAGCCCCTACTGAGTTCTTAATAAATGGTGAATATCATTACTTTTTAAACCTGATGCTCCAAAGAAGAGCATGAGTAGTGAATTATCCAAAATCCTCAACTTGGCCCTCCAAACTATGTATGATATGTGTGATTCCAGACTTCCTTTCCAGTCTAATCTTATTACTTCTAAGAGTTGGAGAAGTCCCCATAGAGACAAGGTGTGACAGTAACAGATAGAGTGGTGGTACCCTGGTTGACTATTGGCCTGATTGACTCCTGAGGGAGACATGCCCCATGTCTACCCTTGGTAGTGGGGAGGGAGACAGGAGGGCCCACCCTTTGTGATCTGCCTTACTCATGCTCTTGTTCTCTTCAGATAGATACCTCCAGTTGCTGGGTCTCTCATCTACCTAACATAATTTTAGGTGCCTTCACCTTCAAGTGCCTCTCCTGTGGCAGACTCTAGTCATTTCATACAAGATCCAGTAGTGAGGCAATAAGACAAGGAATTCTGGATTCAGACAACCTGAGTTTGAAGCTTTTTTGCTATTAATAATCATGTCACCTTGGGCAATTCACTCTGAGTCTCACTTTCTTAATTTGTAAAATGGAAACAAATAATACATATTTTACAAAGTTGAAATAAGAATTAAATAAATTAATAAATATAAACTCTTGGTAAAGACGCTGGCACATGGAAGGTATTAAATCAATGGAAGCCACTGTCAATGTTATTACAATTGGCCTTTGAATGTGTGGCACACAGCATTGAATGGGAACCTCCAGAGAGGAGTTCCCTCATCTGTAAAATGGGCATGACTTCTTCCATCTTGGACGTCCTGTGTCTCTATGTGTAGAAGTCCCCTTCTTATCACAAGGAATGACTAGCCCCCTCTTGAAGCCTCACTGAGTCCTATGAAAAGGAGATCAGGGTGGGGAGAGAATGTGGTCATGCTGCCAGCAGATAGTTCTCTCTGTACCTGGAGTCAGCACCTTTTCATGTTACTCCACTGTCTGAGCCAGGCACGTCCTCCACTGTCCTCAGGATGGCTTCACCTTCTGCCCTGGCTCAGAACAACCACTTAGCTAGTGAAAGTGCACCCATTAAAGAAACAAATGGCTCTTTCCTGTGGCAGCGGGAGGATTAAGGTGATCAGAGGGCTCTCTGTAATGAAGACAAAGAAGATGAATTAGGTTTTGAAGTGCTCACCACCCCCTGAAATACTTAGGAGATTAAATGCCCCATGAGGCTTCCGGTAATGAATCTGCCAATGACGCCAATGCTGTGTGGAACCTCTTGGTCTTGGATCTATACGGACCACCTCTGTTTGGACAATGAGAACCCCTCCATCATCCTGGCAAGCCAGGTCCACTTAATTTGTTCAACGGAAGCCTCATTGCGTATGCCTATCCTGTAGCCACCTTTGGGGTGTGGCCGTTGGTGAGGGCAGCCTTGGACATAGGCTCTTCTACCCCCTTTGGCTAATCTACAGGAAGGTGGCATGGGCTGCAGCTGATATGGTCAGCCATTGAAAAGCCTGACAAGCAACCTGGATAGTCCTATGCTTTCATGCCCAGGAGGTATTTTCCAGGAGCCATACTGTCCATGGAATCCAGCAACAGATCTGACAGGGGGAGATAGGAAAGGGGCTACCTCCAAATGTGTTGGTGAACTTCTGCCCTGTCTGTCAAGCAGCGATAATCTAGGATGGAAGAGACCTGATTATCTTGTCTAATATATAATAGAGATTTTTACTGAGCCTGACTTTTTGTGGCCTTCAGGAATTAACTGCTTTCATAAGGGCAGGAGTGCTAGTATATACTTCCCACAATAATACCTCATCTGTTTGGCATTTTAGAATGACTAGATTTTGTAACATTTCTGGGACCTCACTGTGAATACCATTTATCAGGAAATGCCAGTCACTAGGGGTTTCGTTTTTGACTCACATCTCAAAATCTCTCTATAGTTTATAAAGCTCTGTTGTGTACATATGTGACATATTAGAAACAGCACAGGTTTTTAGTTCAGACAGATTTGAGTTCACATTCTGGTTCTGCCGTTTCCCAGCTATGTGATAGTAGACAAATCACTTTACCTCTCTGAGCCACAATTTCCTCATCTGCGTAATGGGAATAATAACATTTGCTCCCTCCCTCATGTCATTATGATGATTAGATGGGATAATGCTCGTAAAGTACTTAGAACCAAAGCGAATACTCA
Source organism: Mandrillus leucophaeus (assembly GCF_000951045.1). Taxonomy (NCBI): domain Eukaryota; kingdom Metazoa; phylum Chordata; class Mammalia; order Primates; family Cercopithecidae; genus Mandrillus; species Mandrillus leucophaeus. Next base: position 1,313,000 of record NW_012106463.1, on the reverse strand, counting down.
ATAATGAATGGGACGGGGTTCTCTAACAGAACCAGAGGCTGGGATAGGTCTGAGACAGGGAATGTAAGCTTTGGAACAGGAAGGTAGGGTCAGGAAATATAGTTAACGTGGTGGCAATTGTATTGGTCTGTTCTCACATTGCTATAAAGAAATGCCTGATGTAATCCCATTACTTTGGGAGGTTGAGGCAGGCAGATTACCTGTGTTCATGAGTTCAAGACCAGCCTGGGCAACATGGCAAAATCCTATCTCTACAAAAAAAAAAAAAAAAAAAA